>NC_141544.1:68947774-69255274 GCF_021556685.1 Rattus norvegicus
CCTGCCCTACACGAATAGTTGCGCTGGTCTACCATCTCTGGGTCCTGGAAGCATGCCTGGGGCACAAGTCCGGTATTCACGATCCATTTTCTTGTTCGGTTCAAAACAGGATCTTTGAGTATGTGCTACAAGTTCATCTATGGTTTCCAAGTAAATCCTATACTAGCTCTTTCTGGGTCATTTTCCTCATGCTTTCTTGGTGAATCTAGAAGACACACTGTATGTGTCTTTTTGTTTGTGTTTTCTGGATTCCTGGATGCCAACCTTACCCCACTCACATTGGATGTGGGTTTTCCCTTGGTCATGATCGCTTCTCTGCCCTGTGATTATTTGCCACACAGCTCTCTCAGGATCCACTCCTGGGCTCTCTGGGTTCTTTTGCTGCCAGCCACTTCCCTCCAAGCCCTCTTTTCAAATGTGAACCCTATGTTATTAGGATGTTGTTCTAGTCAGGGTTTTCTCTATACCAGAAGTACAACTTGGCATGATTCAGAGGTGACACTCTTGCCAGGTGGGCATTGAGCCCTCTGCACTCCTCAGAGAAACCTTCGAACTCTACTCAGATTTCAACCCATAAGTCATGAGTCTTTTTGGCAACATTCTTTGAGTCACTCATGAAGGCACAAGTTATAGCTGGTTTGGAAGGAAGGGAAATCAATCAGTCTGCAAATGATAGACAGAACCTTAGTGTGGTAGTGTGGATTCTTTGAACACACATTTAAAACATGTATTGTTCCGGGCAGAGAGCAAGTGTGATAAGGTAACGCTATTCTAATACATTTCATATATGTTAATATAACTTTACACTAACGTTACATACTGTGTAAAACACAATCATGTTCTTTAAGTTTACCATTTTACTATTAAGAGTTAGGTTGTGGGGGTTGCAGGGATTGATCAGTGCTGAGGAATACCGAGGTTCAGCTCCCAGAATCCACATGGAGGCTCACAATTGTCTGACTCCAGTTCCAAAGGAGTCAAACGTGCTTCTGGCGTCTTGGGGAACTACGTGAACATGGTACGCAGACTGTGAACTTTCTGAGGTCTCGTAGAGTCTATTTAGTGAAGGTACCTACCCAGCTCTTTCATAGCATGATCCATATTCCTTATTACTCGCTTTAACAATATCTACAGAACAAAAAGATAGTATCTTCATTGGGAAAATAAACCATTGCAAAGGAGTTTTGTATTTGTAACTGATTTTTAAGCTAATCTGATAACCTTCTTCCAAGGGTAAGAGAGGGCACGGAGAGCTATCTAAGCAGTTAAGAGCTCTTACTGCTCTTGCAGAGGACCTGGGTTCATTTCTCAGAACCCACAAAGCAGCTTCAACTGTTCCTGAGTCTGCTTCCAGGGGATCCAGGAGTAGCAGGCATCTACATTGTCCACAGTTATTCATACATGCAAAAACACTCATGCATGTAAAATTAAAGTAAGTATTTTTATGCAGGATGGAGAATGTTTTAAGGATCAGAATAGAATTTAGGCAGTGAGCTTTCAAATTAAAGACCCTGGGGGTTTTCAATCTCAAACACACAGAATATTTGACCAAAGTGTGAGAATTGAAATTGTAACAAAAATTTGTTGGTATTTTAGAGACCCAAGTCCTTTGTGTCTTCTCCTTTGTCCTCTCATGTCTTATTGCTAGGTATTACTCACGAGAGATTATAAGACAACTTAGGAAAATTGGCTTATAATTTCAGGTAGTGGAGAAAAGAAGTGCTGTTCTTGTGCTCTACCATGAATTTGGTGTGCAATATTTTTACTATGCTTCTGGCACATACAATTTGGCATTTGAGTGTTCCAAATTGCAATGAAGACAAGTTTGAATTCTACCTAGCTACATACTACCTTGATAGTACAAACACCAATCTGCTTCAAACAGAAGAAAAAGTAAACTCTAGGATTTAGGTCTGAGAGCTGTGTTTGTCACTTGCCAGCCACGGGAATATAAGCATTGACCCCATTTCTTATCTGCACATGGGAGCACATAACTGAACACATGTAGATTTTTTAAACACTGTCGGTCTGTCAGACTACTGGCTTCTATTTTTTTTAGTTGTTTTTTTTTGGGGGGGTGTCTCAAAACAACAACAACAACAACAAACAAACAAAAACCAAAAAACCAAAAACCAAAACAAAACAAACAAAATTAAAAAAAAAAAAAAAAAAGGAAAGAGCTTTGGAGCTGGTGAGGAAACCCTGTTCAATGTTGTGGCCACCGCTGCTCACTTTACACTAGTTACTGACTAATCCTGGAGCCCGCACTAAGAGAGGGTTGAGCCCTTTGCATGAATGCAAAGGCATCTTCCAAGAAGCTCCTCATATGCTAATATGGCACTAGTATCTAGAGACTTTCTAGTTAAATAAGATAAGTGATGTAGCAAGCCAGGATTCAGAGACTATCTCCTTGTGGACTCAGGACAGCATGCGTGTCAGCAATAGGGTAGTGAAGAGAGCGGAGGTTTGTGCTTGCCCTCACCTGTTTAGCCTGTTTGGAACTTGCAATCTGATCAATTATATTCAGTACATCCATTTCCCCTTGGACGTAGCCTTTTAGTATAGCATACCGGAAGGATATCTGCTGGCTCATCCTTTTGTCTATTACTTGCAGCAATTTTGGTGTTATGAGCTAAAAAAGAAAGAACTATTGTTAGACATTACCCGTATATTTTTTTGTTTATACTTAGCTTACTTTGGCCAGTAGCTCTCTCTGCTTTGTGATAGTGCAAGATGTGGGCCCTTACCTTCTGTTCCAGCTGCCATATCTCCCTCAGACAACAGACTCATGTCCCTGTGAAGCCCAATACATTCCTTCTTCTCTAAGTCACCTTGGTGGCTTTATCAAAGCTATAGGAAAATAACCCATATGCTATTGTTTTTCAGCCAGCCTGCTCTGTGGTACTGAGATGTATAGATTCTTATGCCATTCTAGAGGCCTGCTTCAAAGGAATAAAGATTACATCTAGTTTCTCTTCCTACACACAAGGTCTACCATTTGACGTAAATATTCAGAGTTCTTTGAATATATTTCCAAAGTTTTCTTAGATCTCAAATCCTTTAGTAGACTCTGTATACTTCATATTAGAAAGAAAGAACTGAATGCTTCACTCCTTCTTTAAAAGGGGAACAAGAATACCCTTGGCAGGGAATAGAGAGGCAAAGTTTAGAACAGAGGCAGAAGGAACACCCATTCAGAGCCTGCCCCACATGTGGCCCATACATATACAGCCACCCAATTAGATAAGATGGATGAAGCAAAGAAGTGCAGGCTGACAGGAGCCGGATGTAGATCTCTCCTGAGAGACACAGCCAGAATACAGCAAATACATAGGCGAATGCCAGCAGCAAACCACTGAACTGAGAACAGGACCCCTGTTGAAGGAATCAGAGAAAGGACTGAAAGAGCTGAAGGGGCTTGAGACCCCATATGAACAACAATGCCAACCAACCAGAGCTTCCAGGGACTAAGTCACTACCTAAAGACTATACATGGACTGACCCTGGACTCTGACCTCATAGGTAGCAATGAATAGCCTAGTAAGAGCACCAGTGGAAAGGGAAGCCCTTGGTCCTGCCAAGACTGAACCCCCAGTGAACGTGATTGTTGGGGGGAGGGAGGTAACAGGGGGAGGATGGGGAGGGGAACATCCATATAGAAGGGGAGTTGGAGGGGTTAGGGGGATGTTGACCCGGAAACCGGGAAAAGGAATAACAATTGAAATGTAAATAAGAAATACTCAAGTTAATAAAGATAAAAAAAGAAAAAAGAAAGAACTGTAGACTTTGGAATACTGTAGACTTGGTGTCCTTAGATAAAATTGTGTACTAGTGTTATTGATTGTCCTGAAGAATACTACAGAAGTCTATACTGCTGATTGACTTTAGACCTGGTTGGTTTAGGTCTTAGTCTCCAATACATTTCTAAGAATGTGTAAGAAAGACATAACAGTCTTTGACTGTGTCTGCACCCAAACATCCTCTTTCGATAAATCATGGAACAACTGTCCAATCACTTATATAATCATATAAGAAGTAATACGTGGTATAGCAACATTGATTAGGCATGTAATTTTTGATACCATGATTATGCAACACTGAATTTATACAATAATAACTGTGTTTATTTTGGTTTTTGACCTGTGTGAATATATACATTTGACTTTGTCCATATGGTGTCTGTGTGGTGATTTGTTTTGATGATTTTCATCTTTTAATTCCCAGGTTTAACTGTACAAAGAGGCATTACTTACCATGCACTTGTATCTGCACAAATGTGAATTTTCAAGCACTCTGCACTAGGAGGGAAAGCCACGGTGAGTGCCTATAGTTCTATGAGTTAAACTGATTTATAAATGAGTATTCATAAAATAAAATGTTAAAACTTGATTTGTTAAAGGTAAATGGCTTAAACATCAGCTGGCCAGAAAATGTTTTCCCTCAACCTGTTGAGCTGGTTTTAACTGACACTCCCTGACTCCAAGCTGACCAAGGAAGTCAAAGTCCTGTGCCTTCCTGCCTCTTACCTTCAAGATGCGCAGTATACGAAGGAGTCGAACCACGTTCATGAAGACCACAGTCTCAGTTAAGTCAAATTTGTAACTAATGGAGTCTGTTTCGATAAGTATTATATCTAGGATGCCGACCAAGGTAATCCCGAGCTCAAACAGGAGCCAGGTGTGTGAAAAAAATTCCTTCCTCATTGCTGCCACCTGTTGATACAAAAAGAAATCACACTCGTGTTTTGCGCTCCTCCCCCACCCCCAGTGTATTTTGATTGACTCTTTAGGGTCCTTCCCTGTCCACCCCAACCCCCGCTGTTCTTGACACCTTCCCCCCAGCAAAACAACAGCAGCAGCAGCAGCAGCAGCAGCAGCAGCAGCAGCAGCAGCAGCAGCAGCAGCAGCAGCAGCAGCAGCAGCAGCAGCAGCAGCAGCAACAACAACAGCAACAACAAAACAATTTGTGTTATCACTGGGCGCGTTCAAACTCTCAGTGGTCTGCTCCTTAAATACAGCTGAGGAAACATTGCGCACCTCCCACAACGGGAATGCGAGCAATACAGTTATCTTTTCCCTACTCTACCTGAGACTCAGTATTTCAGAAATACCACCCGCAGGCAAGCGAGCAGAGGATGCTTAGGACGCCACCCCTTAGTGAAAGAAAACTGTTAAGACTACTGATACAGGCTTAATGATACAGCGTGGGTGTAGATGAAATGCAGATTTATCAAATGGCCCTGGAGGTGTCACTGGCCAGCAGTTGGAAGGCAAGACAAAGTCATACAAAACTATCCTGTATCAAGTCTTCTTAATTTCAAACAGCCCTAGTGCCCCAAGAATCCCGAGGTTTCTGGTTATGTTATTTAATTATATCAAATGTGAGATGCAAAATAGTAAGGAAATTATATATACTGTAATTCAAACAGGCTAGATTTTATTAAATCAATTCAAGATTTAAAGATTAATTTGGTGAAAGGATGTCTTTTTTTCTCTCTCTCGATTTTGTTTTGCGATGATATGAAATAAAAGTCATTTTTAATATCTTTAAAACTTCAGTAAATGTAAATATTTTATCAAAGATGACTTGGCCTGTGCACCAATTCTTTTATGTCAGTACATTTTAAAGCTAACAGAAGGCATCATATGCGTTACATGTTCAAATATGTTCATTTCAGAAATTCTTTTTGTCCATTATGTTTTCAAGGCATGCTTTTCTGTCTTAGAGTAGCTGGTGAACAGGAAACAGAGTCTGTAGGTTTTATGTGTTTTTTGTTTTGTTTTTGTATTATTAAGTTTTGTTTGGAGAGAGAGAGAGAGAGAGAGAGAGAGAGAGAGAGAGAGAGAGAGAGAGAGAGAGAGAGGACTTGCCTAGAATCTGGGAGGGGTGCAGGGAGCATAAAGAGTAAGATAAGGGTTCAGAGCTAAACAAAGAATTCTCAGCTGAGGAATGCCGAATGGCTGAGAAACACCTAAAGAAATGTTCAACATCTTTAGTCATAAGGGAAATGCAAATCAAAACAACCCTGAGATTTCACCTCACACCAGTGAGAATGGCTAACAAAAACTCAGGTGACAGCAGATGCTGGCGAGGATGCAGAGAAAGAGGAACACCCCTCCATTGTTGGTGGGGTTGCAGACTGGTACAACCATTCTGGAAATCAGTCTGGAGGTTCCTCAGAAAATTGGACATTGAACTGCTTGAGGATCCAGCTATACCTCTCTTGGGTATATACCCAAAAGATGCCCCAACATATAAAAAAGACACGTGCTCCACTATGTTCATCGCAGCCTTATTTATAATAGCCAGAAGCTGGAAAGAACCCAGATGCCCTTCAACAGAGGAATGGATATAGAAAATGTGGTACATCTACACAATGGAATATTACTCAGCTATCAAAAACAATGACTTTATGAAATTCATAGGCAAATGGTCGGAACTGGAAAATATCATCCTGAGTGAGGTTACCCAATCACAGAAAAACACACATGGTATGCACTCATTGATAAGTGGCTATTAGCCCAAATGCTTGAATTACCCTAGATGCCTAGAACAAATGAAACTCAAGACGGATGATCAAAATGTGAATGCTTCACTCCTTCTTTAAAAGGGGAACAAGAATACCCTTGGCAGGGAATAGAGAGGCAAAGATTAAAACAGACACAGAAGGAACACCCATTCAGAGCCTGCCCCACATGTGGCCCATACATATACAGCCATCCAATTAGATAAGATGGATGAAGCAAAGAAGTGCAGACCGACAGGAGCCGGATGTAGATCTCTCCCGAGAGACACAGCCAGAATACAGGAAACACAGAGGCGTATGCCTGCAGCAAACCACTGAATTGAGAATAGGACCCCCGTTGAAGGAATCAGAGAAAGAACTGGAAGAGCTGAAGGGGCTCGAGACCCCATATGAACAACAATGCCAACCAACCAGAGCTTCCAGGGACTAAGCCACTACCTAAAGACTATACATGGACTGACCCTGGACTCTGACCTCATAGGTAGCAATGAATATCCTAGTAAGAGCACCAGTGGAAGGGGAAGCCCTGGGTCCTGCTAAGACTGAACCCCCAGTGAACTAGATTGTTGGGGGGAGGGCGACAAGGGGGGGAGGATGGGGAGGGGAACACCCATAAAGAAGGGGAGGGGGAAGGGGGATGTTTGCCCGTAAACCGGGAAAGGGAATAACACTCGAAATGTATATAAGAAATACTCAAGTTAATAAAAAAAAAAGAGTAAGATAAAATATTGTATGAAAAATGTTTCAAAAGAACCTGAATAATGTAGTTTAAACTCATTCTGCATCTCTTTGACCTTTATCATTTAAATTTTTATTTTGGCAAATACAAAGTCAATGTCCAAAGCCTCCAAATTTTCCACTGTTGCTCTCAATATCACCTTTTAAAAAATTGTGTGCTTTGAGAAGAGGCAGAATTTTGAAATACTCCCTCAGAAAACTCCAGCCAGTGTTGAAATGGGGTCAGGACATTTCCTTGTCTCCCATGACACATTTATATGCACAAATTTTAGATTACCTTAAGTAGAGCCTCTAGAATATAAAATGTAAGAAAATAGTAGTTAGCACATTTTATCTCATATTGATAGATGTCTTTTAGTCGGGAAATCCAACAGATTATCATCGGATATGTGTTCATTAATACAGCGATGTATCCAGTGTATTCAAATTCATTTGTGAAGACTATGCTATGGCATGCATGAAGAAACATGTATCTGAAAAAATAAAAAGGGAAGACACAATTTTAATCTGAAAGAATTATATGAATTATTTTTCCTTATTTGGTCAGTTCTATTCCTACTTAACTGGAGCCAGGGAACTCTGCTGAATTCTAGGCCCTACCTGCCCTAGTAAGGTGTCTGCATCCTTGGTCAAATATGATGATTGGTCAGATAATTAAAAACAAAAAGAGTTTCAATGGAAATACCTTGTGTGGTAGGGCAAAGCTGTTCCTAGAAGTTTTTAAATGGGAACCCCCATGCCAAGGGCAGGATAACTCCCTCCTGTCCTTCTTGTCCCTGTGGCCTCCCCCAACCCCACTCCAGGAAAAAAAAATACATACACTTGCTATAGATACTGGGTACCTATGCACTGTAGTTGGTGAGACCCTACTGCTTGACCCAAATGCCTTGGTCACAGGATATAGAGAAATCAAGCTGAGACAGAGTTTCCTTCCTTCCAGCTAGCTCTCATAGTTTCAGAAGGTGCCATGGAGCTTCTGGGAAAAACATGTCAGGACCAGTCTTGCTTAGCTGTGAAAACTGAATGAAACAATGTTGGCTGGACTGGCCAGACAAGGTGAACCAACCAGGGCACTGTGAGACTGCTTGGGGGCCAACCATTTGTTTTCTAATTGGAGAGGGAATTTATATCTGGTATTGTCAACCTAGTCAAAAGCCTGTGGGTGGCAAGGTTGTAGGCCCTAGTGGCAAAAGTACTGCTGCCATTGTGCTGAGTGGACATATGTACCCACCCAAGCCTATTAAAGAGCCATGTTTATGTCCATAGGCACTGTTGCTCTCAGCTTTGCTTGGAGAAGCTCCCTTATACAATTTTTTACAAAGAATGGATGACTATTAAATGTTCAGTCATAAGGGGGCATCTATATCACCCCTTGCGAGGCTAAGGGGAGATCATGGGAGAAGGGCCAGAAACAGTGGGGAGAGGAGTGTAGAAGACCAACTTCAGGTCTAACAGCTACTGTACTCCTGAACTCACAGGAGCTATATTACTATACAAGATCTGCAGAAGACTAAGGCCATGCAGATGTTGACAGTCGGTAATCTCTGGAGAATAGGGTCACCTCTTTCCTGTGGATGTGTATGCAGCTAAGGGTCGATGGGAGAATGAGAGCAACATTTCTTCAGATTTGTCACTGCTTGTAATTCATAGATCACAGACTTTCTAGCTACTGTGAAGACACCCACCACAAACCCTTGTAATCTTTCTCCTTTCACAGCTCCCATAAGAACCAGTTTTCCCTGCCTCATACTTGAATTGGGCATTTTCAGATTTAAAAAAAAAAAACAAATGTAGAAGGATTACAGACAGAACTGTTTGAGAATGTATTGACTAGACCCATTGTTTTTCTAGATACCCCTTCCCCAGCACTATTCTTGAATCTTTTTAAATATCCACTTCATCCAGATATATGAGAAAACAGAATAAATATGTCTCACGGGATGAGATTAGCCTATCAGTGGACTATTTGGGGGGCATAACATCTTTTTCCCTCCCTCCTCTGGCCTGAAAGAATTAACTTTTCTTCCTCCAATTGAGATGAAACCTTCTGTCAATCATAACCCTCTGTCCTGTTATCAAGACCCATAGACCTCCTAATCTCTGCCTCTCCCAAAACCAGTTCCAAAAAAAAGGTAGGAGCAAGTGTTCCTGTAAACAACTCCTACCCATGTACCTGTGAGTAAATTTCCACTCTGGCTCTAGCGAGCAACTGTCCCGGTAGTTTTCTGTCAACTTGACAAAGCTAATGTCCTTTGGGAAGAAGAAACCTTACTTGAGAAAATGCTCCTACCACAATTGTCCACGGGCCAATTGTGTGGTGCAGCCCATTGTGAGTGGCACCACTCCTGGTCAGGAAGCTGGTCATGGGGTGTATACAAAAGCAGACTGAGGAAGGTGCACTCCTCCTTGGACTCAGGATCAATTTCTGCCTCTACATTCCTACCATGAGTCCTGTTCTGGTTTTCATGGAAGACGGACTACAAACTATAAGATGAAATGAATCCGTTCTTCCTCAAGTTGCTTTCGGTCATGGAGTTTCAATAAAGCCATAGAAATACAAACTAAGACAACAACCTGAAGGAAACTCACTATGGGACACACACACACACACACACACACACACACACACACACACACACAGAGAGAGAGAGAGAGAGAGAGAGAGAGAGAGAGAGAGAGATGTGAAGTAGAAGAGTAGTTAGTTTAGGAGAACTTGAAGGTAACAAGAACGGGCAACAGCAGGACATATTTATGTGTATAAAAATGTCACAAGGAATATATTACTATATATAGCTAACATGCTAATTAAAAAGAGAATATTTAGCACAGTAGTAGAATGTTTGCCTAGCATACACAGCATCTTAAAAATACAAAATACCCCAATTTCCAAATACAAGAAAAATGTCACTCTTACAACTCCCCTTCTCTTAAGTAATTTTTTTGTATGTGTATAAGGAATTAAATTATAAACAAGTTCAAAATGGTTCACAAGCTATTTAGATTTACTTTAAAAAGAAACTAACTTTCCAAAGATACCATCACATTTCTGATTTCAGAATTACTCACCTTGATGGAACCCCTTTATCTTTTTTAGTATTATATACCCAGTTGAGTAGTAATTTTCTAAGAAAGGAGAGGAGTTTTTTGCTTTCTGAATAATTCTTTATGTTCTCAGGACTCATATATCTGAGAGAGAGAGAGAGAGAGAGAGAGAGAGAGAGAGAGGGAGAATCATTAAATATATTTTGTGTTATAATTACTAAACAAAACCTCTCATAGCATGGCTCCAAGTCTTAAATTATAGATACATTCCTGTGGAGTCAAGATGTGAGACCAACTTATTAAAGAGAGTTCCGATTATTAAGGATTACAAGTACCAGAATTCTTAACAGTCAACCATGTTTCAAATATTGACATGTAGGTTTTTCATTTTAGATGCCATAATCTATTTTGGCAGTGAAGAAGTTATCCCAGCGATATGCTTGCTCATAGGGGTGAAACATCCATGTCAGCCTGGGATAATTCAAGAGTACATAAAGCAGGGGTTGGGGATTTAGCTCAGTGGTAGAGCGCTTGCCTAGCAAGCGCAAGGCCCTGGGTTCGGTCCCCAGCTCTGAAAAAAAGAAAAAAGAAAAAAAAAAGAGTACATAAAGCATCTATCCCACCTCACCCATTTCCCTTCAAGGCAAGTATTTGTGTTTAAGTAACTATAAAAAGGTACACATGTTAACTTGGGAAGGTCAACGTCACAAGGATTTCTTTTAATTTTTTTGTTGGAGTAGCCCTGATCTGTAAGTGGTGACTTGGTCTTGCTTAGTCAGCAGTCTTGATTATATAATAATTTGTTTTTACCCCCTCTTTGTGTCAACTCCCTCCCAGCCCTCTGGGCATGGGTTGCTTCTGCCATACTGCTTGATTTAAAGGTAAAAGACCAAGGCTCCCCCAACCCTCTTTTGGATGCTTTATTTTCCTTAATCTGCTTCCCTGCTCCCAGGCCAAGGTAATAATGAAGGTTTTAGGGTGGCATTTTTTCAGTCATTTAAAAGTTTCCACTGTGCTCCATATATCTGTCTCCTCTGCTGAGAATGTTGGCATTGTATTGTTTCAAAAAGATCCATTTGCCCAGCTCTTCAATTCTACAAAGGTCGTCCACCCATTTGAAAGGCACAGATTTAGAGAACAAATGTGTCATACATGGATATACTTAAATATGTGTTAAGAAACACAGATTTTAAATAACACATGCTTTATCTTTCTACCTTGACACATAAAGTATTGTAAAGGTTTGCACAGATTGGCTGAAAATGAAAACCCTTGTGCTCTTGGGAGAAGTCTGTGCTTGGGCTGCCATGGAGTATTTATGTCTGGTGTGCATGTCTCATGCTATGGAAGAGCCATGACTCTCTTCTGATCACAGATTTTCTCTTCACTATCTGGGCTCCCACATGTGAGTGGACACAAGGTTGGTACATCACCTTTAGGATGTATGAGCCCCAAAGCCCAGGCTTCTTTGTGGGATGATGAGCCAAGTGGATATGTCCAAGTAGCCTCTGGAAATGGCCTTGGCATCATTTTAGCTGGATTTAAGTTTCTTCAGCATTCAGGGGCAGATGTAGGTTTGGGAGGTATGTCTGGGCTTTGGGTAGACACTGTGTGTGTCAACTGCATTGCAGTATAACTGCTCCCTTACTCCCAATTAGATACTACATTTCCCTACCCAAGTTGGCCTGAGGGTGCTCCCCGACACACCAGTTTTCCTTCAATGAAGGATCTAAGGGAATCAGTACCAGCTCAGGAAGACAATGCAAGGTGTTAACATTGTGCCTTGGGAAGACGCATCTGCAGAGATGAAGGGATACTTGGCCCCAGTGCAAGTATTCATGGAGGCTAAAAGGAAAAATAGTTTGCTACAGTTTAGCTTTGCATGTGGGAAAGAAAAGAGAAACAAGGATTATTTCTTTCAGGAGATGCTTGCCAAAAACACCAGCCTGAAGGACATGGAAAGGAGAAGACTTGGGTGTGATGCGCAGAGCAGGGGGTGGTTTGGCAAAGGGTACTGTGAATGGGGGCAGGGGTTACAATACACAAGCCGGGAAACTCCCACGCAGAGTGGCTCAGGGTAGAAGCCCTCTATTGACAACATACTTACTCTCCCTTCTTCTCACCAAAGCTTCCAGCCGCGCCTACCAACACTTGCATTGCACTCTGGGACAGAATCTCATTCCTGTACTGTCGTTGGTAGCTTGCCTAAGAGAAGTATTGATTAAGGTTAATATGTGCTGTGGATACAACGACAACCTATTTCCCCCTTGATAGAAAAATAATGCATGAAAAAGAAGACAAAGTCCCTAAATGATGTAGGATACTATCAGAAAGAATCTTTCTGCAGCATGCAGGCTACTGCTACCACAGCGTAGGGCCGGGCTTTGGGTAGAATAAGCCAATTGGAAACTCTGGAACTGTGCTGCATGTCTTTGACCAACTTTCCCAGGAGAGTTCTGTGAAAAATAACTCTAGGGCTTTTGCAAGCTATGTCCCCACCATGAAACTCATGTATTAAGGTGTTTAGAAATCAAAAGATTAAAACGATCTTGGCTCATCTTTGTTTTATTCCATTTTCCCAAATATTTCACAACCCAGCTTTGCTGTATCCTGTCTATAAGGGAAGCCATCACCCTTTCATTGTTTATTAAAGCTCTACTGAGCTCTGGGGACTATATTTGAGGCTGTGTGAAACATCACTGAGTGCTGTACCTAAATGAAAGCAAGCCAATCACAGCTAAGAATTACTGGATAGGAGAGATTTCTAAACTCGGATATGTAGTGTAGTGGAAGGTTCCTGGATCTGTAGTGTATGGTTTTTTTTTTATACGATCATCCAAGAACTATTTTGTTCTTGGAGGGTACTAGAAAGAGACATCCACTAACTGGAATGATGAGGGGTTACAATGCTACTCTTAGGACTGGGGCTGAAGTCCCAAGGTTGAACACTTGCCTAGGATATCAGGGGCCTCCGCTTAATCCTCAGCACTACTAAAGATGTGTCTATAGCAACAGGAATTCAACAGAGCCACAGCCCTTTCCTTAAACAGCATCAACATACGTGCAAAGTATATAATTAAAATAATGTTCTCATTATTCTTAAAGTTAAAAATAGTAATTTGTGGGGAAAAAGAACTGAGAAAGTCAAAAGTAATAGGGATACTATTAAATCTTAGAAATGTTCATGGCAAAGTGGTTAGAAAATTTTAAATGATTATTTGCACTAGAGAAAAATGAAAACAGTTGATTATAGAAAGCAACTCTTATTGCATTAATTAGTCTATATATGTTTTACTTCACGAGGAATCTAGTCCAGTCTATTTTTGACAGATGCAAAAGGCAGTATTTTCAAGGTAACGTTAGAGGCTCAGACTTATCTGAATTTGAAGCCTTGCCTCCCATCAACATTACAACACACCACCATTCTGTGTGACTCTGGCTACACCATACTTTCTAATGCACAGTAGTAGAGAAGACATTCTCTCAATTAGTCAGAAGTAGTTGAGATCTGAATGACCAAGTTTTGAAGACTGAAAGAGGCCAGTTATTACTGGTATCAGTCTTAGAATAGAGAGAGCAGAAATGACATCGATCACATTACAGGAAACAGGCAAAGCTGGCTAAGGTGACGATCAACTCCAATCGTGTGGAATGACCTGAGCAGAGGGGACGACCTGCTGGGGAAAAGAACTTTTCTTTTTGAATAAAACGGCAGCACAGAGGCACAATATTAAAAACCAGAGTGTAATAACGGTAATCAAACATTTGGGGAAAGAAATCAAGAAGATACAGGGGTAGTGGGTTGTAAAAATAATTCAGGGACAGATAAATGGAAGAGCTACAGAGGTCATACAGTCATCTTGAGACTCTTCTTTTGCACGTGGGGAGAGGAAAGAGTAAAAAGATGCAATTCTGAGTCACACACAATAGTAACGAAAGCAAGACGCTTAGGAGAGTCTCTGCATTTGTTTTAGGGGCTCTGAAATGCTGTGTTTTCCTGAAATAAAAAAAAATGTAAATGACTTCAAGCCATGGCTTTAAAAACATTCTAAACTCCAATGAAATAAAAATAACTCTGCAAACATCTGAGTGGAAAAAGAAGTTATAATTAATTTCATAAATTTCAGGTAAAATACACATTAATAAACTTACTTAGAACATTACGGTGTGAGTCTCTCTCTCTCTCTCTCTCTCTCTGTGTGTGTGTGTGTGTGTGTGTGTGTGTGTGTGTGTGTGTGTGTGAGACTTGTTTGTAACTTGATTGTGTGGTACTCAAGTATGAAATGTATGAAATTGTAGATGATAATACAATTTTGCAATGTCAAAAGTTTGGGCAGACATAACTACTAAATCATTGGGGACTAAATTGTAAAGATATTCATGGTTAGAAATGTTGAAAATATCAGTGGTAAATATGATATCAATGTTTTGAAGGATGTGTATTTAAGAAGGCATATCTATAAAAAGCTGGCTATTTACAGAGAAACTATTTGCTCTGTAATAAAATTATTTTATTGCAATTACTTTAAGGAAAATATAAAATTGAAGATTGAAAATTGCAAAAAAAGAAATAGAATTTTTTGGAACACTGAACTAAATTATTCTTTGTGATTGCATCTTTTAGCACAGAGCTCCATATGCTACTTTTCTTCTTTAAAAATGAAATCAGGGCCTGCACCCGAGCTGACCTTGAGCTATAGCTCTCTGTACCCAGATCCCACTGGGAGAAAGCTGGTCTCCCAGGACTGCTGGCACACCTGAAAGCATAGGAAATACCATCACTTCTGCTCCCAGGGACTCACTCCAAGCCCTCAGGATACAGGAATCGAGGAGCAGTCTGGGACAGGGTTCATCTCGTTTTTGTTTGTGCTCTGTGCCCTGTGCTGAACCTGTGCCACAGCTCACTGTACTCAGATCCTGTGGGGAGAAAGCTGGTCTCCCAGTAGTGCTGGACACACAGGCTTACGGGAGGGTCAAGCCACTGTCAGAGACAGCAAGACCAGCTAACACCAGAGATAACCAGATGGCAAGAGGCAAGGGCAAGAACCTTAGCAACAGAAGCCAACGCCATCTGGCATCATAAGAACTCAGTTCCCCCACCACAGCAAGCCCTGGATATTTCAACACACCAGAAAAGCAAGATTTTGATATAAAATTATAAATCATGATGATGTTAGAGGACTTTAAGAAAAACCACAAATAACTCCCTTAAAGAAATACAGGACAACAGAGGTAAACAGAAGTCCTGAAAGAGGAAACACAAAAATCAACCACACAAGTGAACAAAACCATCCAGGATCTGAAAAGGGAAATAAAAACAATAAAGAAATCATAAACAGAGATAACTCTGGAGATAGAAAACCTAAAAAAGAGAACAGGAGTCATAAATGCAAGCATCACCAACAGAATACAAGAGATAGAGTAGAGAATTTCAAGAGCAGAAGATACCATAGAAAAGACCCAACAAAGAAAACTTCAAAGTAATTTATTTTATGAATATCAATGCAAAATTACTCAATAAAATTCCTGCAAATCGAATCCAAGAACACATCAAAACCATCATCCATCATGATCAAGTAGGCTTCATCCCAGGGATGCAGGGATGGTTTAATATACGGAAAACCATCAACATAATCCACTAAATAAACAAACTGAAAGATAAAAACCACATGATCATTTCATTAGATGCTGAGAAAGCATTTGACAAAATTCAACACCCCTTGAAAAAGATCACAAAAGAACATACATGGTATGCACTCACTGATAGGTGAATATTAGCCCAAAAGTTCGGATTACCCAAGACATAGTCCACAGACCACATGAAGGTCAAGAAGAAGGACAACCAAAGTGTAGATGCTTCAGTCCTTCTTGGAAGGGGGAACAAAAATATTCATAGTAAGAGATACAGAGACAAAGTTCGAAACTGAGACTGGATGAAAGGCCCATCCAGAGACTGCCCCACCTGCGGCTCCAGTCCATATATATACAGCCACCAAAGCTGAACAATATTGCTGATACCAAGAAGTGCAAGCTGACAGGAGCCTGGTATAGCTGTCTCCTGAGAGGCTCAGCCAGAGCATGACAAATACAGAGGGGGATATTCGCAAGCAATTATTGGACTGAGCACTGGTCCCCAGTGGAGGAGTTGAAGTATCTGAAGGGATTTGCAACCCCATAAGAAAAATAATACCAACCAATCAGAGCTCCCAGGGACTAAACCACCATCCAAAGGTACACATGGACAGACCCATGGTCCACCTGCACATGCAGTGGAGGATGGCCTTGTTGGGCATCAATGGGAGGAGAAGTCCTTGGTCCTGCGAAGGCTCGATGCCCCAGTGTAGGGGGGTGTCAGGGCAGGGAGGATGGAAGGGGTGGTTAGGTGGGTGGGGGAACACCCTCATTGAATCAGGGGAGGGGGATGGGTTAGGGGCTTTATGGATGGGAAGCTGAGAGAGGGGATAACATTTGAAATGTAAATTAAAAAAAGAAAGAAGAAACAAATGAAATCAGAAAGAAAAATGAAAATAAATGGAAATGCATTAAAAACTAAACTATAGTAAATGCTTTTAATTAGAAATGGTAGCTAAGCAATTACTGATTTTCACAGCTTTTATGATAAAGTTAGATATGCCATTGCTTGCTTGTTTTGAGTCAGGATCTCACTCTGTAAACCAGGCTGGCCTGGAACCCAGAGAGATTAGCTTGCTTCTGCTTCCACAGTGCTGGACAAAAGGCGTGTGCCATCATGCCCAGCTAATTATACTGTTTAAAGTTAGCTTAACTCTCAGGAAGGAGGAGGAGGAGGAGGAGGAGGAGGAGGAGGAGGAGGAGGAGGAGGAGGAGGAGGAGGAGGAGGAGGAGGAGGAGGAGGAGAACAGCGGTAGCAGCAGCAACAGTAGCAGAAACAGCAACAACAAACCAACCAATGTACAAAAGAAGGAAAGTCATCAGAGAGCAGAGTGCAGGGAAATGAAAGCTGAAACAGCAAGAGCGATCCTAGATAAGAACAGACTTAAGGACCTCAAGTAGCCTAACTGCTTCTTCTTAAAACTACATAAACATTGTTCAGAGAAGTTTAAGTGAACAAGTATGGAGATCAACTCTGCGCCTCACATTCAGTATTAGACATACAGTATTAGATGTCATGCTAAATCTCAATCTTTGGGGTATTGCTACTTTACTATATTTACATGGGAAGGAAAGTGAACTCTTATTTAAAAGTAAAATTTATTCTATTTTTTCTTCCTAGGGAGAGCTTTCCCTCTTTCCTAGATAATTATGGGTGGATGGGGTTGGGTGAGAAAGTGAAGAATCCAGAAGGAAGATCAGATTGGGAGATACAGGGTGAGATGGGGAGGGAGGGACTAGAGGGACAGAGAGCTAACTAAGGATCATTTGAGGGATTTATGGAAAGTTAATACAGTAGAAGAATATTTTATATTCTTAAAATATACTCATATATAAAAGCATGCAAACAAAATCACCAAGAAACACAGGAAAGAAAGTGCCAACTAGGAATCTTTTTCTTCCAAAGAAAACCTCCAGTGCTTGGAATATGATACATCTAATTGAATTGCTGGCCAAATGGGGCACCATGGAAATATGCAAATAATCTCCCCCCCCCATTGCCAACACTAGTTATTGATCTCCACATACTCTTGGTAAGGCCTTATAGCTAAGACAACATTTACATAACTCATTGAACACAGGGAAATAGAATTCCTAGCTAGAGCCTTGATCTCTACGGACTAGTGTTCACAATTCTACAAGCTACTCTGCACACTACAGGAAAAGGAAGCTACCACCAACCCAGATGCAAACCCTTTGATCTACGATGGCACCCTACTTGCAAGAGAGGCTGGTGTAACAGTGGCACAAAGCTTGTGGGAGTAACCAACCACTACCTGGTTGGATCTAAAGCGCACTCCTTTCGATGGATCCCATCCTTGAGTTGCTTGGTTGACCAGAAATCTGAGACTAGATAGGGCATTAACCAAAGGGAAGACCAAACACTGCTGTTCTGCTAAAGCAGTGGTTCCATACCTTCCTGATGCTTGCAACCCTTTAAAACAGTTCCTCATGTCCTGGTGACCCCAACCACAAAATTATTCTTGTTGCTACTTCATAACTGTAAATTTGCTACTGTTATGAATCGTAATGTAAATATCTGATATGCGATCTCTGTGAAAGGGTCATTTGATTCTCAAAGGGGTTGTGACCCACAGTTTGAGGACCACCATGCTAAAGGAAAATGCACACAAAATGACTCCTGATGACATTCTGCTCTACCCAGAGAACAGTGTCTTGCTCAGCCAGCATCAGAGAAGCTTCCGGCTGAAGTAGATGGGAACAAAAACTGAGACCCACAGCAGGATAACGTTCCCAGTGACAGACCTGGGGACGCTTAGTCCTCAGTGGGATGTGTCCATCAAATCTCTCTACCCTCGGGGCCCAGGGAACTTTGTGGAAGAAAAGGAGGAGAGATTGTAAGAGAAGATAGATAGAACACACTGAGGAAAGAAGGTCTTCTAAATACTGCAGGACTGACGCACACATGAAGTCCCAGACACTGTGGCTGCATGCACGGGACCCGTGAAGTCTAAGCCAGATCAAGTCCCAGCACTGCGACAGAAAATAGACACAGGCTACTGTCCCTAATCCAGAAGGTATCTCCAGGTGATGACTTCTTGAAAAGAAGAAATTAGTTTTCTCTAGCAGTGCCTCCCTGGGCATACAAACCACACTTAAGGGCAGGACCCGTGCCTAGCAGGAGTTGGCCAGCACAAAACAAACCCAGTGGTACTTTTGGAGGATTTTGTCTCATAATGCTTTATTTATGTTTTTTATTTGTTTTCACCTTACAGGTCTTTTACTTATATATTATGTTTACCAATTTTATGTTTTTGTGGAATTTCTTTGTGTGCGAATGTGTCTCTGCTTCTATATGTGTTTCTTGGGCTTTTCTTTGGCTCTGATTTTCTTCTGATTGCTTTGCTGTATTCTGATAGTTATTATTGTTGTTATTATTATTATTAAATGCCTGTTTTTAATGAAAAATAAAAAGGACAGGTGAGAAGATGGAGAGGATCTGGGGGGTATCAGGGGAGGGGAACTAATAATAAGAATACACTGTTTGAAAAAATCCACTTTCAATAAAAAAATTTTAAAGTAAAAATTAATAATATAATGTTTAAAAGATATTACTGAAGCAAATGTCTTATAGCTTTTGAACTTTGAGGAAGTGCTCTGTGTATGTGTGTGCACATGCATGGAATGCGTGTGGAAACAGGGATGGAACAGGAAACAAGCTGTGGTGGGTAGCTGTGGGACAGAAGAGCAATCGCAGAAATTGTGTGGGAAGCCCACATGGAGAAGCTGAGCACGTTGCAAAGTCGGGCGAATAACGAACAGGCTAAAGTGTGTCTGCATACGTGTGAGCAGGGCAAGCGCATCGAGGAGACACAGCAAAAATTAGGTTGAGTGCGGAGGCTTGGACTTCTAGAAGATAGATGGTCCGAGGATGCAATCTACTTAAGAGAGAAGTAAATGGCCACGGGGAAGGCCGAGCTGTGCATTTGGAAAAGCAATTTGAAAAGAGTCTGCTGTTCCGATTGCAAGATCGTGCCTAGCATATCCAGTTAGATTTACGCAGCTGTACAGTGGCTGATTTGTCCACACCGTGGTTTGCAAACTCCAGCTTAAAAACTTTTCTATTACACTAGAATGTTTCGATCTGGGGACTTTCACAGAAAAACTACAAAAGTGATTTTAATTTCCTGAGTTCTGTAAGACTACGTGGCGTGCATTCCCATTTTTTCCCCAGAGTTAAAGCCTAATTTCAAACTTCCCTTCCTGGTTTCCCAATCAAAGGAAACAGTAAGTCATCCTAGGTAAAAGACAGTAAGCCAGGCTGCCCTGACTATCCAGGGTTAGGCGCCAGCCCCATTCGCCTTCTTTCTAAAGCCCCTTCCATTTGCAAATGTGGTCTGCTTCCTGTCTATTCTATTCCAGTTTCCTTCTCACCCATATTTACACCCTTTTTTCTGCTGCCATATATTCAAGGAGGGGCATTTTCTTGTCTTTGCTTTAAAAGCTGCTCAGAGAGAGTTTCAAGCAAAACCCCTGGTGACTTGCTTTTCTTCATTAGTCAGGGACCATGGCACTCAGGAGTAACAGCTTTCAGAGAGCTAATAAAATAAGAGCTAGAAAAAAAGACCAGTAAAACAAAACCAAAAATAATAAAAAAAAACAATGTTCCCACTGCTCACCTAACTGTGGGAGAGGACAGGCTTGCCCTGCAGATGGTGATACCTACTCTAGTGTGACAAGTGTGAAGACTGCAGGTGGGATTCAGTACCTGGCAGCCATGTCATTCATCCACAATGGACATGGCACTGATGCTTCAAAGTTCTTGAGTAAGTGGGGGCTTACAAGAGCACGTCTGCATGTCTGCCTTGATTACAGCGGAAGAAAGAAAACTCAGACCTTACAGACTGCCCATTTCCCAAGCGGGGTGAGAAAGCAGACGGCTTAGAATCCTGAATGGCTGCAATAGTTGAAAGCCACGGGTTCTGCACGTAAGGAGAATGAACATGGATGCTGTGAAAGAGTGAGGCATAGTGTGTGCGCTCAAGATCCTGACCTGGTGAGGAAGCTGAAACTACGCTAAGAGCAACTGCCTAGATCTTGTTCACATCTTCACTACAGAGCTTCTCTGATCCTTAACTGTCATTTGAATGAAGGCACAATAGCCTCTAACTGCATTTATTCGAGGATTTGGTGGAAAATACTGGGATTAGAATCAGAGACGATAGTATCATGGAGCAACCAGCTGTTTACACACAGCTGAAGGATGCCATATGCATCTGTGAAACTTCCAAACTAAATACCTTTATATTTATATACATATATATAATATATGTATAGCATGATTATACCATATATCATATATTGTATATTGTATATGCATATGCATAATATTATATTTATGTTATATATATAATATATAAAACGTGTATAGCATATATGGTGTTATATATTATTTCCAGTATTTTCTGTGTTATAGATAGGGAATATATTATATATAACATATATTACATATGTAATAGGTAGGGAATATATATGATATATATAGTCTATGACACAGAATATATTGGAAATAATATATATATTATATATACATATATAGTACACTAAGATTTCCTTCTTTTTCTCCTTCCTTCCTCCCTCCCTCCCTTCTCCCCCCTTTTCTTCCATTTTCCTTACTTCCTTAGACTTTTTTTCTCCACCACTAGTCTCTCTCTTTCTGAAATCCCCCCATGATTTTTTTTAATAGCTTTTATACTAGCATGCCTTTGTTGAGTTGTGTACATGGAAGTAATTAAAATATATTAATCAAGGGAAAACCTGTTCAGTACAGTTTTGGATCCTAACATGTTTAGAGAAGTGTAGAGGAGAACTAACTATTTGCGCTGACAGGAGACGCCTGTTGGCCAGCTCCATGGCTTCAATGTTAAGGGTCTCATCTATTTCCTTGTTGCAATCAGGACATTTCACCTTCTGATGTTCCGTTGTTTCTTCTTGGTTTAACTAATAAAGCCAATGAAAAGAAGCAGAACTGTGATGCACGATTATTAAATAAATTAAATTAAATTAAAATTAATTAAATAAAATTTAAAAAATCATTCAAGGCAGAAAAAAGTAAACACGTGTTAAAGAGATGCAAATGTGGGAAATTTGCCAATGAGAAAAACTGAAGGTTAGAGAAATTCATTTGCTCACAATGACAGACAAACCTAGGGATACAGATACAGAGACCTTTAATTCCACCCACAAGAGAGACTGAGGCAGGAGGATTACAGTCACCCTGTGTGACTTAGCTTTGCTTAGCAAGGCTCCCGCTTCTATCCACTGCTTTAAAAAAAAAGCGACTATATATGGGCTGTATTTGAAATGTAAATTTAAAAAGTCCAATAAAAAAGGGGATTAATTAAAAGCTAGACTTTAAGCCAGGTCTTCTGAGTGTGAGGCCCAGGATCCATGTATGACTCAGTAATCATATCAGGGCTGCACCACAGAGAGGACAATGCTAGTACTCCCCTTCTGCTTCTGAAACTAATCAAGTGTGGCTTGGGAACTTCCGTATGACCAGATAGATGGGCAGTGGGGTGAGAATGCCTGGTGTTACAGTGTGCATCAGACTCTCCACAGGGGGATCAGGCAGCTCAATGGTGTTCCAGGTGATCCTGATGAAGACAGGTCAGCAAAATGCCCTAATAAGGGATGCGGTGAAACTGAAGAAAGCTTTGGAATGAACTAGTATTTGTCTAAGCAGAAATTTCACTTGGATTCCAGGACAGGACTCTGTTCTGAGTCCCCAGGTATATCTTCAAGCACACATTATGAATATGAAATGGACTTGGAATCTCACTTCATAGAGACCAAAACTCTGCACCCCTCAAAACAGGCCCTTCACTTAACGGGACCCAGACAAAGAGCACAATGAAAACCTACACAGCGCAGGACATGAGAAGAGAAGAATGGCCTTGGGAAGACCCAGGAATACTTTAGCATTTCCCTTGTGGTGGCTATGACTCAGTGCTGTGCTGAATACTACTGGACTTTTTCTGAGTCAGCTTCTCTTGTTGCCCAGGCTGATGTCCTGAGTCCTTTAAAATGGCTAAGTCTGATCTGAGAGATTCTTAAGCATTGCTCAGAGATTAAAAAGTGCTATTTCAATCATAGATACATTTTTGTTGCTGACCCCAGACTCTATTTTATATAAAATGCCACTAACCAAACATTAGGCTGTAGCCAGTGCTTAGCACACACAATAACCTAAATAAATTATGAAAAAGTAAGGGATTCTCGCTCCTGACCTTGTGAAGAGAGGCTGCTCTCCAAGGCTCACGTTCCTCTTCTCTTTTACATTATCTTTAAAAGGCAATGCAATATGTTCCTCTCCCCTATTAATTTACATGTATGTCCTATGTACTCAGATTGGTCGAGACTTCTGCTTTGTCATGCAATAACCACAGTACTAAGATGGTGCCCTTATTATTACAAAAATGAGGAGTGGCCAATATACCTCTCAACAATTTAAAAATTGTGTTTTCAATTTGAATTAACACATATGACTTAATCATATTTAGTCTAGTGGAATAGAGAGCTATTATATGCTTACAGCATATGGATTTTGAAGTATAATCGCCTTGTCAACCATGTTCCAGTCAGCGTTAGCAAGATCTTTGTCAAATTTGAGTGCCATGGCTGTGGATTTGGTTAGCTCTTGAAAGTGCTGGAATGTATAATAAACCGATTTATATTTTGTTGATGTGACATCACGAAGACCTTAGGGCAAAGAGCACATTGTAGAAACAACAGAAAGACATGATTTTTTTTTTCATATGAGTTGTAAAATATCCTTTTGTTCTTTATCTACCAACACTAATCATTTGTGGTGTGTGCGCGCGCGCGCGCGTGTGTGTGTGTGTGTGTGTGTGTGTGTGTGTGTGTGTGTGTGTGTGTGTGTGTGTATGGTGTGCATATGTGGATGTGTGCTCAGGTACACTTCTCTTGTGTGGTTGTATGTGGAGACCACAGGTTGACAATGAGATACCTTTTTCAATCACTTCCTCTTCTGAGTTTTCGAGGCAGGGTCTCTGACCGAACCTGTAACTGGCCGTGTGGGCTACAGTGGCTAGTCAGTGAGCAGGATTCTGGAATATGCTTGTTTGTGTCTGTCTGCATTAGGGTTATAGGTGCGTGACACCACATCTGGCTTTTTTTTTTTTTTTTTTTTGGTGGGAGCATGGGTTCTAGGGATCCAGACTCATGCCTTTAAAATTATGTGGCACATACGTTATCCAGATCCATCTCCCAGCCCTACCACAAGTACACAAGTATGTTTATGTCTGAACATTAAAGAGTCTACATAAACTCTTTAATGGCAAGAATGTTAACAGTTCAAGGTTTTTGTACTCACAGTGAATATTGAATGTTTACTATATGCTAGGGAAAGATGACTCAGCATTTTGTATTCATCAGTCTTTATCCATCTATCTATCTATCTATCTATCTATCTATCTATCTATCTATCTATCTATCTATCTATTTTGTTTCTCTATATTTATTTATTTTCAGGGTGAGTCTTTTCTTCCAGTTCTCTAGGTAAGGAAACAGTACTGTTTGCAGCTTGATGCTTTTCCTCTTTTGGGCCTATGATACTGTGGCCTTGAGCTTACAAAATGTCAACCCTTCATTCTCCTGTGGAAGTCCCACTTCATATTATTAGAACTTATGTTACTGGCTCTCTCATTTCTCAGACATTCACACTGAAGTTCTTGAAACACAACGTCCATGATCGTACGGGCAAATGATTTAGTCAGATGAATTAGCTGCCTTATTCTTTGAGGGTCATATCTGTCTACTGCCTTCTGTCCTTGAGCAAAGTCTCTAGTTTCCTCAGGAGAGCAGGACCTACCATCATCTCTTTTTTATTTTCCATATAGCTTATTTATTTTAGTGTATCTGTGAACTTCATAAATTGATTTATTCACAGCTTGTTTTTCTTTATTCCGGTGTGAACTCTGCCAGCATAGAAATCTTACCTGTCTTCAGATTGTAATACTTCTTACAATAGTGTCTACTATCTAGAACATTCTTACTGAAAAGTTTTCTGAATAATTGGATGAACGTATACTGCTCTTTAACTCTTTAACTTATACTGCTCTTTAACATAAAAATCTCTTAAAATAAGTCTATTAGCCTGAATGATTTATCCATCTCATACATCAATTCAATTTCTTCTTCAATTAGAAAACACTGACTTGTATTTAGGTGGATATTTTCTTATCAGTGCTTCTTAGAGTATTTGGAATAATTTTTTTCTTCTCTCACCATAGTAAACAGTAGGGCTTACCTAGTTTAATTACTGCCATTGGCAAAATAAATCTATTGACAATCAGGGTGATTACACATACTGACACGCCATGGAATAATATCTAGAATTGAAAAGAGATATTAAGCAAGTCGTAGTCAGAGTAGCATTACAATATATTCTATATTCTGTAGTATAAATTGAACTAGTTGTTTTAGGCTAACAGATGATTTATTGTAGCAAGTAAGGAAATTGTGTATCAGGCATGAGAGAAGTGGTATGGTAACCCACTGTATTCTTGTACATATGCATCTTCAATCATGAATTAAGAAAAAAGAATGAGTTTCAGGACTGTGTCTTCTTTGTGTCCTTGGGATCTGCAAAGTTCTTTGTAATAATCTCACCTTAACATGCAATACAGTATGTTCTAGTATGTTCTGATAGGACATTACTTAGACATCCTTACCTGGCAAATGTTTTTGCATTCTAGAATTATTAAAGGTAAGCATATAGAGTGATACAAGGAGATAAAGTCAATTATCATCCAACTATCTCCTCGAATGAACAGATTCTATAATAAATAAACAAAAACAATCGAGCGTTTGTTTGCAACAGCTGATATTTGCAACCTCATAGGAAGAACAAAATGGATCAACCAGACCTCCCCAAGGAATATACCACCAACACAAGAGTAGACACCAAGAGACCCATGGCTCGGGGTTGGGGATTTAGCTCAGTGGTAGAGCGCTTACCTAGGAAGCGCAAGGCCCTGGGTTCGGTTCCCAGCTCCGAAAAAAAGAACCAAAAAAAAAAAAAAAAAAAAAAAGAGACCCATGGCTCCAGCTGCAGATGTAGCAGGGGATGGTCTTGTTGGGGATCAATGGGAGGAGAGGCCCTTGGTCCTGTGAAGGCTCAATGGCCCAGTGTAGGGGAATGCCAGAGCGGGGAAGTAGGAGGGAGTGGGTGGATGGGTAGGGGAGTACCCTTATTAAGGCAGGGGGTAGGGGGATGTGATGGGGAGTTTTCAGAGGGGAAACCAGGAAAAGGGATAACATCTGAAATGTAAATAAAGAAAATATCCAATAAAAGAAAAGAAAAAAAAATGAATTATAGTTTTTAATCCACCATCATCTGAAACCCATTAGATCTATGAAGGAGACTGAGTGTCTCTAGCTGGAAGGGGGATGAAAATTATTTGATTTTCCTCGCCAGTCCTGCAGGCTCTTGGCTAAAATCCTTGCTCAAGTCTTTGTGTCTTGTCTCTTCCTGTAAGTGAGTTCACAACTCTCTCCGAATGAACAGACGACAAAAAACGATAGCACCCCCACCCTCAACCTCAGGAAGCCCTACGGGGATTGCAGTACAAAATCGATGCTGAACAGTTCCCATCAAATACCCAAATAAGAAAACAAAGCTTTCTTTACTTGAGATCTTTCCCTCTCGGAACCAAGAGAAACGTCCGAGTAGGCAAGCAGAAGGGCCATATTTATGTTCGGTGTTCCTTTCATTTCACTCCAGACCATGATGAACGCCCAGCGCCAGCTGAACCCGTGACCAAGTCGAGACAAAATGGGGCTCATTAGCAGAAAGACCAGAAGCCTGGTAAAACAAAACGAGTTTTCAGTTATTTTTGTTGTAGACGTGTCTTTCTCTTTTAATCTACTGCATTCCCAGCGAGCCATCTTTCACACACTGTTGTCGTGACTCCAAAGGAAGGCGTATGTCTTAGAGGCACACAGGGAGAATGACTGGCTTTCATGTCTTTGCATGACTGAACGCTAGGATAATTTCACATCACATGTGGGTCATGTTTCTATGAGTGGAAGCTGAAGGTTAGACTATTGGTAAGCTCAAAGCTACAATAAGAAGTGGAAAGCAGAAAATCAGGGGGAAACGTCCTTCCTTTCTTTTGCTTTGCAGATTTTCATCTTGATCATTTTGTCTGTATTGTTCAGTTTCTCCCCCATCCCCCGTGTCATTCCTGTTTTGTATGACCAGTTGGGACAAATATCTGCGAGTAGTTGGTGGCTATCAGCGACTAACTGATTTTGCCAGATGGGAGTAGAATTTGAACTATTTGAGCGACAGACGAGGTTTCACTTATGGCCTCCTTTCTTAGTGTACGTCTCCTTTTGATGCAGATTTTTCTGCCTTTTAAACCTGGAAAGAGGGAACTGGAAAAATCATTGCGGGGAGGGGATTTACAAGGAGGTTTTAATTCTAATTTTTTAAAGAGCTGTTTCCATTTCAAGTTTTTAATTCAAAGAAATGATAACCTAATATTGAGCAAAAATGTTAAGATACGATTTTTTTCCTGTTTGGTAAAGTTTCTACCCTTGTATAAAGATAGAAAATTCTGAGTGAAATATGCCAAACATTAATAGTACTTGCCTCTTAGGAATCTTAGTACATTATGAACTTTTTATATTCAGAAATTTTACAGAGTGTTTACATTGATCTAAAATTCATTAAAAACCTGTCTGATACAACCCCTGGGCATTATTACTTTGCCAATGACCACTTGAGAAGGTTAGGTCAACTAACTGTTCAGGCTGAGGTTTAAAATAATTTCTTCAGTTTATAAAACATTCGTCAAATAATTTCCTATGTACACATTTCACCTGGCATTCTTACCTTAAAACAATCAGCGTGAAGTAGATATTTAATGAGTAATACACATCAGAAAATGATATATATAAATATGTGTGTGCAGGGATTAGAAGTCCAATGAAAGTGAACACCATAAGGAAACCAATAAAGGACAGGCAGTTCCAGAATCTGCATTTTTTTGAGAAGAATAAAATATAGTTGCAGTTAACTTGTTTATTATAAAGCTTACCTACACGAAAAATTATGCAATCATCAGTGAAAGTGAACAAGGAATTCATCAACGTTCAATATAGGTTAAAAGTAAACTGTTAAGAAAAGAACATCATGCAGGTAAACACGTGATTTGAAAACAATTTAAATTAATTGGTGCAAATTAGTAACCTTTTCCCCCCATTGAGTCTGAAAGAAATATTTAGGTTGCAGTTATAGGCAACCTGACACAACAGAGTCACTGAACATCTAGACACCATGGTTCATGTAACTTGAATTCACAGATAATAAAAAATTATTTATTTACTTATTTATTTTTAATAAAAAATTTTTTAGGTCTTAAAGTCACTAATAATAAAAGGTTAACTGATAGAATGTGGTGGTGATAGAGAGTGGCGAATGGCAGAAAATGGATAAAAGTCGCAAATTTGCCATGAAAATGCCTAAGTTCATAGGTAAAGGAGATAAAAAGCCTTACAGTAGTTACAGTGGCCTCGGTAAGGAGGAATTGAGTCTACAGTATGGTGGGTGTGACAGTTACAGGGGATAGCATCAATGATTTGGCTGAGGAGTTACAGAACTGTGAGAAATGGGGAACCGGAGGGGATAATAAAAAGATGGAAACTAGAGGTTGTTGAAGTATGCAGTGGGACTTACCACTATCATCTTAAGATTTCTACCACTTTAAGAACAGGGCCTGGTGTATGCTACATTTTATTTAGATCCCTGGGATTGAGATTACACAGTAGCTATTTATATGACCATGGAATAAGTGGCTCAGGTAAGATGGCAGGCAGAACACAGGAGGGGAGAAGGCTTGGAAACCAAAAGCCAGAAGAGTGTATGTTTATCGGCAGCACCAGGAATAATAGTTACATGAACCATGGTGTCTAGATGTTCAGTGACTCTGTTGTGTCAGGTTGCCTATAACTGCAACCTAAATATTTCTTTCAGACTCAATGGGGGAAAAAGGTTACTAATTTGCACCAATTAATTTAAATTGCTTTCAAATCACGTGTTTACCTGCATGATGTTCTTTTCTTAACAGTTTACTTTTAACCTATATTGAACGTTGATGAATTCCTTGTTCACTTTCACTGATGATTGCATAATTTTTCGTGTAGGTAATTTGTCATAAAGACACAGTAGCCAAAAATCTTCACTAAAAGGGATGTGAGGCAGGGGGAAAATGCACACAGTGGAAACTCAAGATCAGGTGGCCTGCTTTGTCTAAAAGTATGCATCAATAAATGTTACAGAAAAACCAGTGGGGTATTTTACATATCAGTGTTTTACTCACACCATGCAGATACAATTACTGTTGTAATTTCATAGCTTCCAGTGTATAAAACAAAGTCAAAACAGGAGAGCCACTCACTCGAGGAGAAATGCTTCAACTCCTGGTTTAAAACTTGTAGAATTTAGAAAAAGTCCTATGGTGGCCAGAGTAAATATTCCAGACATTCCAATTAGCTCACCTAATTTTAAAATGAATAACAACAAAAGGATCAACTTCAATGGTAACATGATCTCTACTGAATGGGAAAATGTCAGATATCATGGCTTTACACAGAAGTTACTCAACTTAGTTTCACCTAAAAACATTACAAGTTATTACTGCTGTTCATAGTTTCTCCTCTTCAGGTACACATCCCATTGTGTTGTAAACTATGTGATGTGTGTCCTTACACTACTTTGACTTCATATCATCAGCAGTTTAAATATCTCTTCATCTATGCCAGCAGCCTAAGTATCCTCAACAATGTTTCAAAGGGATGCTGGATAAATGAATCAAAAGTCAAAAGGATGACCTGTTGAATTCTGTAAGGGCCAACCCACTTCATACATTTCTGTTTGGAAGATAGTGCAAGAGGTATGTTTTGTGGTAGAATTAGGAATTGGGGAAAACACAACTCCCATATGGATCTCCTCTTTTTTTATTGATGCATTTATTGAAGAGTATAGAAAACAGTCAATTTTTTTAAAAGTAGAAAGTAGTCATGTAAAAACTTTAATTATATGGTACAACACAAAGAGAAGATTCATAATCCCATTCCTAAGACTGCTGATATAACTATAAAGATTTTTTAGGATCTAGGTGTGATGGTGCAAATATGCAATCCCAGCCCTGGCAGAGGCAGAGGCAGAGGCAGAGGCAGAGGCAGAGGCAGAGGCAGAGGCAGAGGCAGAGGCAGAGGCAGAGAGGCAGAGGCAGAGAGGCAGAGGCAGAGGCAGAGAGGCAGAGGCAGAGGCAGAGAGGCAGAGGCAGAGGCAGAGAGGCAGAGGCAGAGGCAGAGAGGCAGAGGCAGAGGCAGAGGCAGAGGCAGAGGAGGCAGAGGCAGAGGCAGAGGCAGAGGCAGAGGCAGAGGCAGAGGCAGAGGCAGAGGCAGAGGCAGAGGCAGAGGCAGAGGCAGAGGCAGAGGCAGAGGCAGAGGCAGAGGCAGAGGCAGAGGCAGAGGCAGAGGCAGAGGAGCTCCATGAGTTTAAAGCCAGCCTGGTGTGCAGAGCATATTCCAGGTCAGCTAGGTCTGTATAGTGAGCCCCTGCCTCAAAACCAAAACTCAAATCAAAACAATAAAGTAAAACAATAACTAAACTGAAGGAAGAAGAGCAATTTGTAAATTGGGACTTATTTTAGGACAAACATTAAATTTTCCTGGAAAGAAATAATTTGGTAAGCTTTGGACTAAGGGATGAGAGCCCCAAATAACCACTAGCATACACCCATGCTCAGGAAATATTTACATTGAGACAAACAGCAGAAATGAGGCAGGAAAGATAGAACATGAGGAAACAGAGGGAGCCATCAGATCTGACAGAATCATGAGCCATGCAGTATGACTTTGTTGTGAGTTTCCCAGAAGTGACTGTGCTTTTAGGCAAAAACTAAGAAGGCCATGAGGAAGGAGATGATAGATATTTTAATGAGTCTTAAGGTGTTTGAGTTTGCAAAGAAATCTTGTAGAGTTTGGGGATTTTAAATAATTGAGTCAGAATTCTTCTTAGGAGTAATTCTTTGCTCAGCAAACTCCTATATATCTGGCACCAATACACACATCCACACATGTGTCATTCTGAAATGGGATTGCCCAGCAGTGCAGATCTATGAAAGGCTCCCTCTTGATCTAATTAATTAATACACCTTAAAATATGTGTTCTTAAAGTTAAGAAATATTCTGAATATTCTCACATGTACATATTTGGCTCAGTTCTGGGATGCCCTGTCTATTTGATTGACTTAGGAATTTTGTATCTCTAGAACTACATTTTAATTGCTATAAACTTACTAAATGCTTTGATATTTATCTAAGAGGGAACGTTCTTCACATAAAGTACCTACTTCTAGAATTTCTGAATGGAAGACTTTCTCCATTGTAATTTATCCAAAGCCTGTAGAGCTCAGTAACTTTTATATTTTTCTGTGTAAGTCCAGGCTCCCAATGTTTACGCCTTAATAGCTTATAAACTTTTGCTAATGTAAAATCATCAGAATTTCCAGATATGGGGGGCTTAGAACAGTGTTTTGCAACCTGTGGATCACAGCCCCTTTGGGGGGATGCTCGTAGATCAGATATCTTGTGTATTAGATATTTTTATCATAATTTATAACTAGCAAAATTGCAGTTATGAAATACCAACAAAAATGATTTTATGGTTGCGGGTTACCACAGCATGGGAAACTGTATTAGAGAGTTGCAGTCCTAGGAAGATTGGGAGCCACTGTCTCGGCAAATGATACTAGTCTGTTCTGGTAGGTAAACTCTCTATATCATGTAAGGAAAGTATGTGGCTCATTTTTACACTCATAGCTTTTGTACAACTGGTTATGAAACTTTCTTTAGAAATGGTCCAATAAAGTGTGATTACAATTGTGGCTTTGTCAAATCCCTCCTTGTTTTTAATTGGCTTTCTATACCTGGGTACATTGTCCTCTGGATTCAGGTGTTCACATTTTTAAAAATTTTGATATATTATTTGAACAAAAATATTCCACTTGAGATAATTCACAAGCTTTTTCATAGTTACCTATTCTTTGTGTTTTTTAACGTCTATCCCTTCTGCATAATTTAATGTAAAGCATGAGCCCTCCTACTTACAAACATAGAAGATGAGGTATAGAACTGAGAAGATGAGCGTGATGTGGTTGACGTCATCACCAAAGATGGTAGCCATCCATAACTGAATCGCTTTTGTAATTAGGATTCCAGTAATGAAACTTTCCACAAGATATGACCAAGCTGTGGACATGACCTTATGGGCTATAAGAAAATAGAGAAATGAAATCCATTCATGGAACTCACTTGGCTATCATATTAAATAGTGTTCTAGTCAAATTTTCACTCTGTCATGACTAAAATTAGCTCTGTTAAAATGAACATCAGCATACAAGTATCCCTTCAAGACACCAAGTTCACAGTTTATAGACCCTGAGGATTATATGTTAGTCCTGTTTGTAGTTTCTTAAGGACCTTTCTTAAGGATCCTATACCTGAATTAATTTATACCAATGGTCCATAGGAGTGCCTATTCTTCATGTACTCACCAACATTTATTATGTTTTTTATTTTTAATTATTTTTTTCTAAGTACATGAAAATAACTCACTCAGTCTGCATAGTGTTACTTGTATGAAACCTGGAATCATTCCCATAGATAAAAGGAAGGAAGGAATCTTAGATCTGCCTAGTAGAAAGAGGAATATCTCTGGGGATAACTAGAGTATAACAGGAGAATTCTGTGAATGGCCCTGTATGCATTTGAGTTCTAAACTTGCACGTTTTTTTCCTGCCACTGGAAAAAAAGAGGAGAGAATGGGGGCCGGAGAGATGGCTCAGCAGTTGAGCGCACTGACTTTCTTCCAGAGGACCTGTGTTCAATTCCCAGCACCTATATGACAGCTCACAACTTTCTGTAATCCCAGTTCTAGGAAATGCAGATACCCTTACATAGACATGCATGCAGGGAAAATGCCAATGTCCATAAAACGAAAATAAGTAAATTATACAAAAGGAGGTGATGGTTTGGGAAACATGAAGGAATGGAAACAGTCTTCATAACACAAACTGCTCCAACTCACTGGATTCTGTAGCATTATCCTAGTGTAGGATGCGGTGGTTTGAATGAGAATGCCTCCAACCCCCATAGGCTCAAATATTTGAAAGTTTACTCACTAATTAGTTTCCTAGCTACCATGACCTGGGGAAACAGACACTGGATAATGTACAAATGCCGAAACAATAAAAAGCAACCAGTGGCTTATTTTCTAAGCTGTTTCGTTTATCTGGGTTTTGTTTGGTGGGGGGGGGGGATACACAGATGAAAACAAAACAACTGCAGCAGTAACAGGAAAATCCTGTCACCTCATTGTTTGTCCTATGCCTGCTGAAGGCTGCTCTCACCAATGGCCCCATGGGAAGTTTCACCTGAGCCTACAGCAGAGTTACAGCAACGGTGAGAAACCATGCTACATATAGGTCAAGTCACCCTGCCAACACTTGCTACTTTCTATAAGCATAATTTATAATCAGATAATACATAGGAAACTTTAAGAAACCAATTCAGCTTTTAAGACGTTAGAAAAATATCCTTACCTAGGGTATGGTTCATATGCTTTGACTTGAAACTGATCTGCACAACAGCACTATATATAATTAAGGATATCACTGAGGTCAGTAGACTCTCTCCGTTAATTAAATTTGTGAGGCTTCTGGAAAGACCTACACATGTCAAGAAGATAAAGCTGCATCAATATTAAAGAATAAAATTGTTATTAGCATGCATTAACCATGGATTCTCATCTTCCAGATCCTCTTCCTCCAGGTCCTTATCCTTTGTGGATTTCTCCAAGCTAGCAATTTTCTACTCAAAAGATGTATGTTTTTAATGACATAGAGAATCCAATTCTAGACCTGTTCTTAGCTATGGATTTTTGTCACCTAAACTATTGTCATGGTAGGAAAAAAACAAGTAAATTTATTTATTTACCAACTCTAAGTCTCTACTATCATAATCAAACACTAAATTAACTACAGGCCGTTGTATAGGTAATAAACAGTAGCTTTAAGCCACCACATTTTAGGGTGTTCATTATTCAGCGAAACGTACTATTGTATAACTACCCTAGTTCATAAAATACAACTAGTTAAGCAAACAGTGACTGTTTGAAAAGGAATAACAAATTTGGAGTTAAGAAAAACAAAAACAAAAACATCTCAAGAAGACAATGCAAATGTATGTCCTGTACGGACCTGCACTCTACAGCCTGGGTAGATTGGTTTACTGTGAACAGTAAACCACCGTGCATGACTTACACAAGTGCATAAACAAAAAGTCGTATTTATAGAGTTCTAAAAGATTTAGAGGACAGAGACACAGCGCACTCAGTATACTGCTTGTGTACGAGCATGAGGACCTGAGCTGGAGCTCCTGAACCCATGTGAAAATTCTGTCCCTCTGCACCTGTAACCCCAGCACTAGGGAGGTAGAGGGAGACAGCCAGTTCCCCGGCTCCCTGGCTGACCAGCCACACCAAACTTGTGAGCTTCCATAGTGAACGATCCTGACTCAAGTGTTGTGAGGGCCAATCAGGAGGATGATTTCTGAGGTTCTTCTCAGTCCTCACAGGTGCATACCCACTAGTGCCTCACAGCACATTCCCAGGGACTCACAAGCGCAAACCGTTGCTTTTCAAGATCAAGTAAAATGCTGCTAAGAGAAAGGCACCCTTTACAAATATTTTTGAAAGACGTAACTTTAGAACAACAACAAAACTCCAAAACTGATAGAAATTTGTGAGATCAGCCTTCCAGAATACACCAATTAGATTATGGTCATTTTAAAAAAGACAAGGGAAATTCAGTGGAATACTAGATTACAAGATTTAGAGATTAAAATAGGTCCAGAATTGGATGTCATACAAATGTACGTCTTTTGAATAAGAAACTGTTAGATTGGTGAAATCCACAAAAGGTAGGGTCCTGGAGGTATAGTCTCAAGAAGATGAGATCCCACGGTTAATGACAGATTCGGGCTTGCATTGACTGGGAGACAGTATTTCCTTTTGTTGTTCAGGCCGGTCTTGACATCATGCTTCTCTTGCTTTACCCTCCCATGTTCTGGGATGCCTAGTGTGTACCACCCAGCTAAGTAAACACTTTTATAGCCTCTCATAAGGTGTAGCACATGGCAAAACACTTGCCTATCATGCTGCAAAACCTAAATTCCATTCTCAGTATCACAGCGTATAATAAAATAAACACATTCTCCCCTGACCATATTAGTCTCCTTGTCTTCAAGACTCAGCTTTCCTTTCTTCATGTATTTACACTTGACGTGTCTCTCATATTCTAGTTCTATTTTCTAAGAGCATCCCTGTCCCATTTATCTGGCCAGAGAGTAGAAAATAAGTTGATAAGAATATGTGTGTTGTTACTGTGTGTGTGTGTGTGTGTATGTGTATGTGTGTGTATGTGTATGTGTGTGTGTGTGTGTAGGTACCCATGATTAATCCATATTAATAGTTGATTTAAAATAATATTTCTATTGTCCATTATTAAAAAGTGATCGAATGGGGAAACTGGGTCATTTTTCCTGTACACTAAAAAACTGTATTATTTTGCTTTTCCGAATGATTTAACTCGATATTTTACTTCTTTCCTCCTTGATGAGAAATTTTTTTCTCCAATAATTATTTTATTCACTCTAAATCCCTTTCACAGCTCCACTCTCTCCTCTCCTCCCAGCCCCACCCTTACAAGTCCCTCCTCCTGTGGCTCCCTCTCCTCCTCCGAGAAGGGAGAACCCCAACCCCATAGATACCACCCCACCCTGGGACATCTAGTCCCAGCAGGAGTAGGTATAACCTTTCCTACTGAAGTCTACCCAGGGAAGGCAATACAGAAGGGGAAGGGGATCCAATGGCAGGGATCAGAATCGGAGACGACCCCTGCTCCACTCGTTAGTGGTCCCACATAAAGACCAAGCTGCAAGTTAGCTACTGATGTGTAGTCTGTTCTAAATAGTATATACCGCAACAATTCTATGATGTGTAATTTTATTGTTTGTTATTCTTTTGGCTTTTGATTAATGTTGACAGTGACTACAAAGGACATTTAAAGTGGCCTTATCCTATTGGCTGTTTTCAAAGGATAGTAAATATCGAGCAAAGGAAAATCGACTACAGTGTGTACATAATAAAGTGCTGGTACAAACTGTTCTGTCAGTGCAAGGGAGATACTTGTATGACCCTAGTCCGTGATGGGAAACTGCTCTTTTTAGATTCGAGATAAGCTCCTCATTGGTCTTTCCTTCTTTACTAAGCATCACTTGCAGAATACGTGCTAGGCCTCCACATCGTCCATCCCCTTACCACACCACTGCATGTGGTGAAATCCATCTCTGACAAAGGAGCTTCAGATGAAGATGAGTTAGCTACAAAATCTGTCCTCAGTATAGGAAAGGAGAAGAGAACAGAGAGGGATACTTACCAAGGTCTCTTATGGAGGCTGAAGTAAGCATAGGATCTGAACTGATAAGCACAGCTGAAAACAGTAGCCAGGGGATGGTCTTTAAAGATAATTTATTCACAGACTGCAGATACCACAGTATTAAGGTGTAATTAATCATAAATCCAGGAATTGTAATTAATAATATCTGCAAAGACATTTTGGTGGTAGAGAGATCAGATCTCTCTTGCATTGTTTTGGAAAGCAGAAGACCAGAGAGAGGACTGGCTAGCGGTTTGTTAGCTCACTCTGCTAGAGCAACACCCCCCACCTCCCCCACCTAAGTAGAGATACAGGAGGTGGCTGAGCATAGGTCTTCTGGGCCAACATATACCACAGTTCTCTGCAGCTACTGCTCCCCCAGCCCCCGTTCCTTCTGGTCAATTGTCTGAACTCGGTGTGCCTGGTTTTAAATTAAAATGCATTGCTTCTGATGGTGTTTAGGCCAGAGACTTCCTTTTACAGAACTATTTCTGAAAGCTTTGGAAGATATAATGCACAGCTTGTGACCAGATGAGTTTTATCTCAGTGGCTGGCTTTCATTAATAGAGCCCTCTCCTCTTGGTACTCAGATGCCGCTGGGATTTGGGTTACACTTGCTTCTGTGGGTCTCCCTCTGCACTTTCACTGCTCCTAGCAGTTGTAGCGTTAGACGGTAGGGATTTAAAACAGGACATAGCTCATCAAATTCATTCCTCTTTGAGACAATATACTTCATTGTCATGTTCTTACAGATTCCCAGAACTAACATGATGATTGGTGTCAAATTTTGCAGTAAAATAGTCAGAATTGTTTCCCTTCTCCAACTTTCTCCTGAGCTTCCAATATTCTAGAACACTGCCAATATATGTGTGATGGTTCGTATATGTTTGGCCCAGGGACTGACACTATTATCAAGTGTAGCCTTGTTGGAGTAGGTGTGTCACTGTGCGTGTGGGCTTAAGAACCTAATTCTAGCTTCCTGGAATTCAGTATTCTGCTAGCAGCCTTCAGATGGAGATGTAGAACTCTCAGCTCCACCCGCCCCTTGCTCCCATCTTGATGATAATGGACTGAACCTCTGAACCTGTAAGCCAGTCCCAATTAGACATTGTCCTTATAAGAGTTGTTTTGGTCATGGTCTGTTCACAGCAATAAAACCCTAAGACAATTTGTTTCTTTCTTTCTAGATTCACCACTCTGATGTACTATAATTTCCCCATTCTCTTTATTTTCTATTTTGGGATAAAATATTATAAACTGAACATAATTAACATGGTTAGTGAATGGAGAGTAATATAAAAGCAAAACCATTACCTGCCAAAATAACTTTTGAAGCATGTATATATCCATGTCAAATGCAACATTAAAGATAATTACTGGTGTAAATATCCCAAAAAACATGTCAGGATCCATCCACTGTATGGCATCTGCATATAACTGGATCTAGTCATATAAAATTGATTATTCACACATATTTGCCCTTTGTTAGCATAGAACACATGCCAGAGAGCCTTCTCTAGCAACAGAGAAAGAAAATTTGAGAACGATACAATACAGTATGGGGTTGAAGCAATTCTGTTGGGGATTATGCAACTTTGCATCTGATTGGCATATGGAAACACAAAATGGAGGAAAGCTAATACACATCCCTGGACCCTTCTCAGGGAGAGGACATTGACACAGGTAGTAAAGACCATATAGCAGGTTTACAGGAACAGAGGAGAACAAAGTATTTTAAGTAAGTGGGTTCTTACACATAAGAATCTACAAATGAGTAAATGATCCCATGGAGTCCAAGGAGCTATGAAAAAGCCATGTTCAATCAATATCTGTGAAAGAATGAGAGGTCTAGGCTGGAACAGAGATGAAGTTCGTGTGAGTAGTGAAATATCAGGGGGGTCATCTATCCTGATGCTAGTAGATATCTGCATGTTCTACTAGGAGCATTCATCTTTCTTCTGTGGGGCAGCCTACCACATGTGTGGACTTCAGCTAGCCTCTCTGGCTTTAGCCTGTGCTATCAGGGTTTTGAGAACAGGCACAGGATAAAGTTTACACTCCCATAACTGCTGTTCTTCTGAATGTCTTTACTTCTGGCCCAGTTCCGTGCTTTTTCTCAGAAATTGAAACTGTGGCAAGCTGGCTTATTAGCTTGCAGAGTCCTATCTTAGACAGGTCACAGTTCTGTGGCAAAAGGTATCTTCCCCTGGTGGAGACATTGGAAGGACTTAGAGTTGAATTTATGTCAAGAGAATTATCTAGGATTAGATAAGTGAACAGTTCAGTTTTTGTCCTTGCACAGATAGACTCTCTTAACATTACTGGCTATGTCTGAAAAAGTCCATCATTTCCAATGACCACTTTAGTTGGTCAGTTGCTAAATATAGCCCTTGGGCTAAATCGGACTCACTGTTCATTTCATATATAGGCTGTGAAACAGCTGCGCCTTTCATTCATGTATGGAGAAGGCCTTTAGTAGCAGAAACTGAGATCACAGAGCCTGTGCAATGGAAACGATTCTTGTTTTGTCCTCTTATAAAAAAAGCTTTACCTCAAATTTCTGGGTGGGAGCACTGTTTAATGCATCAGGAATACAGTCTACATTTTTTTATAGTAAGTATTCTCCTGTCTACATGATCCCAACTGTTCTAATGTTGTCACTTCCGTGTCTAAATCTCATTTGTCTTTGTCATTTCCATTTCATGGAATAGACTCAATTTCTATTTCTTTATATATCTTATCCTATGCCCCTTTCAGGGACAAGCATGTCTTCTACAAAACATATAAAACATTTTTCAACTATCGCAACAGTATTGGATCATTATCGGAATGATCTTACTACCAGAATCCTGTGATTGAAACTCCATGCTATCTTCCTGGCCAAATTCTTGTCTAGGATTCTGAATTCTGATCTATCCTCAGTAGTTGTGCACATATTCACTTCCAACAATCTTTGTGCTTCCAAACTGTGGGCTCTGTTCTTTCAGTGTGGTTATTTATTATTATTATTATTATTATTATTATTATTATATTACAAACATCATTTGCTTGTTTAAATGGAAGGAGATCAGGTTTTTGTTTTTTTCAAAAATTCATTAGCCTTCTTTGCATTTATGCAACCCTTAGATATAATGTTGATATTCATTTATTATACAGACCTGAGTAGATGCAAAACTCAGAATTTCAAAACAGCATCCAATTAAAAATAGTATCACAGGAAGAGGAATTGGAAAATCCTTCAGATGCATGTTCAAAAATGCTGCAAAAAGTATACTTGTTACTGATGAACAATGTAAAATCTATACTCATTACTAATAGACAAGGTAATGTCATATTTACTGACTTTTACTATTATATGTTATGCGACTTCTAAATATCAAGGAAATAGAATGATATTTACTACTAATTACTGTTTACATGTGATCAAGACCTTCATTCATGCTGGCACAAAATCAATGTCAACACTAGTTGATAACTTTTTTTTTTGGGTTGATTGCATTTCTTTAGAGACTTAACTATTAACTATTTATAACTTAACAGTTAACTATTGCTACATCCATTGGTCCTTGGGTCGTATTTGCAATAGTTTTTATAACCGCTATCATGGTTGTAAACCAAACTATGCTCATTTAGTTTTCAATTCCCCAATAAAAGAATAATTAACTCAAACTAAAACCAATTTGCCCAACAGAAAAAAAATCCAAGAAAACCACAGTAACTTGTAACATTCCTGGTTTTCTTTGCCATTTCTGCGAAAAGGCTGCACTCAGTCCTCTGTTAGGTATCAGTATATTTTCTTCCATTTACTTTTTTTTCTGATTCTTTTAGTATAATTTCTAAACATGTCAAAGAAAGTAAAGAAAAACACCATTTCCAGTTTGCTGCTTCTTCTTCTTCTTCTTCTTCTTCTTCTTCTTCTTCTTCTTCTTCTTCTTCTTCTTCTTCTTCTTCTTCTTCTTCTTCTTCTTCTTCTCTTCCTCCTCCTCCACCACTACCTCCTCCTTCTCTTCCTCCTCCTCCACTTCCATTTATAAAAGGTCAGTGTAGGTTTATTATTTAGGTAGAATTTCTGGAAATTTCTATTCAGAACTTTGATTCTTCTCTCCTTCAATTGCTCTAGTTACTGAAAGTTGAGTCTGACTAGTAGTAACTGTGCTGTAAGTGTTTTAATCTGAGAGAGGTGAAGGACACCGATGACAGCTATGCCATCACTTCCCAAGGATAGGTACTGCTTAATTCTTTCATCTGAATGTATTATATTAAATGTATGTAACTAGGTATACAATTCTAATTTCCTACCACGGTTACTTTCTTTCTTTAACTCAATCTGATATCGCTTACAAGATAGACTAGACTGAGGGGGGATGGGTCTTAGCTTACCTCCAATCGTACAGATCAAAGATAGTATCAAGATGATTTCAGGGAGGTCCTGGGGAGTGCTCAAAAACACGCTTTTGAGAAGATCCAGCCATGCATTACTCAGTTTGACATTGTGGGTTGTAGTTAGATTCTCAAAAACTTCTTCCATTCCCGTATTTAATTACAGTCAGCGTCTCAAACTCTGTGTCTCTGAAAAACTCACAGGGGATCAAAGGGAATAGGACTTTTCTTCTTGGTGTCTTCCTAATGCCCTTCTAAAAGAAATAAGGAGAAATAAGTGATTTTTTCTCCTTTAAGTATCTTGACTCCTCACTCATGGCCCTTAAACATTAGGAATGCAACTCCTTTCTGTGACACTTTCTACTGGAACGAAATGTAAACTGCATAATCCCAAGGGATAGGCACTAGCCAGTGATGCCTTGTATCCATTCTCAGTCCTGACTGCTCCCCAGCCATTGTCTGTTTTGAACCTGTTCAACTACCAAAAGGAATCCTTCACAGAACCCTTCTCCCTCCATTGAGACCACAAGCTAGTGTAGGTTATGCAACTGTTTGAGGAAGTGAATTTTACTTTCAGGTAAATTTTAACCAGAGTCCAGCTAACAGACCTTACTGATAGAAACCAGGACTTTCTTTTATCCTGTGTGGAGCACCATCGGACCATGAGTCTGATAAGAGTTTAAAACAATGAACAATAGCCACAAACAGAGAACTTATTTCGTCCCAAGGTCAGACAGTTTCACACTGGAGGTTTTTAATTGCTTTCAAGAAATCTCATCTTGTGGGCTGGGGCAAGGACTCCTCATGTCCTAGTTAACCTCAAATACACACACACACACACACACACACACACACACACACACACACAATTGCCTACCTCAAAATAATAAAAAAAAAATCACAAAAGAAAACAAGAGCTTGAGGTTGATCTGGAAATAGAGCAACGGCTCTCAGCTATGTCTGTCCAGTAAGACTCCATCTCAGCAGTAGCATGAATCACTTGGAAAGCTGAAAAGAAAAAAATCCTGATGCTGATCCTGAGGTTACTCCCCTCGGAGGTGAATTAATTGATCCAGAGTGCATCCTGGGTCTTGGGAACTGTACAAGTTCCATTTTGACCTTCTCTGCCTGCTTTCAGAATTTAATACAGCAAAGGGGTCTCTGGTTCTGAACTGCATATCGGAAGACATAGTCCCATAAACACTTTTAAATCATTTTAAAACATTTAATTCTAATCAACCAGTTCCCAAAAGATTATATAATTACTCCGCACTTCGATTATTACTGAAATTTAGGGATATCCCAGATTAAGTTTAACACAATTGATGACTAGTCTTTAATGTTTTAAAGATATGTGTACAAGAGCTACAGAACGAACAACCAGATTTAAAATGCCGCCAGAACTTCTTCAGAGTAAATCAGTTTACTGTGTTTCAATAAATGTACGAGTCCAAGTCTCATTATGAGAAAAATAATGATTTCCCTACATAGTTTCAGCCATTATGATTTCCCTATATAGTTTCAGACATTTTTTCACCAAGGAAATGTTTTGGTTTGGGTTGTGGAGATATTAATGTCCACCCTGATGTGTACATTACCCTTACTGGCCAGCCAACCAAAGCTCAGAGACCCCCTTTCTCATAGCATGGAAGTTGTATCCATTCACTTTGTCCCTGAAGACTTTTCCCCCATCATTACCATCTTGTAGGAAGGCAGAGAAGGAGCTATCTCCGACAGTGTGCGATGGAGTTCCTACTCACATGAGCAAGCTCTGAGGCCCAAGCCTCACAATTGGGGTTGGATACAACTGAAGGTCCCAACGTCTGCTTAGTGAACTCTGAGACATTAAACACCCTCCCTACTCACTGACCCTGAACAGGGAGGGAATTCTACTCAACAGTGCTGGTAATTCATAAGGAACAGCCCAGGCTCACCATCTTCCACCCCACTCTCTTTTAGGGCATGACTACTGGGTACGTCATCAATATGAAGTCATTATCCATGTGGTGGTGAGTAGTTTCTCAAGACCTGATAAAAAGTTTAACGGTGAAGGGGTGAGACAGAAATTTGCCCTAAGGCAATTGGTCTTACAGTCTTTGGTTGTAATGAGAAAGCACAAGAGCGAGCCAAGACTCTAAGCTAAACAGTGGCTTCCTTTGATCTTCGAACAGAGGCGGTCCAGAAAACAAGCACCAGATGGAAAGGTCAACTTCCAGAAAGAGAAACAACAGGAGGGCTCACCATCCAGGGCACAGGAGTGTCCTAGAGAATGTGAGAAGTGGAGGCCAGGAACTTCCTCTCACTCCAGAACTGTCCAAAACCAACTGCAACCTCACTGACAGTTACTTATTCCAAGCCCCGCCCCTGCTATGTGCCTACTGGCTGGAGGTCCATAACTCCTGACTTGATTGGCTCATAGAAACAGCATCCATTTTCTGTCTATTTAAGGCATTGAAAATTTTAAAGCTGTGCTTATTTAGAAAAGTAATAAGGGATCGAGAAAACAATCCTCCAGTAAATGTATTCTTTACATTAAAATGTAAATACAGTGACTATAATACAGTAAATATATTATGTATATTTAAGCCGTGATATAGTGAGTTTCTGGCCATGAGCACATGGACAGTGTTTTCTCTGAATTCAAGTAAGAGGAAGTCTTCTGGATAGGGTGAGGTTATAGATATTTTGAATGCAGAATTTCTGGTTGCTGGATTTGAAGCTTTGGGTTGGGGACTTGGTTCTGGGAACAGAAGAATGAAATCAAGACAAATAGAGACCACTATGCCCAGCTTCGCCTACAAGTTCCTGGAAAAGCCCCAGTGGTTGGTGCTGTTCCCACTGTGTGGGAAACCCTTGTGCAAGCCTGTGCAGGTGTCAAATTGTGGCCACTGCTTCTGTGACATTGCCCGCAGCAGTTCCTTAGTGAAGGAGTCTTCAAATGCCCCGAGGACCAGCTTCCTCTGGACTATGCCAAGATCTACCCAGATGTGGGTCTGGAGGTGCAGGTGTTAGGTTTGGCTCTATGCTGCATCCACAGTGAGGAGGGCTGTCGCTGGGATGGGACACTTCATAATCTACAGGGCCACTTGAACACTTGCAGCTTGAATGGATGGAGTTCCCTGCCCGAATCGCTGTCCAGCCAAGCTGAGCCCGCATGACCTGCCCGCCCACCTGCAGCAGGACTGCCCTAAGCGCAGCCTCAAGTGTGAAATTTTGTGGTTGTGACTTCAGTGGGGAGGCATACGAGAGTCACGAGGTTGTGTGCCCTGAAGAGAGTGTGTACTGTGAGAACAAGTGTGGTGCCCACATGATGAGGTGACTGTTGGCCCAGCATGCCACTTCTGAGTGCCCCAAGCGCACCCAGCCTTGTGCCTACTGTACTAGGTTTATGACACCATCCAGAGTCATTAGTACCAGTGCGAGAGTCACGAGGTTGTGTGCCCTGAAGAGAGTGTGTACTGTGAGAACAAGTGTGGTGCCCACATGATGAGGTGACTGTTGGCCCAGCATGCCACTTCTGAGTGCCCCAAGCGCACCCAGCCTTGTGCCTACTGTACTAGGTTTATGACACCATCCAGAGTCATTAGTACCAGTGCCCAAGACTGCCTGTTCCTTGCCCCAACCAATGTGGAGTGGGCACTGTGGCTCAGGGGGACCTCCCCATCCACTTGATGGATAGCTGCAGTACTGACTTCATGCTCTGCCCTTTCAAAGAGTCTGGCTGCAAGCACGGGTGCCCTAAGCTGGCAATGGGACGTCACGTGGAGGAGAGTGTAAAGCCTCATCTGGCTAGGATGCGTGCCCTGGTGAGCCAACAGCAGCAAGAGCTGCAGGAACTGCGCAGAGAGCTGGAAGAGCTATCCGGTAGGCAGTGATGGAGTGCTCATCTGAAAGATTGGCAGCTTAGGGCGTCATCTACGAGAGGCCAAGGCCAAGCCTAACCTGGAGTGCTTCAGCCCAGCCTTCTATACATATAAGTATGGTTACAAGCTGCAGGTGCCAATCGCTTTCCTTAATGCCAACGGCAGTGGGGAGGGCACGCATCTCTCCATCTACATCCGTGTGTTGCCAGGAGACTTTAACAATCTCCTTGAGTGGCCCTTTGCCCACCGGGTCACCTTTTCCCTGCTGGATCAGTGACCCAGGTTTGGCTAAGCCACAGCAGGTCATTGAGACCTTCCACCCTGATCCAATCTGGAAGAACTTTCAGAAGCCTGACACTTGGCAAGGCTCCTTGGATGAGAGTTTTTCTGGACTTTGGCTAACCCAAATTTTATTTCCCACCAGGACATCCGAAAGTGAAATTACATATGGGATGATGCAGTTTTCATCCGTGCCTCTGTCGAACTGCCCTGAAATATCCTCAGCCAAGAGAAGATCCTTTTGGGTTCAAGTGGGAAGGAAGATGGGACAGGATCTCAGGCACGGGCTGCAACTGGATTGGGGGCTGGTCCTCCTTTCTGCTTCTTTTGCCTAGGTTGCTAGATCACTCTCCCTACCACCACCACCGTCATCCCTACCCCTCAGGTGCCTCCAATTGGTGCTTCAGCCCCGGCCCCTGGGGGAAGCAGGTCTCCGCGTTATCAAGGGCTAGAAATGTGATCCCAGGACCTGCTTCCCCTCCTGGTCAAGGCCAACTACATTCTACCTGGGCTGAGGTGCCTGTTCAGGTGCGATTTCCCAAGAGCCATAGAGGTTGTGGGAGGTATTGGCAAAGGGAGGGGCTGTTATAAGAATCTGCCTCTAGACTAATTTCTCTTTCCACTCCCAGTGGGGCCCTCTCTCTAGTGCTAGAACAGAAGAGCAGGACAGCTCTGATTTTTTTAAATAAATCCTGAATTGTATTTACAAAAAAGAGATAGAATTACATTATTAAATGAAATAAGAATATTTATGCTTGTAGAAAGATTATTGATTTTGACAGATGGTCATTGGTGGGTCTCAATGGAAGAGCATTCCATTAAGTTATGTAGAAGAATGATGTGTTAATGAGTAACCATGATTTGGTGGGGAAAAGTATGAGGAAATATTTGTCTCAATCAGCAAGGGAACAAGATTAGCAAAGACCTCCGTCAACAGATTCAATGGACTTTTTACTCCATTGCATTCTCCATCTCTTACTGCTTCCTCTCTGTGAGCAAGAATCAGGTAACTTCATTTCCTTTTATAGATATTTAGCTGGAAGTCAATGGCAAATAAGTACTACCTGGTAGGCCATGTACTGTTTTATAAGTGGTTAAGAGGGATGTGTGCTTGGTTCTGTGTGCTAACCATAGATGGATACAATCCCACAGTTAGCAAATCATGTAGTGTGAGCATATTTGAAACAATGACTATAGAAGGTGAGGGAACAGTGTGAATGAACTTCTGAGGTGTGCACCTCTTGCTGAAAGTGGATAGTTTCCTGGAAATATGTCTGTTCTTTGTTACTGTAAAGGTAGCAGACCTGCTAGACACAAGGGGTATCTTTGCAACTTCTGTCTGTTTCTCGGAATCATGGCCAGGTTCACAGTTGAGCAGAATATATATGTTTTAAGTTTGAGACCGACTTGTCTCCAGACTCACGTTCATTAAGATGTGTTTTTGTTATAAAAATAATCTGCTTTATGGATTTGTCTATCACTGAAAGCTGACCTAATTTAAGAATGTACGTAACATTATCCTATTATTTTTGGCTCATACTAAGTGACTGAATAAAGAGCATTTAAACCATCAGTTATATTCATGTTAAGGTGATTATATACATCTATGATGAACTTTTAAGAAGTGGGGTTAATGGTCTATGGAGGTGGCTCGGGAATTAAGAGCCAAGAGCAAATAATATTCTCTTGGAGGATCCCGGTTCTGTTGGAAGCACCCACATCACCAAAGACCCCTTACCTTCTGTTCAAGGGTGCATATCCCCACTACAAGCATAGATAAAAACCTAGAAAAAAAGTCTTTAAAAAATATTTGAGGAGAGGAAGCGAAAAAAAAATCAACTCAAAAGAGGGGCTGACAGACTCTATTGCTGATGCCAAGAAGCGCTTGCTGACAGGAGCCTGGTTTAGCTGTACCCTGAGAGGATCTGCCAGAGCCTGACCAATATAGATGCAGATGCTCACAGCCAACCATCGGACTGAGCATGGGGACCCTAACGGAGTAGTTATGGGAAGGACTGAAGGATCTGAAGGGGTTTGCAACCCCATAGGAAGAACAATAATATCAACCAACAAGAACCCCCAGAGCTCCCAGGGCTCCAGCTGCATATGTAGAAGAGGATGGCCTTATCTGGCATCAGTGGGAGAGAAGGCCCTTGGTCCTGTGGAGGCTCAATGCCCCAGCATAGGGGAATGCTAGGGCGATAAGGCAGGAGTGGGTGGTTGCAGGACTCCCCTCATAGGAGCAGGGGGTGGAGGATGAGATGGGGTTTGTGGAGGGGAAACTGGGAAGGAGGATAACATTTGAAATGTAAATAAATAAAATAACAAATTTTTTAAAAAAGAGGGGTTGAGGTTTAATGATAAGGTTTTTCATTAGAATGAAGGCAGCCCTGGGATCGACCCCTGGCACCGATAAGGAATATGTTTGTAAACAAAACGGATAATGAGAAAGGTTCCTGTCATGGTATAGATCCAACTGTAAAGACACAGGAAACCTGGGAACGAATGATAATGAGGGGCTAAGCAGTACAGGAACTGTTATGGCATCAGTGATGGACACCTTGATTCATTCATTCAATCATTCATTCATTCACTCTTTCTTTCTTCTGCTTCTACTTTTTGCTAATTTTGGTTTTCTTGTGTATTTAATCCTTCTCTGCAGGCAAGGAACAAATTACTTAGGAAAACTAAAACGTTTGTAGTGGTTTTAACTGTCAGATGAGCTTGTGAGTCAGGTGGTGTCAGTTAAGGCTGTTACGGAGATGAAAGTGCTAAGGGGCAGGAAAGGAAAATAATGCTATTGCTAGAAGACCACAGTCCCACAGACCAGCCCATGTGAAGCATGAGAACAGAACTTCCTGACAAACAGGGTTTCTCTAACAAACGTGCCTCATGTGTTGAAGAGGTTCCTCATGATTTTGTACAGTTCAGATCCACTGCACTTTTGGAAAACAATTTGATACACATTTGCTTGTAATCTCAGTCTAGAGAGTGCCATTTCCTAGTATGTAGAAGAGGCAATGAAAATGGTTATCGTAAGGCAAAGAGAAGTGCTGTTAGGACCTCTGGGGTAGTACACGTGCATACTTTCCTTAACGCTGAACCTCCTTTTCAGAGTCTTCACAGAGAATAAAGCATAAGAATTATGAAACAGCTATCCTGGGAAGAAACGTTACCATCTTCTGCAATATGACCAGTTTGGCTAATGTTTTGCAAGTTACCTGGCAGAAAATCCAAGACTCTTCACCTCACAATATTGGCACTTACAGTCACAAATATGGAGAAAGGATTCTCCCACCATACGTAAACAGGCTGCAGTGTAAGGTGCTGGAACCCAGCGTCTCCTTCATGACTATCCAAGGAGTGACATTTGAAGATGAAGCCTGCTACAAGTGCCTGTTCAACACTTTTCCACACGTCAGCCATGGAGAACAAACCTGCCTTAACATTTCAAGTATATAACACCTTCCTCAAGGGGGTAATCAGCATTATGGGGGTAGACATCATGGAGTTATAGCTCTTAAGGACACTATCCTTAAGGAAGATAGATAATGAAGGCTGATGATGTTTGATCCAAGTTACTTAGACAGGAGAAAAATAATGGAGGCCAATGGACATGGCGCACTTAGGCAGCGCTGTCTCCCACCTCATTTCTTTAAGCTATGCTGCACTGGCTTCAGTTAAGAAGAGGAAACCTACAAGAGTACAGAGTGTAGTTACTAAATGGAGAAGTTGTGAGAAAAGATAGAGAACCCTGAGAGGAACAATAGAACTAAGGGAATTAGTATTCCATATTCTTCGAATAAGTAAAATCACAGTACTAGTAAGAACACAAGTTCTGCGTTATGCTGCTATAAATGGAAAGTGATGAGGATGTGTATAATATAATTTATAGTTGTATGGAAGTTGAGACAGCAGTCAGTGGACAGAAGAAAGGTGTTGGAAGTTTTATGACGTGTGTGAGGAGTCATCAGACAGGGGTGTGTTTTCAGCATTTGTGTGTCATATAGAAATTGGAGGGAAATGCCATTCTCTCACAGGAGAGAATTTGGTATGGTTTGTCTTTCTAGTAATTTTGTTTCCCCCTCTTTGCCTCAGCTGTATCTGAACTGGTAACTGAACTCCAGTCTGTACCTGGCTCTGAGGATCTTCATAGCCTTCGTTGTTCTGCTGTGGGAAAGCCTGCCCCTGGAATCTCCATTTACCCATCACAAGTCACAGTACACCCAGCACAAGAGTACCTTGTTCAGAACTCCAATGCCACAGTGGCTGTCACTAAAATCTACAGCATCTCTTTGAAAACTGCGAGGTCCCTGGGTCTTCAGAACCTGGTTGTGTCCATGACTCACCCTGTAAGACATGAAGAGAAGATAGTCCCTCTGCCACGAAATCAAGGATGTAAGTAAAAGTGACAGGGAAGTTGAAGGGGGCAGCTGGTGCTGGGAATACAGCTTAGTCTATGAAACACTTGCCATGAAAGCATGGAACTCAAGTTTGATGCCCACATGAAAAGCCACTTGTGGGTGTGTGCTTGTATTTCCAATGCTAGGCAGGCAAGTAAAGCTGAATCCTGGGACTCACTGGCCAGACAGCCTAGAATAATCAGTGAGTCTCTGCTCTCAGTTCAGTTCTCAAGGCTAAAAAAGTCACAAGTTGGAAGGCTTTCCTGGTTTATTTCTGACTTCCATAGTTCATACATGTACACACACATACATGTATGCAAACAAGCATGCATTTACACATGTGCATACAAAAACATACACACACACACACACACACACACAAAAGAGAGAGAGGAGAGATATTTATCTTTAAAAAAATCCATTATGAAAAGTATTCATACAAATCAGCTATTTTGGAAGAAGTCAATCAGTATAAAGTACACACATGATTAAGGCATGAACAATGAAGTCAGGCACAGTAACACACACTTTAATTCCTGCACTTGGGGGTTAGAAGCACAAGGATCTCTGCGGGTTCAGGGACAGCCAGGTCTACAAAGTGAGTACCAAGACAACTAGTGCTGTAGAGAGAGATGCTACTTAAAAAAACAAATCAAAGAATGGACACTCTCCACCTTAACCCTGCATACTGCAGCAGGGTTCAATAAACATGCTCTTTGCCATACTGCGTTTGCTTTGTTTGCTTGCTTGCTTGTTTTTTTCGTTCATAGTTTTTGGTCTTGGTTTTTCTTTGGAGGCAATGATAGCCAGTTTTATTTTTCTGCCAAATACTTTTTAAAAAGTATTTTCATAATCTTTTAATTAATGTTAGGTAGTTTTGTTTTTTTTTCCATCAATTTGGTGAAAGCCATTGGATTTTCCTCACTTTAAAATTTTATTTTTTTAATTAATTAATTTTGTCTCTCATATATTCCATCTCCACCACATTTTCCCCTCCCTTCTTTCCTCGATTCTCTCTCCCTCAAATCCACTCCTTCTCTATTTTTCTTCAGAAAAGAGCATGCTTCCCATAGCATAACAGAGTACAATAAGACTAGGCACACACCCTCACATCAAGGCTGGATGAGGTAACCCAGTAGGAGGAAAGCATTCCAAAAACAGGCAAAAGAGTCAGAGGCAGCCCTGAGTCCCACAAGAACACCAATGTACACAACCATAACATGTATGCAGAGGACCCAGTCCATACTCATGCAGGCCCCCAGATTGTGTGCTCCTATAAGCCCTGGGAAGTTGATTCTGTGAGCCATGTTCTTCCGGTGTTCTTGATCCCTCTGATTCCTACCACCTTCCTCCTTTATTCCAAGAGGTTCCTAGAACTTTGCCCAGCGTTTCACGATGGGTCTCTGCATCTGCTCCTATCAGTTGCTGGATGAAACCTCTCTGATAACAGTTATGCTAGGCTGTGGTCTGCAAGGATAGGCAAATATCATTAGGAATAATTTTCTTGTCCAAATCAGTATATCATATGATGACATTTTAAAACCAAGTGAGTTTTGTGATTTCCTCTCTCCCATTTTCTTCATGTCCTTGCAACCTGGGCCTCCTGCCTTAGAGCTTCATCACTCAAGATTTATTTCCTCTTCCAGGACTCAGGGGTCCATGTGCCCTGATCCCACTGCATCACCTAGTAATATTACTCTCTCTCATTCTCTTTTCTAAGTTTTTTAAAAAGACTTTAGCCACAATTAGACCTGCATGCATACACACACACACACACACACACACACACACACACACAAAGAAACATTCAGGCAAACCACAAAACACTCATTCATATGAAATGATCATAAATTGGATGTTAAATAAAACTAATAACATATACACCACACACACACACACACACACACACACACACACACACACACACACACACACACACATTTGACCGTTGGTGTTTTTTCTTTTTTGTTAGCCTATTTTTTGACTGGCCACTTGGGTGTTTGTTTGTTTGTTTGTTTGTTTGTTTGTTTGTTTGTTTTTCAGTTCTTTTGCAAATTCTGGGTGTTAGCTCATGTCTGAAATGAAATGTGGCTGTGGGCCATTTGTTCTGATAGATTCTGTTACTATGAAGTAAACTTTCTAGTTCTCACAGTCCCATCTATCTGTCCTTGGGGTAGACCGTGTGCTGTTGGATTCTGTTCAGAAAGTTCTTGTCTAGAGCAAGTTCTCAGCTTTGGTACTGCTCTTTGGGGACACACTTTCCACCCTGGTGGCTTGTATGATTTTTCTTCTCATCTTTTTTTTAATTTATAAATGACAAACAGTTTAACAGGTGACTTAAGTGCTCTAGTAAAAGGCTAGGAAACCCAACATGTAACACACCAACATGTAACACAAAGCTGGTCAGTAACTGGAAGGCTTTGCAGGGTAGGATGCACCATGTAAACAAAAGGGAACTGCTTAAAATCCCTGGTGCCAGTGGTGCTGTCACAGTGACTCACCCCCATTACAATGACCTTCAGCTACTCACAAGGGAATGCCACCATGACCTAAGCATGTCTTGTAGGTTGTTCCTTTTGATAGTTTCATTAACTTTTCTCTTTGTTAAGTTATCATACAAAGAATGTGTATAAAAATACTTTGTTCTACTGTGTCTCCCTCTTTCACCGCCCTGTCCCCTGGAAGCCAGGGGCCTTGTATATGCTAGACAGGTGCTCAAAACCAAAATTGAACGTATCTCCAGAGTTTCTTTTCTTTTCCTTCTCTCTTTTCTCTTCCTTGCTTTTTTCATTTCCTTCCCTCCCTCCCTTCTTCCCTTACTCCCCGCCCCCCTCTCATTTATTTTAAAATCTTATGTGGTTGCTGAGTTTGGCTTTGAACTCACTCTGCTCACTCTACAGTCCAGGCTAGATTTCAATTTTCAATCCTCTTTCTTCAGCCTGCCCATTACGTATAAATGCAGGTGCCACTAACACAACCTTTCTAAAGGCCTCCAATCTGCAGGTTACTATTTTTCATTACTCTTGTAGGAAATGACTATTATCTCTTCACATAAGGGGCTATGTAGTTTTTCACTCTTAACTTCAAGATTTATTCTGGTTTCTGTTCTATGTCCATGAAATTGCAGACACAACTGAGATTTTTAAGTTTCCTGTTTGTTTTTAACAACTGTGTTTTCCTATCACTTATAGAGCATACAATTCAGTGATAGTATAGGAGCCAATCATTTTTAATATATTTACAAAGTTAACAGCCATTAGTAAAGACATCATAGAACACCTCTGTGTGCCGAGGTCCTCCCCTTCCCTTGGCAATTTGTTTTTATTAAGATAGAAGTCGCCATATTAAAGGGTATCATCTGTAGCTTGTTGGTGTTTTCTAATTACTTTGCGGCAACCTTGGATGTTTAATTACAGAACCTCTCCACTACTTCCTGAAGAAACCAAACACCTTTTGCAGTAGCAAAAATCCCCAATGAATAAAGCAAATGGCTTTCCTACTACCTGGCAGTCACTAACTTATTTTCTATGCCGATGGATTCATCGACTGCGGTTACTTCCTTTCAATGCAATTCTACAGTATGTGGCTATTCGGGATTGCTAGCTTCCACAAAGTGGGTTTTCAGTGTTTACTCATGGTGACATATATCAATAATTCAATTTTCATGAGTCAAAGTATTCTCCAGTATAGATGCACCACTCTTCATTTTCCAAATCCTCAGTTAAATGATGCTTGAATTATTTATATTTCTGACTGCTGTGAAAAATTCCTCTTGAGCATTTGTGCACAAGGTTTTACATAAACATATATTGATATTTTTCAGCTCCCTGGTAATAATGAACCGGGAAGCACATTTGTGGGTTATATGATAGATAAAGTGTCCAGTATTTTCACAAGCTGCCAGGGGTCAAACTATTTTAAGTTCTTAACAGCCATGTAAGTCTATTTGGGTTTTGCTTACATCGCTGCCAATATTTATTATTCTGTTTTCAAAACCAATATAGCTATATAATAGGTAGGAATGGGTAGTTTATTTAATACTCTATATGTTTTAATGATAACTATCAAATCTTTATGTTCCCACATCAAGAAAGCCTATAAACTGTGTCTCATACATGCATGTATGTATATATCATATGTACATATCCATATATACATATACACACATGTGTATATTCACATGTAACATATTGCATAGACATATATCATACATGCATATATGCATATACACAAATATGATATATAGTTCATGTGAATGGAATTGTACATAAAATTTTAAAGTGAAGGGTTTTGTAATATTATCCTCCAAAGGACATTTACTTTTGCTGTGCCTGAGTGTTTGTGGTAAGGGATAATTTTCTCAATCTTGTTAAGAATAAGCAAGAAAGGGCTGGAGTTATGGCTCAGTGAGACAATGTTTGCTTGCATGAGTAGGACTCTGGGTTTGATCTCTAGCCCTGAAAAAAAAATGGAAATATATGCTTAAGTCTTTGAAAAGCAGAGGCCCCTTTCTGCTTCATTTCTCTCTCCTGGATTGTAACTATGGAGATTTAACCCTAAAGTATCTATCCCTGGACAATATTTACCTCCAGGTTTTATTGTTCAGTGTGATTGCTTACATTTCTGCCTGATTTTCAACTGCTCTGTTTTAACTTTGAACTCGATAACTGGTACATTTTTGGTGAAATGTGTTCCTAAGTGTCTAACCTGACACTTGGATGATGCTTTCTCTTACTAGATCTATGACTGATAGACTCTTGTATGTTAAAAGGTTTTAGGTAACTTATCCAGATCTTTTTAATATTTACACGGGGAAGTTTGGATTCAAGCTAATCAGGTGACTCTGGAACTCAAAGCGACCCTTATTATTCACTTGCAAAACAACCACTTTTATTATTTTACGGCTTTAATTTTACACTAGTCCTTTTATTGTTTTACAACTTTACTTTTTTGGTCTTTTGTTTCCATGATTTTGTAACTCTATTCATCAGTTAACGAACTTTGAACCTCCATTTCCTGCAGTAGAAGACTGTCATTTTCGATCTTCATCAGACCCTTAGATCAAGTGTTGGAGATTCTTGGTTTCTATTAGCTGTGTTTCCATAACTTCAAAAGAGTGGTATTGATTTTGTTCATAGTCTAAAGTCTGGCTTTATTTTCATAATCCCCTCATATTAAGATAAATTTATGAACATGATATGGAGGTACAGTCATGGCAAGTGACTCATTCTCATTTCTGACTCTCATAACTGTTAGGATTTGATGTTAGGACCAATGTTGGGGTTTAAATCTCAGCTCTCGTCTGAACAAAGCACACCCAACCAACATGGTTCCACGTGGACAGTTTAGTGAGAGAAGAGGAGAGGAGAGGAAAGGCCAGACATGACCACATGGAGGGAAGCAGGCATAGAGAGAAGGGACAGGGAAGAGGGGGAGAACAGGGAAGAGAAGAGAACAAAGAGAAGAGTAAGAGAGGAATAAGAGGGAGAGGAGGGGCAAGCAGCCCCCTTTATAGGAACAGTTGGCTGTTGTCAGGCAACTCTGGGGCAGAGCATAACTGGCTGTTCCAGGTAGCCATGGGGGTGGAACTTAGACAGAATACCAACATTCCCCCATTTTGCCTTAATTTAAAAAAGAAAATTATAGGCGATGGTGGAGCATGAATAGGGTGATCATAATCTCTGACTACTACTGTGTGTGTGTGTGTGTGTGTGTGTGTGTGTGTGTGTGTGTGTGTGTTTAGAGAATAAGATTAAGCACATTTGGGAGGAAAGAAAAGCATTTTTTCTTAGATGTACATTTGAAACCCAGAGGAATCCCACTCTTTGGAAGAGGCAGTAAGTGGGAACTTTAGGCAGATGAACTTTTCTGGGTGGAGTCTATTTGGCCCACGAGAGGTAGGTCAGAGTGGGTTCCCTGTAGTTTATAAGTTTACAACAGAGATAACATGAACATTCTTTAAGATAAGTTTTTTTGTGGAGCAGAGGAAGAATTTGTCCTACAGAACGTGTCCTGCATGTCTTAAAACAGTTTGCCATGACAAAAAGACAGAGAAAGCAGTTTCCAGATCCTATATGGAAAGACTGCTTAGCAACAGAGGGGTTCTAGACTTCCCAAACTTGGGGGTCTACCTGAGAAGCTGATAAAGAAAACAACATGTCTGTGTAAGTAGGTTGGCTAGCTAGGAGAAGGAGCAGAGGGGCTGCTGGAGTGTCAACGTCTAGTGTATTGGGGGCCCTGGGTACAGTCACACAACCAGGACACAGGGGATGCAGAGCAAAGGCAGAAGCAACTGCACGCAGTTGCAAACTTTATTAATCCTTATATAGATATGGATATGCATTACTACAATTTCCATTTTGGCAAGATACCATAAAATTGTTATTCCCACGATATCAGGAACAACTGAGGCAAGACTAAACAAAGAAATACGAGTAAACAAAGGTTTCTTCTCAAAATATTCACATAACAAATCACCCCTCTTCTTATTATCAAAGTATACTCGCCATTACCAAGAGAGCATGAGAACTGTTTCCCCAGAAACAGGACACAGCAGAACACAGTTTAAGGTCAAGTGAGAAAAACATTTTCTTCTCAAGGTGGCATTCCTGCCCCTACTTGCACCTGTCGCCAGTCCTTATTGACCCTGCCTGGGAGCTGCATCTCTATGTCTTAACACTGGAGAGCTTGAGTTCAGGCCAATGGATGGAGCAAAGGAAATGGAAGCTCCCAATTTATCTAGAAGATCCCTTCCCAATAAGGAGACTGGGCATGTTGGTACTACCAAAAAGGAATGGGTGAGAGGTACACCCCTAAAAATGCAGCCAAGCAGTGGGGTTTGGTGAGGAAGGTAAGGTCCCCCTACCCTAAGAATAGGGAAATGGGAGAGAGATGTGGGCCCCCAAAACTCCGTTAGAACCGAATAAGTGGCCCAGTGTCCAAGAGGAAGGAGATGAGCTACCCACCTACCGTGATGGTTACCCACGGCTCTGCTGGTGATGGCAGTGGTCAGGTCCAGGGAACTCAGGCCCCTTCAGCCGTCCACAGCCAAACCTAGGAGATCATCTGGAGGGTTATGTGAATGTGATGTCCCCCTGTCCTGAGCAACACGAGGGCAATCAACATCTAGTGTCCCTCTTGATGGCACCTAGAACATAACTCCTTGGCTTGTGGAAATTAGGGAAAGCCCTTATCCAATGACCTTGTCAACCATGCTTGTAGCAGGAGCCTGGTGGTTCCTTAGCCTTAGAAGTTCTGGGCAGTGGCTTAAGCTGGTCAGACAGCCTTTGCCAGCATATGGTAGTCTGTGAGCCTTCTCATCTCTTCTTTCGTACACCTTGAAGGCCAGCACCAAAATTTCTGCCTATGGAGTTAGAGGCCCTCCTCTCTAGCTTTTTAAGTTTGTCCCTTTATGTCGGGATAGCTCTTGGAAAAGAAATAGGTCATCAGAAGTTGTTTATCTTCTGTATTTTCAGGGTTCAAATTACTGTATTGCAATAAAGCTTTTGTAAAGTGTTCTAAAAATTGAAATGGGTTTTCCTGGATGACCTCTTGTAGTTTTTCAAAATTCACTAACTTTAAGGCTGTCCTGCAGAGACCGGCCAGGAGACAGGTTATAAACCTATCTCTGGCTAGGATGCCACTTGTGGAATTATAATTCCATTGGGGATCTTGATCAGGTACTGCTTCAGATCCAATAGGGTATGTTCCATCTGTTTGATGGATCTTGTCTTGTCCCACGCTGGCAAGAAACACGCGGGGACATAGAAATTCTTGCTGTGACCAAACTTTATTAAAACCTTAAGGAGGAAGCCTCGCGCGCCAACATGGTGCGCTTATATACACCCTAGCGCGGCACATCCACACCTGATTGGTTGCTTACCCATGATCTCATAAGGCACGCCCCAGAGTGGGCAAAGACCTGGCACGAAGGCACTCTTGCACATGCGCACAGTTAATTTCCCGAAAGGGAGTCGGCTGGCGCGGCAAGGGCTGGCGCCATCTTGTAATGGCGGAGGCTATCCTGGCCTTCCACGTGGGGCGCAGTGGAAGCCAGCGCCATCTAGTGGTGGCGAATGTTATTGTGGCCCTCTACATTGTCTGCATGTATTTTCGCCTCTCCCAAAGTCATTGACGTTCCTCTGGAAGTAAATTATTAGTAAGGATCATATGTACATCTTGGGAAGTCAAGCTATAAGACTGGGTAATGTACTGGAACTCTTTAATAAAGGTGGATGAGTTAGAGGTGTAGGAACCCAGTCTGTTTTCTATTTGAGAAAGTTCATTCAGTGATGAGCCCATCTACACTGGCTACCTCTCTCAACCAAAGGACTGGTGCTCAGTCAGATATCTCTGGCAATGAAGGGTTTGGGGGTTTTGCTATGGTCTTGGAGAGGGTGATAGGAGGGGTGAAAATAGGTGCCAGTGTAGGGAGATTGAAGCATCCTACAGCTGGCACAGGAGGGGAGGGGTCTGGAGAGGTCAATCGAGGAGACTCTGGGGTAACCTGGTGAGAAGGAGAAACTGAGGAAGCAGGCCTGCAGTGAAGAGGAGGTAGTTTGTTAGCTGGACCAAGAGTTGTACTGTCATCTGGTGCCTGTTTCATAGCTAAGAGGAGTTGGGTGGGGCTACAAGAGGAACACAGAGAAGGATTAATCTCAATAACGGAAACACTCTGTCAGGCCAGGTGTCTCAGTCATCACTGAGACATCTGGAGGCCATAAACGACGGGTCCCAGACCCTCCAGAAGCATTCCTACCCAGGCCTGGGATTTCATGTCAGCTGTGAGAACCTGGAGCAAGAGGGGTGTGAAAGGGGAATGAGGAACTGCTTTCAAGGGAAATTCCACCCAGTAATTGAGGTCCTATCCCTAGTCTAAGGAAATTCCCATAATCTCAGAAAAACTGGCCAGGCTTTATCTGGGAAATCGGGGTCCTCCTTGCCAACCGAAATAGACCTACCTATCTGCTGTTGTTTGTGCGGAAATTGTAGCTGCAGTTTGGTAGCAGGGAAAGTTGAACCTTGTGGTTGATGAACCTTGTGGTGAAGCGGCAAAAGATGGCACAATGTGGTGAACCACTGAGGGCAGTGGCTCACGGAGAAGTCGGCTTGCGAGCCAGCTGAAGTAGTAACTGATGCAGTAACTCAAGTGGTGGAAGTCCTGAGTCCCATAGCAGCCAGCAGGTGGTGGTGTGCAACAGCAAAACAGATGAAACTAATGAACCGGAGGGATGCACGTGTGGCTTAGGAGGGGCAGCAACTGCATGTGTCTCCATTCCTCCTTGCCATAGCCCAGGCGAGCATCCGGCCCAAGCCTAGTGACCTCAGACTGAGGACAGAGGTGGCTGCGGAGGCCCGCTGTGGGAAAGGGCTATCTTCTGTCCTGCAGTCCTGCAGTCAGCAGAGGCAGGACACCAGACCTTGTAGACACAGGGAGATCAAAAACCACGTACGAACCACCAGTTAGGGTTTAAATCATGGCCCGCACCCAGACAAAGCACACCAAGCCAATACGGTTCACATGGAGAGGTTTAATGAGAAAAGAAGAGGAGAGGAGGGGAAAGGCCAGTCATAAGCATGTGGGGGGAGGAGGGTAGAGAGAAGGGACAAGGAAGAGGGGGAGAACAGGAAAGAGAAGAGAACAAAGAGAGGAGTGAGAGGGGGAGGAGGGGGCAAGCAACCCCCTTTATAGTCAGGCAACTGTGGGGTGGAGCATACCTGGCTGTTCCCAGGTAGCTGTGAGGGTGGAGCTTAGACATAATACCAACAATAACATCTCATCATTCTATTCTAAGTTTCTCTAATTATTTATACATTAGCTCCCTCTTACTCATAGTTTGTAGGATAATTTCTTTCCACCAATATTACCATTGCCACCAAGCTAGCTTTACTGTGTTCCAAGCCCCACAAGTCTTGTTCTGCCAGCTTGTTTCTTGTTCCAACTCACCAACACTATCAGCACTATAAGGAGCATTGTCCCCATGGGCAATCGAGATAATAGCAGTGGAAATCACCCATCAGGAAATCACCCATTGCTGATGGCTGTATCTGTTAACAGGCTTGAGTGAATCATGATATTGGTAATAATTAATACTTATTACTCCACATTATGGGTAATCTATGACTAATCTACTGTAAAAGTATGATAACATTTGAACATATCAGGAGTATCCTAACAAAATCACCAAATAGCAAGGCTTTCACTAATTAAAAGGTTTTTCTGATTTTTTTCAACAGTCAAGAGTATTAACACACTCTTCTCTCAGATTCTCAACTCTATACTTTCTAACTGGAAGAGAATTTGTAGTTTTCTTCTAGTTACCTTCCAAGATGTTATTTTGATTTATGGCAAAAGACACTCCCTAGTACCCGAGAATTCTGGAGCAGGCCAATCAGCATTCACTATTCTGTACTGTCAAGAAGAAATGCCATTCCATAGCCCAGAGAGCTAGTAACTACTTTGCCATGTGCATTACTACACTGATATATGAACAAATTATTTGGAACTATGAATACCTTTATGAAACAAAACAGCATTGGATTGCCAGTGGCCACCAAAGCACTCAGCTGCAGGGCTTCATAAATTCTGTGCTGTCTGCACACCACCAGTTTTTCATTTGAGCCCTGTATATATACCTTGATATTGATTTCTGGACATTTTTCAAATTAGTGGATGTATTTCAGGCTACAGAATGCTAAGGAAAACAAGTACCCATTCCAGTGAAATATTCCCCTTCTTATGACCTTTGCCATTACAAAGCAAAGATTGCTGGTAGGAGAAATGTGTTAGAGGGGTTCACCTCCTCCACTTTTTCCTTGGAAATACCCTAGAATCTGAAAGACATATGTGTGTAGAGGCTGAGGTCTTCATGTTTGCTGAACTTCAGATGCCAACCTATGGTAACACCACTGGGGCAAAATTCTGCTTTAAGTATGAACATATGACATATAAGGAGCTTCACTATCAGAATCTACAACAAAGAGATCCAAATTATTCTTCAAGGGAGAAGAAGGCTTAAAAGATTAAATAGACCACAAAACTAATTCTAATTGCACTATGCTTGAGATAAATAGAATAGCACTCTCTGAATTCTATAATAAAATCAAGTAAAATAGTAGCATGCTTCAAACTACATGGACAAGACAAGCAGCTCCTGAAAATCAAAAGAAGGGTAAGGAAGTTCTGTGCATTTTCCCTTCCCTTTTTTCCAGTTTGTAGGCGCTCACTTGGTGACACAAGAGTGCAGTAAACTTCTGGCCATCAGTCATGTTCCTACTCCTGTATATTGACAGTTCTCATGAAATTCCTATAATGAGAATGAGGTGATAGATGGCAATGATATAATTTGGTTAATGAGACCTAGTCTACTCTATTTCAATATTAGGATAGGATGATTGACAGCTGGACTCTAAAAACTAGTGAGAAATGTGTAACTTTCCCATAATGTGGTCACATTAGCCCAGGAACCAAGGAGAATCAATCACTAAGCATCAGCAAATTCTGAATGTATTCTCATTCATGGAAAATTTCCTCTAGTTCTTTCAATGGTTTCATTTTTTAAACAACTCCTTAAAAATATGCTTAACAATCTAGGTTAAGTTTTTACTTCATCTTAATATCCATTATTTTTCTTTTCTTCATGTTTTCTGAGAGAGTGTATAAACATCTTCTTCAAGTACTTTGATGGTATTTTCCTTCCTTTGAGACTCAAGCTTTTTTTTTTTTTTTGCAATGAAAATAATTTTATTTGATATTTTTTATTTACATTTCATATGTTATCCCCTTCCCCAGTTTCTCATCCCTAAACCTCTATCCTATTCCCTCTCCCTTCTTCTATGAGGGTGTTCCCCTCCCCAACCACCCCCCTCTCCCACCCAGCTTTTAATTTAAAGTTTGTTCTCAGAAATCATCCATTTTTATTAGTTAAGATACAACTTTGGAACTCTCACACACGTAGACAATGAATTCTGATTCCTTGACTCTCCTTTCTTACGTCCCTCCCACTCCAATCATGCCACCCCACACCTCTTCCTCGCATGGCTTCCTCTTCCAGGTACATGACTTTTGGCCTTATGACCCACTTATTTTAACCAAGGCCATCAGTGGCAATAGCCACTGGAGAGTGGGTGTCACCAGGTGATTGGATACACAACTAGAGGCAAGGTTTCCCGTTTCCCTGATGTATCAGTAGAGAACAGTTCAACAGAAGGAGGTGGAAAGCCCTGAGCCACTGCTCCACCCAAACTTGGAGGTTGATGGGCTAAAATTGCTTGTCCTTAAAAAGACTTTTCTTCATTACCTATTTTGAGGAAGTATTTTTTCCTTTCAGTTGTATCTGGGAATAATAGCATGAAAGTCTTCCATCATTTCTTTCACTCATTGTCTCTATCCTTCATCCCGGGAGCTTCATTCTTCTGTTTATGTTACATGTGTTCTAGGTCTGTTTCCTCACACTGAAGCCCATGTCAATAGTTTTGCTGCTTTTCATTTAACCATTTTATATTAATGCTGTTTATAAGGATTCACAAGAAATATTAGAAATAATTACTTGTATTTTGTTTGTATATTGAAACTAAGGTTTGTCAATTCTTCCCAACTCATAAAACTGGATTTTATGAACTAAATGCCATAAGTTCTTCTATAAATATTTTGTTTGTTTTATTAAGGTTGATATTAATTATTTATTAAAATGCAAATGTCAATAATAAGCAATTTATCAGTGGAGAAGAAGGTTATGCCTTGCTTATTTTTATGTTAAATATTGGAGATGTGAATTTCTCATTCTGGTGAAATTCCATATGTAGTTTTTTCTGCTGGGATTACCTTAACTCAGAAAAAAGTTCATTTTTCTGTGCAAAATTCTTCACGTTCATTCTCCTCTACCTATCTAAAATGGCTATGTGGCATCTTGTTGGAAAAGAATAGTAAAAACTAGATAAAATCTCATCGGTGAAGCCACAGTGGCTCTCTGAAAAGCATGCGCATTCCTAATTATAAAGAGAAGTAGCACCTGCCATCTGGGATCTTACTTTTCATTCCGTGGTAATGACAAAGCCTCTCATAGAGTATATCTGATGGCAATGAAGCTGTAGCAAGACAAGAAAGCTTTACAAATTTAAGGCCCCAGGATAGTCACGTAGTGTAACCAGAGAAACAATTTGTCTGGTTTATGGTTTTCAGGTACCACAAATCCTTGTTTAAACTGGAAGATAACAGCAACTGTATTCATCATATTGTTTCTCATTTCATGGATCATCATTGGGGCCCATTGCTATATTCATTTCAAAAAGGAAAGGTAAGATATATGGACAGACAGACAGACAGATATAGCAATAGTGACCTGATGTGTCAGAGAAACTAGATACAATAGAGCTAGATGGAAATATTTTTTTAATTCCAGGGGTTCTGGAAAAATCTATCGAGAAAAGAATAGTGAAGGAAATCTTGTTCCCATGTGCTAGACAGTTCTTGATATCCGGTGATTAAAAATTTGACCACTAGCAGGCATTTTATGTTACAGTGAATTGAGTGTACTAATTTTTAAAGCAAAATGTTTATTTTTATATTATGAGCTTCTTTTATTTGTGTGTTTCTGTATGTTACATGCATGTTTGGTGCCAGTGAGGACCTGAAGAGAGTGTGAAAATTGAGTTGCAGGCAGTTATGAGACCTCCATATGGGTGCTGGGAACTGAACCAGGGTCCTCTAATGAAGCTACAAGTTGTCTTAACTGGTGAGCCATCCCTCCATCACAAGTTTAAGATTCTTTATTGAGAATGAGTTTTCACAGAAGAAAGCACAAGGTCCAGGGAAACGGGTGAGAGAGAGATCTAGAGCCAGGAAGCCTGGGACAGATCCAACTGAGCCATAAGGTGAAATGGAAATCTTACTTTGTAGGGTTAATATAATAAAATACACATCCATTTATCCAGCTCCCTGGTGGATGGCAATGCACGATGGAAGATAAGTGTGTAAATACGATACTAGGCAGTGACAGGAAAAACTGTAGACCTAATTGGTGGCGTGTGATTTGTTTTTCTGTCATTATATATTCTTTAAATTTAAAAACCTTTGGTGTATTTGTTCTACCACATTGCAATCCAAGGAAATGTATAAACCAAAGAAGCTTGAGAATCTTCTCTATAATCTAGAAAGCTCTGTCACTGGAGTGCAGAAGACATACCTTATAAGAGAAGAATGTAGAGACTGCTACACTAGTCAGGATGACATATGTCTGGAATCAAGAGGTTGAAAAGAGGAGGAGGGATTAAAGCTATATGCAGGATGGGATTTCCTGAATGACAGCTGCGGAGAGAGAGTGACTTATCTTACTTATCTTACTCAAGTGATTTAACACTAAGGAAAACTTGCATAAACATGTGAAAGAATAGAGAAATGGCAATCTTTGCAGGGAGGATTAAGAATTCTGTTTGGAACATTGCCACTTTTAAATGTCTGCTTTATACCCAGGAGCTATGTTAATTAAGTATCCACATGTAAAACTTGGGATTTTTGGAGCAAATGATAAATAAGTTTGCTAATATGGAAGTTATGATCACTGTGAAGAGAGATCATGAATTACTGTTTTCACAATTTAAGGTAAAAATAATAGTCAAGTTATAGTAATTGAGACAAAGTAGAGGAAGAACAACCTTTGCAGAGAGGATTAAGAGTTCTGTTTGAATGCTGTAATTTTTAAATGCCTACTTTATATCCTAGGGAGTATGTTAATTAAATATCTACATGTGTGAATTGAGGGTTGTGGAGCAGAGGATAAGTTTTATGATATAAGGCTCTGACCTCTATGGAGACACACCATAAACTATTGCTCTCATTATGTTAAATTAAAAACATTTCGCAAGTTCTAATATATTGGTCAAGTGTTTGATAGGAGTGTATATGAATGTCTTTAATTTTAATTGATAACCAGTGATTGCAATGTGCTGCCAATGTATTTGGTCAGTATTCAGTTTATTTCTGTAATTCTCATGGTATCTCTAGGTCAGAGAACTTGCCTGAACCATCACCACTGCAGATGTCTAACACAATACCAACTCTGATACCCACACCACCAACAAAAGAAACCGAGAACTTGATAACCCAACACCACCAGACAGATCTAATTGGAAGTATGTAATATTTTTATGTCACAAGATATTCTTTATGATTTATCATTTCAAATTGAATCATGCATTGGCTAGCAGCAATTATCATTTTAGAAATAAGCTGAGACAAATACTTGTTTTTATACATAATCCTATTCCAGGAAACAGCAAATTCAAGTGAGGTTTTGTAAATATTAATGTCTTTAAGTTGTGAAATTAAAATTAGAATTATTTGAACTGATACATAAAAATTATAGATGTCTATGGAGTACTAAGGTATTTTGACAACAGGTTAAACATATCTGTTTAAACAGATGCTTATCATTTATGTTTAAAATTTTGAAATCTCTTCCTCTAGGTTTTAAAAGTGCAGCTTGTAATCATTATCTATAATTACCCTTCTGTGCATTAGCACAGAAGTCTTACTCTACCCATAACTTAGTCTTATCCACTCCTTATCCCTCCTACCCTCCACTAATCCAACCTCTAATAACTACCATTCTACTCTCAACTCTATGACACAATTTTTTAGGTTCCTTGTCTAAACAAGATTATACAGAACTTGTCTTTATGTTCATAGATTATTTTTCTTACTGCGGATAAGCACCTAGTTACATCTATGTGGTTGACAATGCCAGAATTTCCTGTTTATGGCTAAATAATATTCACACAGGTGTGTGCTTTACAATTTCTTAATCTATTCTTCAGTAATAAACAGGCATTACTTCGTTTCTCATCTGTTGTGAATAGTACCACAGAGTACATTGGAATCCAGATGTTGTCTCCTCAACATAATCGATATAATGATTCCTTTTCCACATTTCTGTGTGTATTCCACGCGGGCGCGTGCGCACGCACACACACACACACACAGACATGGCATAGCAGGATTATATAACGCTTCTGTTTTTTTTTCCTTTTATAGAAGCCTTCTTACTGTCCCCTGACCATACTAATTTACATTTCACCTACAAGAAGCAAAGTTTCCTTTCTTCACATACACACAGCCCCATTCTATGGTTTCTTTGATAACTATTTGGTAACTACTCTTATGAGGTAAGCTGCTCTCTTCTGGTAGCTTTTATTTGTATGTCCCTGATGATTACTGATGGTAAGCTTTTTTTCCTTATATTAACCACTTTGTATGACTCCCTTGATAGATGTCTATTTAGGTTTATTATCCATAAAATCGAGTAATTTATTTTTCTTTAGTTCTTAAGTTCCTTATGTATCTTCAAATATCAAACTCTCAGATATGGAGTTTGTGAATATTTTCTTCTTTTCTGAAGAGGGCCTCTTTGTTGTTCTTGATAATTCTTTTCCTTGTAGGCAATTCTATTTCTCTGACAATATTTCAAAAAAAAAAAAGCCCACTGTTCTTTCTCCGTGTATCTCTGAGTATGTCCTTAGTACCCGTATTGAAAAATCAGTTTTCTGTAGATATATGGATTTATCACAGTGTCTATTGTTCTGCTCATCTATGAGTGAGTCTGTGTCCTGCAAATGCCATGCTGTTGTAATGAATTACTTCTTCATGGTGTATTTTGAAGTCAAGAGGTACAGTGACTCTGACAAGGGATGAGGTTTCACTGTTCTAGACATCTTGGATTCTTCTGCTAGTTCTAGAGAGAAGGTCATGGAAATTATACCAATTCTTTGCATCACTGTCAATAGAACAGTTATTTTGATTATTTGAGGTTTTCCAATTTAAGAATACAAGGATTCTTTTCAGTGTGTGCATCTTCAATGATTAATTTATTGGATAGTTGTAGGTTTTAGCTATAGAGTACTGTTGGAAGGCTGCCATCCCTTTCAGTGTAATTTCTCTCACTTTATATTGTTATATGTTAATTCATAGGAATTATTCCTATTTAGGAAAGCCCACATTCCTATTTAGGAAAGCCCACATTTTTCTTTGTATACAATTTTTGTAATTTCTGCTGACCCAATGTCGTGGTTCTTTGTTTTTGTTCACTATCATGAATGACACTTCTTTTTAATTGAAATTTTGATGGCTCTTAGTGATTAAGATAATTTCTTGGTGTAAATTAATTTGTGTTTGAAATCCTTGCTAAATGTTACAGATTCAAAGTCTTACAGTGAATTCTGATAGTTCTCCAATAACCTGGTCATCTCTCACATATAATACTTTCCAAGATAGTTGGTTCCAACTTTCTACAAGCTAGAATCATGTCAAAGGAGGGGACCTAAGCTGAGCAAATGCCTCCATATGATTTAGCTGTTGGACTTTTCTCAATTATTTACTGGTGTGGGAGGGTGTAGAACATTGAATTAATCCCATGTATTCTATCAGATCATCATGGACTAAGGCTGGTCTTCAATAATAACAAAAACAACAGAACATATACATGGAAGTTGAACAACTGTCTACTCAATGATAACTTGGTCAAGGAAGAAATAAAAAGAGAAATTAAAGAATTTATAGAATTTAATGAAATAGAAGGCACAACATATCCAAACTTAAGGGACACAATTAAAGCAGTACTAAGAGGAAAACCCATAGCTCTGAGTACCTCCAAAAAGAAACTGGAGAAATCATACACTAGCAGCTTAACAGTACATCTGAAAGCTCTAGAACAAAAAGAACCAAATACACCTAGTAGGAGTAGACTGCAGGAAATACCAAGGACTGAAAGCAACCAAGAAAAAAAAAAACAAAGAGAACTATACAAAGAATCAAGAAAACCAGGAGCTGGTTCTTTGTTAAATTCAACAAGATAGATAAACCCTTAGCAAATTAGAGGGCACAGAGACAGTGTCCAAATTAATAAAATCAGGAATGAAAAGGGAGACATAAGAACAAAAACTGAGGAAATTAAAAAAATAATCACATCGCACTACAAAAGTCTATATTCAACAAAACTGGAAAATCTAGATAAAATGGATGATTTTCTAGATAGATACCAGGTAGCAAAGTTAAATCAGGATCAGATAAGCCATCTAAACAGTCCCATAACTGCTAAGGAAATAGAAGCAGTCCCCCCCCCCAAAAAAAAAGGACAGCCAGTACCAGATGGTTTTAGTGCAGAATTCTATCAGACCTTAAAAGAAGTCCTAAAACCAATACTTTTCAAACAATTCCACAAAATAGAAACAGAAGAAACACTACCCAATTCTTTCTATGAAGCCACAGTTACAATGATACCTAAAGCACACAAAGACCCAACAAGGAGAACTTCAGACCAATTTCCCTTATGAATATCGATGCAAAAATAACCAATAAAATTCTCACAAACCTAATCCAAGGACACATCAAAACAATCATTCACCATGATCAAGTAGGCTTCTTCCCAGGGATGCAGGGATGGTTCACTATATGGAAATCGGTCAATATAATTCACTATATAAACAAACCCAAAGGAAAAAAAAGACATGATTATTTCATTAGATGCTGAAAAAGCCTTTGACAAAATACAATACCCTTCATGTTGAAAGTATTTGAGAGATCAGGAATTCTACGTACATAACTAAATATAATAAAAGCAATATACAACAAACCAATAGCCAATATCATACTAAATGGAGAGAAACTCTGAAGCAATCCCACTAAAATTAGGGACTAGACAAGGCTGCCTACTCTCTCCCTACCTATTCAATATAGTACTCAATGTTCTAGCCAGAGCAATTAGACAACCAAAGCAGAACAAAGAAATACAAATTGCAAAGGAGAAAGTTAAGATATTACTATTTGCATATAGTAGTATACATATGCAACCCCCCCAAAATTCTACCAGAGAGCTCCTTCAGCTGATAACTTCAGCAAAGTGGCTGAACATAAAATTAACTCTAACAAATCAGGAGCCTTTCTCTACTCAAAGGATAAATAGGCTGAGAAAGAAATTAGGGAAACAACACCCTTCAAAATAGTCAAGAATAATATAAAATAGTCTTGGTGTGACTCTCACCAAGCAAGTGAAAGATCTGTATGACAAGAACTTCAAGTCCCTGAAGAAAGAAAAAGAAGAAAACCTCAGAAGATGGAAAGATCTCCCATGCTGATAGATTGGCAGGATTAATATAGTAAAAATAGCCATCTTACCGAAAGCAGAGTCAATAGAAACATCATCGCAATTCCAACTCAATTCTTCATAGAGTTAGAAAGAGCATTTCTCAAATTCACTTGGAATAACAAAAAACCCAGGATATGGAAAAGTATTCTCAACAATAAATGAAAATCTGGGTGACTCGGCATCTCTGAGCTCAAGCTGTACTATAAAGCAATAGTAATAAAAACTACATGGTGCTGATACAGAGACAGGCAGGTAGATCAATGAATAGAATTGAAGACCCAGAAATGAGCCAGCACTCCTATGGTCACTTGATCTTTGCCAAAGAAGCTAAAACCTACCAGTGGAAAAAAGAGCATTTTCAACAAATGGTGCCGGTTCAAATGGTGCAAATTGATCCATTCTTATCTCCTTGAACAAAGTTCAAATTCAAGTGGATCAAGGACCCCCACATAAAACCAGATATACTGAATTTAATAGAAGAGAAAGTGGGGAACAGCCTTGAACCTATGGGCACAGGGGAAATTTTCCTGAACAGAATACCAATGGCTTATGCTCTAAGATCAAGAATCAACAAATGGGATCTCATAAAACTGCAAAGCTTCTGTAAGGCAAAGGACACTGTCAATAGAACAAAATGGCAACCCACAGATTGGGAAAAGATCCTTATCAATCCTACAACAGATAGAGAGCTAACACCCAATATATACAAAGAATTCAAGGGAAATATATCTCTGGGCAAAGTCAAACCAGAGTAGTTAAACCATAACTCAACATAGAGTCGTCCATACTCATGGTTAAACTGCCACCACATTCAACTAGAAAGATTAGCAGATTGGAGAATGAGGAGACAGAAACACAGCAGGACATCTCCTGTCAATTGTAGATCTCCACTTTGCAGGTATTGTTCTTCCTCCTCACTTGGGAAGATGAATTGGAGGGGTTGGAGGGTACCTGCATGCAGGCCACCACATACATTCATTTTTAATGCCAGTTTAAAAGCTCTGTGAGTCCCAGTGACTCATATAGTGGCCAGTTTCTCAAAAGCAGAAGGTATGGGCCTATAAGCACTTGGGCTTGTTACTAGTTCTGTTGACGGATGGTGTAATTTGCTATTTCCCAAGGAACAGGAGCCATAACCCACTTTGTGTCTCCTGTTCCACCTGAGTTCATAGGTCACAAACCACTGGGCTTCTCTAGTCTTCCCTTTCTCTACCACCTGTTTGATAGCTTCTTTCTCTCCCATCACTCCTCTACCTGCCTACTCACTTCCTGAGTGCTGGGGCCAGGCCACAGTGTTTTTTTCTGGCACTTCTTGCTGCAAACAGGGTTGGAGGGGACACGGGAGCGAGTCACCACATAGTCTCCTTTTTAATGCCACTTTAAAAGTGTTTCCAAATACATAGCTTAGATTAATTCTCTCAACTCTTGTAATTGTACTTTCTAATCTCCACTCCTTTCATGCAGGTTTGTCTGAATTATTTGTTTTCTAGTTGCAAACTTTAGACAATAATAGATGTGATACTTACTTGACCATTGTCAGTATCTTGTAGCCTACTTATGACTTGCTTTTCTATTTATTAGAAAATGTGTTTTCAGTTAGTCCTGATATAATACATTTTCTAGGGATTGAATGCTTGCCCATATCTCTTCTTTTCTTTCTTATTTCATAACTCAGCCCCTGAATCTAGAATTAATACTTTAGTAGATTAAAAGCAAAACAACAACCAGTAAAATATCATTTAACTGCCAATGGAATAACGAGAGAAGAGAGAAGCTTACCATAAAAGGATGGGAAGATGGATTCTATGGCAAAAATCAAAAGTAACAGAATAGAATAGGTTAGACACACACACACACACACACACACACACACACACACACACACACCACAAAAACACATTTATTAGCATGTGTTTATGAAATGACATCTATAAGCAAAAATATTGGTGGTACTAACATAAAAAATAACCTCCAAGCCAGGCGTGGCGGCTCACGTCTGTCTTCCCAGTACTTGCAAGGCAATGATAGATTGATTGAAGCAGGCTTGAGATCAAGCCTGGTTATACAGGGCATCGCAGACCAGCCTGGTCTACAGAAATAGACTCTGTCTCAATCAATTGATTGATCATTAGATCAAGCATCAGTCAATAATAGTATGTCACTATCAGTACTGTAAATAAGCAGTCCTAAGCTTTATTTATGTTCTGGGCCTGCAGACAGCAGCGGAAATGAAGAAGCTGTAAGTATATGCAATAGCAGACTTTCTCCCCTTCGGTAGGGTGAAGGATGATGTATCTGTGCAAAAGGAGGCATAGATGCATCATACATAATGCATTACCTTCACAGAGAAGCAAGCCTAGGCGGTGCCAGGCGTAGGAAAGTGGTCCATGGTAGAATGTAGTAGTGATGTGAGAATGGGCAGAAGGGTGACACAAGCTCTTGTTAACTTGAAAAAGTCTAGGACCTGTGTAGGCACCAGTTCAAAGTTTCCATGTTCAATGAATTTTGTTTTCAACATTTGGGCCTTGATGTGAGTTTGAGGGAGAAAAAAAACCTATATAGTCTTGGCACCAGCCTGGGTCATTAGAACCCCTTTGGCCAACAACTATAGGATTAATGGGGTCCTGCATTTGCTCTGCTATAGGTTGCTCAGGGAGGCTGGATGTGGGAAGTTTGACGGTGCTTACTCTACTCTGCTGCAGGGCGGTGTTGGTCTGTGAGAAGCTACAGGACACTGCTTGGGGAGGTGGGGTGGGGAAGTGTAGTCTGAGCCCAGCACACAACTGGAGCTGGCTGGGGCGGGGAGTGGGGGGTGCGAGAGGGATATTTCCCCGGGGGCCTGCAAGGAGGCCCCTGGGCCATTGGCTTCTCAGGCTCTTGGGTATCCAGGCACCGCTGGGATGCTGCTGAAGAGCTGAGAATGGAGTGGGGGCCCGCGGGGCTGGATCTAGCCTTGGGCGGAGGGGAAAGGAAGGTGAGCTCAGGCAGGTCCTGCCCGGGAGTCATTGGCTAGTCAGCAGTCTTGGCCTTGGTAGCTAGCGCCACTGAGAGCGCAGGAAGGCCTTCTGGGGAGATTAGTCAGCAGCCCTGTAGGCAAAGGGCTTCTCTATGGCTCTCCACGGTGGTGGTTCCCAGGAAAAGAGGCAGTCCATGGTTTCAAGGTGTTTATTATCTGGAAGGTGGATGAGTAAAACATTCCTCGGCTACTCAGAGTGCGCCTGAGATTAAATACCTTTTGCAGGGAGGAGTGTCTGGGAAGGAAAGTTTCATTGTCTAAGCCTCCAGGCCTTCAGGTACCTCATTATAATAGAGATCTGGGGGTTGGGAATTCAGCTCAGGGGTATAGTGCTTGCGTAGCAAGCAAAAGGCCCTGGGTTGGTCCTCAGCTCCAGGGAGGGAAAAGACAAAATAATGGAGATCTGTCTTGAGCCTGTGGACACATCCTCTACCTGCGAAGGGGCTTGGGGCATTGCCCTTACGTGACTGATGGTCACAAATCTATGGAGGGCTGCAGGCTAGTGACCCACTTGATTTCCTGGGAGTCAGGCGAACTCCTACTGTACATTTCAGGGTCTCCCGGGTTCAAACCTCCTTAACCGGGAACCAGGGTGTCTTTCACTACCCCACAAACAACTCAATGAGATATAATCCAAACCTGGTACTGGAAGCTTGGCTTGGTGACAAGAGATGAGCAGTTGGGTCTCTGTATCCCTTGTTGTTTAGTGATTTCATTTAAACCGTTTTTATATACGTATATGTTTTAGGAAGCTTCTAGTGTATTAACTTTCCATACTATTCCTCAAATACCCCTCAATTTTAGCTGTCTCTCCACATATTCCCTCCCACTAATCTAACTCCCCTCCCAATCTCCAATTTATTTTTAACATTCAATCCAAAGCTATTTTATTCCCCTTTTAACAAAATCTATGTGCTCCCCGGTCCCTTACTCTATTCATATCCTCTCTGGTTCTATGGATTGGAGCATGGTTAACATTGTCTTAAGAGCATATATGCACGTATAAGTTCATACATACCATATTTGTCTTTCTGGGTCTGGGTTACCACACGGGCGATGTTTATTTTTAGTACCATCCAGTTACCTGAAAATTTCATAATGTAATTTTTTATAAATAGCTGAGTAATACTCCATTGCTTATGTGCACCACATTTTCTTTTTATATTCTTCTGTCGAGGGACATTTATATTGTTTCCAATTTCTGGCTATTCTGACTAGAGTAGTAATGGTCATATTTAAGCAAGTGACTCTGTGGAGAGGTGAAGCATCCTTTGGGTATATGTAGGAGCGTAGGATAGTTGGATTTGCAGATGGAATGAATCCTATCTTACCGAGTAACAGCCATACTGGTTTCCACAATGGCAGTGTGGGTTTGGCCTCCCACCTGCAATGGATGAGTGTTCCTCTTAGTCCCCATTCTCCTCAGCACGAACTGTCACTCGTCTTATTGATCTTGCCATTCTGACAGATGGAAGATAGAATCTCGAGGCAGTTTTGACTTGCGTTTGCATGATGGCAGGATGTTGAACATTTCTTTAATTGTTTCTCAGCCATTTAATTTTTCTCTATTGAGAATTCTCTATATAGAGAAAATTTTTGATTGGGCTATTTGGTTTTTGATATCTAGAGTCTTATAAATTTTGAGTGTTAGTCTTCTGTCTGATGTATAGTCAGAAAAAAAAAAAAAAACCTTTTCCCATTCTATAGGCTGCCACTTTCTCCAAATGAAATTATCCTTCACCGTGAAAATTCAAAATTTTCTCATTTAGTAATTGTTGATCTTACGGCCTATGTTTATAGTATTCTGTTTAGAAAGTCTTTTCCTGTGACAATGAATTCAAGGGTATTCCCCAATATAGAGTCTTCACCCCTACATTCTAAAATCTTTGGTATAGTAAGGTATTCTATATGCTACTAAAAGATATACATATTAACCTCAAATGCTTTACAATGGTGAATTGCTTGCATGATATGCTAGGTCAATGGTGGCACAAATCTTGTCCAAGTAATCAACCAATAACTGATTTGACTTAAGGCCTACTCCATGAGATGAAACCTATACTGAGCAATGGTTGGGTGACCAACCTGTGTCCAGATAACCAAGGGTAAAAGCCAACAAACAATACAGGTCTTAAAGGGGGGAGGGGGGCTTGGGGATTTAGCTCAGTGGTAGAGCGCTTGCCTAGCAAGCGCAAGGCCCTGGGTTCGGTTCCCAACTCTGAAAAAAAAGGGGGGGGGAGGGGCGTAGTGGTAAATGACTGACTGATATTTTGCTGTTCTTATAGATCTGTGTGTTGTACAGTCATCATCAGAAGAGCAACCTCCCGCTGGATGGGAACAACTATAGAGACTCACAGATATTAAACAGAGAGTGGGAAACCTTGGAACACTCAGTGCTGAATTGAATGTCTCCATCAAACTCATTCCTTCCTCACAGCTCAGGAAACCCTGCAGAAGAGGAGGTGAAAAGAGCCTAAGAGGCAGAGCAGACAGAGGAGGACACCACAAAAACAAGACCTTCTATTTTTTTTTTTCTTTCCGTTTTTGAGACAGGGTTTCTCTGTGTAACCTTGGCTATCCTGGAACTCTTTGGAGACCAGGCTGGGCTTAAACTCACAAAGATAAGCCTGTCTCTGCCTCTTGAGTGCTGAGATATGATGGGTGCGTGATACCACCGCCTGCCAAGGCCTTCTGAATTAGCATGAACAAAGCTCAAATGAACTCAGAGACTGAAGGAGCATGCTCAGCGATTATACATAGTATCTGCCCCAGATCCTTTGCAGACATATTATGGTTCCTAGTTTAGTGTTTCCATGAGATTCCATTAGTGCAAACAAATGAGTTTATGATTTGTGTGCCTTCTCTTGACCTCACTTTCTTCTGTTACTTGTCCAACTTCAAAGTGATAGTATTTGTTTTATTTTATTATATTTTGAGAAAAGTGAATTAGTGAGTAAATGAAAGACTAGCTATTAAGGGAAAAGGGAATGCTAAGCTGCCATTTACACCTTCTGGCAAAGGGAAGAGCAGTTTTTCCAATAGAGTAACCCTGGGTATATCAACCATTCTCTAGAAGCCTCATGTTCAGGAACTGACCAACCAATAATGGACTCCATACTTTTGTTTGTTTTTTGTTGATAGTTATTCTGCATGCTTTAATTAGGTTACAGTTTGTGGGGGTTTTTGTTTTGTTTTGTTTTGTTTGTAGGGATGTGCTTGGGGTGTTGTTTTTTGTTTTCTTGGATTTTGTTTTGCATTGGCTTTTTGTTTATTTTTTGAAAAAGAACTTAAAGTCGGTTGGGTAGGAGGGGGTTGAGAACCTGAATGGACTTCAGAGAGTGGAAAAATAGAATCAAAATATGTTTTAATTTAAAATTGTTTTTAAACAATAAAAATAATAGAAAATTATTACAAAATCTGAGAAAATAATTTAGGTTTGGGCTACATATTTTATTCTACAATTGTTCAAATTGTGTACTTGCCCTTCATATAAGACCCCTTCAACTTAAAATGTCCTTAAAATAATACACTAAGATGAAAACTTTCATAAAAGACAACACTGAATTCAGATTACTCAATAATTTTAAAACATTAATTTTTTCATGCTGGAATGATGGTCCAGCAGTTAAGAGCATTTTGTATTCTTCTAGAAGACTCAGGTTTGATTCCCAGCACCCACAGGCAGTCTCAGTTACCGTGTGTAATTCCCAGGAGATCCAATGCCTTCTTTTGGACTATACATGTGCCAAGGATTTATATGTTATACCTCTTTTGAAGGTTTTAGAATTTTCTTCTGTTAATTTAATCTCACTTTTACTTGGGTCTATAACATGCCTTTCCTCGAATACTTGTTTGGCATTCCAGAAATCTTCTAGTCTTCTTAATATGTATATTTAGTGTTTTATCTACTAACAATATTCATTTTTTACGATGCCACGCTCAATTTTTCTTGTTATAGAACTTCTAAGGTACAGATTTTACAATAAAGAATTTCTATTATATGACCTGTCTTACTCAGGGTTTCTATTCCTGCACAAACATCATGACCAAGAAGTAAGTTGGGGAGGAAAGGGTTTATTCAGCTTACACTTCCACATTGCTGTTCATCACCAAAGAAATCGGGACTGGAACTCAAGCAGGTCAGGAAGCAGGAGCTGATGCAGAGGCCATGGAGGGATGCTGCTTACTGGCTTGCTTGCTTTTTTGTAGAACCCAAGACCACCAGCCCAGGGACAGCACCTCCCTCAATGAGCTGGGTCCTCCCACCTTGACCACTAGTTGAGAAAATGCCTTACGAAAATGCCTCATGAAGAGATTTCCACAACTGAGGCTCCTTTTCTGAGATAACTCCAGCTTGTGTCAAGTTGACACACAAAATTAGCCAGTACATGACCATAGGACTTTTATACTCTTTTGTGAGTATGCATGTGCTTCCAATATTTCTTTCAACTTGGGCTGCCACATTCTATCAAGCAGAGGGGAACTTGAAGCAGTATGAATTATGTGACAGAGGAAATTGAGAGGTTCTATCTTCCCTGTCTTAGTGTGATGCTATTCTTTTTTTTTTTTTTTTTTTGTTCTTTTTTTCGGAGCTGGGGACCGAACCCAGGGCCTTGTGCTTCCTAGGCAAGCGCTCTACCACTGAGCTAAATCCCCAACCCCCGATGCTATTCTTAATTGTCAACTTGTTTACATCTGAAGCTCTAACCCAAAAGTAAAGGACATACTTATAAAGGATTTTTTTTTTCGCTTCATTTTCACTGGGTGGATCTAGTTCTAGTTCAGACCTTTGAGGTTGGAAGACACATGCCTTTGATTCAGACCTAGAGGCAAGAAGATATACCTATGAGTACACAGAAGAAGAAAGCTTTTGCTCCTTACCTCCTTGTTGTTGCCTTGCTAGGCCATCCAGCCCTTCATTGGCATTAGAGCCTACTTCTTTGAGATGTCAACATATACTGAAATATATTGAAGACCAGATGAGACATCCAGCATTGCAGACTGAACAATTACTGGATTCTTAGACATTCTGTTCACAGCTAACCATTGTTAAATTAGATGTACTGCAGCTTGTATATCATTCTAATATATGATATAACATATATTCCAATATATATTTATATATGCATTTATATTTGTGTGTTTGTGTGTGTTTATAGAGATATTCTATCTGTAAATTTTGTTACTCTAAAATATACTGTCCCATTACTTCATTTGCAAGCTGGAAATCTAGATGGGGCAGGCTTTTGAGCTATTCCAATTACATCCCAGTCGTACGTACCGTATTACTTGCTGTTTCTCCTGGCCACGTGCTCACAGTTCATCTCTTTTCATGGCAGCCTCATTCTCTTCTCTATACTTTCTCCTTCCTCCAGTCTCTCCTGAGACCCCTAACTCCATCCTCAAGTCGGGTGTTCTCTCTCTACTGACAGTCACAGGATCTAGCCTTCTACTAACCAGTTAACTTTAAACTTGGGATCAAGGTTTATATAACAAAGGCTAGTGTATGTAGGAATTCATTCCTCTTGGGGCAACCAGATATTGGGGTACAGAATTTAGCATTTGAAAACAGCATCACTGGACCAACCCCCAACATACACCTAATAATATATTTTATAAAATTATGTTTCTGCTACCTAAGTTGAGGAGGTAAATTTGATTAGTTATAAGTACAACAATCTAGAAGTTAATATAAGTTGGAGTTTCTCAAGATAAAAAGTTATTATGCAGTTGAATTGATTAAGTGATTTAGGACATGTTGAAACCCAGAGAATTGCAGCAATAGACACTGGGAGTTGTGTAATCATTTACTGATCACAGGTGAGATTGGATTACTATAATAACTATCCATTATTCTTTATCTGAAGCATGCAGCACCTTATTGAAAGTGTGCTAATTGTTCCAGGAATTCATTAACAAACCTGCATGTGCCTAGGTTCCTACCTACTTGAGAACTGGCCATTTAATCATCCTTCAGGTGTGGTTACTCCCTGCATTAGTCACAGTTGAATAGAGTAATAAAACTTCTAGAATGAATCTCTCTCTCTCTCTCTCTCTCCCTCCCTTCTCTCTCTCTCTCCCTCTCTCTCTCTCTCTCCCTCTCTCTCTCTCTCTCTCTTATACACACACACACACACACACACACACACACACACACACTTGTGATTTACTGGAAAGACTACAGTTGCATTCCATTTAATCCACATTGGCTAGAAATAAACAAAATGTCCAAGAATCCAGTACTTGCTCAGTCCATGAGGCCAGATGTCTCAGCTGTTGTTCAGTATGTGCTAGACTATGAAAGAAATAGGCTTAATGCTGGTGAAGTAATGGAAATGCTTGCAAGGGTAGAGCAAGCAAGCAAAGAGCAAATGCTTCCTTATTTCATGTCCTTTTATAGGTTTCCAGCAGATGATGTGGCCCAGATTAAAGATAGGTTTCCCCATATCAACCGATCTAGATGAAACACATGTCTTTTCTAGCTCAAATGACCTGAAGAAAGAGTGTCTTTCTTCCTGAAGATCTGGATTAAAAAATGATCTTCCTACTTCAAATTAAACAAAATCCCTCATGAATGTGCCCTCCAGTTTTGGGTTTTAATTAATTCCAGACATAGTCAAACTAAGAACCAAGAATAGCCATCTCAAGTCCAACTAAAAAACATCTTAACCTGGCACACATACATATCTCCTTACATCATGACTAACTTCCAAATGGAAACAGTAATAATGTTTAACATGATGTAATTATCCCACCTACAACCACAAATGCATTATATATTTAACCAAGACATAATTATCCCTAACATGATATAAATGTGCTTTGTAAAACCACAAATGCATCATCATTAATTTAGAATAAGCAACAATGTCCCTTGAAGGACATTCTTTTGTATCTCAAACTGAAATACAATAACCATTGATATTCTCTTAATTGATGTGATATCACATGATAAAAAATTGAGAAGAGAAAATACAAATGTTGTTAAAAACATTCTTAACAAAATACATCAGAAACATATGTCAATTATAATCCTTTTTTAATGTAACTGGTCATGGGTCCATTTTTAGTATTTATAACTACCTTCCTGTATCATTCATTTTTTATTTCTTTGACCTCTGACAAGAACTGCAGCAGGTCTTGACTCTTTTTCTGAAGGAATGACCCATAACTTCCTTCCTGATAGGTCTGTGTCCTTTGTTAGCCTGTGGAATAGAGGCTATAGTTGTTTCTCATTGTCTTTATTCGCAGGAACAACAAGAGACACTCTAAAGAATCCCTTGACCTCCAAACATAATGTTTCTTACCCCCATTCCAGAGAAGCAATATGAATTTCTCATGATAATCTGGATCGATCACTCTTAAAATTTTATTTGTTCCCTAGACTGCAGGTTTAAGTGCATTAGACACCCCAAACGGTTAGGGGTAACTGTGAGATTCCAGTTTAGTAGAATATTTACCACTCTTGGCAGGAGCACTACACCCTCTGGAACTAAAACTTCTAGGTCAGCAGAATTTAAGGTCTAAGAAACAGGGAGGGAAATTTTTCCTAGTGGATCACTAGGGGTGACAGCAAATGCAACTATCATTCTTCCACCCTTTGACTCTTGGACCTGTGGCTCCTGGATATGAGAGAAACTATACCACATATTAGACACTGGTTCAAATTGAACACTTGTGATGCTCCCTAATGTGAATACAAATAGAAATGATGACACTCTGGTATCAGATTCAGGGAGACAGAGCAAAATTACTGGGGCTGAATGAAGGAGGAAGTTGGGGGAAGGGGATAGGGATAGGTCAGGTTAGGCAAAGATCATTGGCTGAAGGCTAGGGTACTGAGATGCTTCATTAGCATGGAGAGACATTCTAGGAATTTCAAGTGTCTCCTAAACTGGGTTTTTTGTTTTGTTTGTTTGTTTGTTTTGTTTTGTTTTGTTTTTTGAGAAAGGAGTTCCATCTGTAATTTCCTAAGGGTTGGGTAATATTCCACAGATAGGTTGTGTGGGGTCCGGGATTCCTCAGGTAAAGAAGAGGAAGCAGGACCAACAAAGGGAATCTGCCATTATGCAATGAGCTCAAGACTTTAGCAGCAAGTCTTCACAAAAGACACTGACTCAAAGCAAATACTGCCTTCTCTTCATAACTGTGCCATATCCCTCAAGGCTCCTGTCACCTAATTGATGCTATAACTGCATCTTCAATGTTTTTGTCGGGATGGCTGCTTCAGAATGGTAGATAACATGGTAAACCAGTGGGTTCCATAATCATGGGCTCATGATAGCACTTCTTTTCCTGTGAAATGAGTTCCTTGGTCTGTGGGAGCCGTATTGGCCTTAGTCTTAGATTGTAGGATCAAAAGCCTCTCCCTGTAACGCACAAGAAGTTTGCATTCATGGAATGTTTTCAGCCAGAACAAGACCCTTCTGGGTCTCCAGCAAGGTTGACCCCTGCTGAGCACTGCCCTTACATGTGGAAGCCTTTTGTCCCCAACTGGCAGTCTGGCCAGATACTTCTCACCTGAGTCAGAATTAGGCTGGCCTTCCTGGTTATTTTCCTAATTTATTCAGGTCACATAGTCGGTCCTTTGTTATGGAAGTCTCAGCCAGGGTTCCCCACTGTGCTTGGCAGATACCTGCTAAGTGCTGTACTTGGGATATACAGTTGGTCAATAAAGAAACCAGAGGCTCTTCCTCTTCTGGCTTGACACGAATAACCCGTGTGTGTGTGTGTGTGTGTGTGTGTGTGTGTGTGTGTGTGTGTGTGTGCGTTTCCCTCATCCCACAGGCTTTCGCCGGATTCTCGGTACCGTGTCAGTGCAGGCACCGACTGAAAGACCCCCAGAGAGGACCTTTCCCTCAGGAGGAGTCCCAAGCGCCCAATGACCGAGCCGAGTCCACTCGGATGCAATCAGCAAGAGGGTTTATTGGAAAACACAGGTACCTGCGGGCACACAGTCTCTTCGGAGGACTTGCGCGCCCAGCAGCTCCAGCATGGGGCTTTTATAGGGATTGGGGAAGCAGAAGCGGGCGTACAGAAGCAGATGCATAGTTACGGGGATTGGTGGATTCAAACGAGGCACATAGACATGTTCACATATGATTGGCTATTTCACATGATGAGGTAATAAGGTATAGCTACACACATTGGCAGGTTTGGGGCATCCTGGATGTCGGGGGCTGGGGGCTTATCTCTTCCTGCCAGGTGGCCTGTGAGTGGTACTCCTGGTCTGTTCTTCATTCCTTTCCTTTTATGGTCTGTTAGTTTTCACGGTGACTCGGCCCTAGGTATCTGGGCGTGCCTGGGCTCGTTCAAGCCTGTTGCAACTCTGAGTTAAGACTCATGGGGTGGGTCTTTCATTTTCCCCCATTTTCTTTTAGACTTGAGTAAAATCCTTTACTCAAATCGAATTCTAAGGAATCTCTTCCTGTTGTCTTACCCTCTGGTATTGTTGGGTGAGAACAAGCGTCTGAATGACTGAGAGTCTGTTCTTTATGAACTGCATCAATCTGTTTAGAATGCAGGGGCCAAAGAGGAAGATTAGGAGGAGGATGATTAAGGGTCCCATCAAGGTGGACACCAGGGTAGCAAACCAAGGGGATCGGTTAAACCACCCCTCGAACCAGCCTTGTTGGGAATCAAACAGCTTCTGTCTCTGGGCCAAGCGTTCTCGGAGCTTAGCCATGTTATCTCTCACTAATCCTGTATGGTCTGCATAGAAACAACATTCTTTCAGTGTAGCACACAGGTTCCTTCTTTAAGGAATATCAGGTCTAATCTTCTCCTATTCTGAAGGACTACCTCTGAGAGGGAGGTTAGGTATTCTTGGAGGTCAGCTAAAAAGTCTTTCACTCTTTTTATATCTGAGTCAATGGCAGTTCTGAATTCTCTATAAACCTTGCATTGCAGGGCAATGGCAGATGTCCTTGTGCTGCCCTTGCAGCACCTAGATAGCCTTAAGTAATTCTCAACTCTTTTTTTTTTTTTTTTCTTACTAAGTCTCTAGCATCAGGATTCCAATCTGGACACTATCTAAACCTGCACACCAAGGTCATGACTAGCTTTTAGAACTTCTAAACTTGTACAGATTGTGATCCCTGAGGCACAGTCCCAAGAAGTGTTAGGAGTACTAACATATGCAATGTTACATCATTTGTAATAGAAATCAAGCCTATCCCCACACCTATCTTGATAAAACCCGGGGCAAACATGAAATTAAGTCTAGGGAGCTTTTTGAAGATCTGATTTTCCCTCTAGGTCCCAGCTCTCAGCCCCAACAGCTAGTACACGGCTGGTGAGGGCTGAGAGTTGATGGCTGTCAGGGTGGTCAGCAGCACCAGGTACGGTCCTTTCCAGTGAGTATCTGGGTTCGGTGCCATCGTATGTAGCCGAGTCTCCGACCTGGAACTGGTGAGATGTCTCAGGGGTCCCCAGGGCATAGGCTGCTGCCAGCTCTGAGCAGATTTCTTTCTGTATCACCTGTAGGTCTTTTAGCCTAGCACACAAATCATTATTACTATGGCACTATGACATGTTGGTTCAGTAACATCATCTAATACAGTCAGGGGGACTGAGGCCCCATTTAAGATCTCAAAGGGGGTAAGGCTGAATCTGGGAGGGTATTTCTTGCTCTGAAGAGAGCAAGAGGGAAGGAGTGTCACCCAGTCTGTGCCAGTCTCCATGGTTAATTTGGTCAGGGTCTCTTTTAGAGTTCTATTTATTTACCCTACCTGTCCTGAACTTTGAGGTCTGTAAATACAATGTAATTTCCAATCGACCTCTAAATACTTGGCCACACCCTGGCTTACCTTGGCAACGAAAGTAGGGCCGTTGTCTGACCAGATTACCTTGGGCATTCCAAATCGGAGGAAGATTTCTTCCAGTATCTTCTTGATGATTGCAGAGGCCGTCTCTTGTTTGGTGAGGAAAGCTTCTATCTATTCCTGAAAAAGTATCTACAAGCACTAGGAGATACTTGTGATTATATTTTTCTGGTTTTATCTCAGTGAAGTTCACTTCGACTTTTCACCAAACTCTCTAGGTCTCTTTGCCCTGTTTGCTTGCTAAGCATTCACTTATTGACATACCTTATACTTTCTACTGCCTCTCTGGCTAAAATCTTAAAGTCTATTACATACACTTAACTACTTGGACAAACTTTTTATCTCCTAAATGAGTCCATTTCTGTATTTGGCAAAGTGAGTCTTTTCTTTGTTCTCTGGGGAGTATAGCTTCCCCCACAAGTGTGCCATTGTCCTTTATCTTTTAAGCAATTTGGGCCTTTTCTAAGTGAGGCCATCCCTTAGTCCGATCCTAGTTCTCAGTGGCTGTCTCTTGCAGGCCTGCAACCAGGATAGGCTCCTGCATAGCCATTTCCCGAGCCACTTTATCTGCTTTGTTACTGCCCAATGCCACTGAATCTCTTCCCTCCTGATATCCTGAGCAATGAATAGTACTCACAGTTGTTGGCTTCACCAGGGCATCCAAGAGATGGCAAAGGCATCTGCGGCACTGATGTACTGGGGGGGTAGAGGTTCAGCCATCCCAGATGACATTGTGTTGTCCACCATGGCAGCACCCACCTATCTCTGACCTTCATGAAGAGAACTGTTCCCGTCTGTGGACAAGGTAGCCTCGGCTTTCAGCAGGGGTCAATCAGCCAGTCGCAGAGGTCTTTCCTCCACCCATGGGCTTCTGCCAGTGCTTGACACTCGTGCTGTGGTGGCTCCAGGTCAGGATTGGGTAGCAAGGTGACCAGATTGCCCCCAACAGGTGGAGAATCTAGTCCATGGCAGCTGACCAGTGGTCCCATCTTTTGGGACACTCTATTCAAAGGCAAACATCAGCCACTCTATCACAGTTTAAGTCCTGGATTGGGTGATAATTGTTAGTGCCCGGCTGGCAGGAGTGATATGTTCCAAGTAGAACAGCGCTAAGCCATTCATCTCCCAGCATCAGGTACTGGTGCACTGAGACAGGTCTTAAGCTCCGCATACACAGTCTGTAGATATGCATACACATGGCCTCACCCAGCCATTTCAGCCCACGCAAGCCATTTTGGGGAGCAATTTTCTCATGAGCAAGGGATGGGGGCAGTCAGGGATGACTATGAACTAGTGGGTTACCCGGCCCACGCCAAGGTCCACTGTTCTTCGGGCAGTCCATAAGTATTGTTTGTTGCCAGTAGGCCCCTGTACCCAAGGTCTTTGGATACTGGCCCACTGGAGCATAGGAGCACAGAGCATTGGGTCCCTGTATCCATAAAACAACTGGGCAGGCTTCCCTCCTATCTCTGCACATAGCCAGCACTCCAGGACCGAGAGGCTCTCCAGTGTCCCCTCTTGTTCTTTCTGGGGCAGTCCCTGACCCAGTGTCTTTTTTTTCCTTTGCATTAGGCACACTGATCTTTAGCCAGGAATTCTCTTCTGTTGCCAGGTACTGTCTTCTTAGGTTCCCTAACTACTGTGGCCAGTATATGTTCCTCTCTTGTCTTTTATCTCTCTTTAGCTCTCTAGCTTCCTCTTCTTTTTGTCTCTTTTCTTCCCTAGCTTTCTGCTCTTTTTACCTTCTTTTCTCCTTCTCTTTGTTTAACCTTACTTTCTCTGTAACTTATACTAACTCTCAGCAACTTAGCTTAACCCTTCAAATTTCTGTAACTTTCTCTTCATACCCTTTCCTTATCTTAGCCAGATTGGTGGGGCATTTTCCAGCCCCTAGGAGACCCACCCTTGGAGCCTGGGGGCAGACCTGGCACTCCCTACCTTCAGGCGTCTGAAGAGAGCAGGCACAAGTGAGGGCCTTCTAGCCATGTCTGGAACATTCTTTCAGGCCTCTAGTAGGATTCTGTCTTTCCTCGGTGGTAAAGAAGACCTGTAACAGTTACTAACAAGCATCTCACGTGGGATGGTGAGAAAACAAGAAGGGAATCTAGAGGAGAGAGGTCCACTGAAGAGGACAAATAGCATTTAGTCACACAGCTAAACCAGGAGGCCTTTTTTTTGGACAAAAAGGCCACTGTAAATATAAGCACAAGCTTTGTCTATGAAACAGAAAGGCGAGCAGAGAGGCAGCCTAGCTGTTACTGGCTGTCTCTCTGGGCTTAGATTTTCCCTTAAGGAGTACCTACCTCCCTTCAGTGTCAGCTTGGTGGCTTTGCCTCTCAAGAGAACCAGCCTCCAAATGACACTAGGCTTCTAGTAACAACTAATAACAAAAGGATGGAGAGATGGTTAGAACCTGGGTGCTAAATACTAAGCAACTGACAAAAGAATTGTAACCAGTTCACCTGGGGCTTTCAGGACTTTAGTAACAGCCCTTTACCAAACTGTCTCAGTGGGCTATAGGCCCATGGAAAAGAAAACATTAATCCTGACTGGCAAAACAAAGTTCTTCACAGTTGTAGATTCTTTGAAACTATTTTAGGGGCTCTTTTTGTCCCCCAACCTGGGGCATTTTAACCATAGGGGCAGGAACTGGCTGCTGTGGGGATAGGACCAAAGGCACTCTCCATGTTAATGATGATCAGCGAGAAAAGTAATTTAATGTTGGAGACTGACTCCTCCCTTGGAATAAGGACAGCAGATAAGGCAGGCTTCCTTAAAGAACTTCTCTAAATGAGCGCTCTCCTACTGTGAGCAAATGTCAGAAATTCCTTTCCTGTTCTTGTTTTCCTTATAGCCCCACTTAGCTCTCAGCCCTTTTAGATCATTCTTCCTGTAGCATTTCTAACACAGCCTGTCCCTTTTTTATAGCCTGTTAACAGCATTTCTGAACTTTTAGGCAGCTACGCACTAAGTGCCATACCGGCTGAAACTCCACCTTTAAGATTCCTTACTCCCAAGGAAAATTTAAATCTTTCCCAGTTCATCACAGCTGGCTGCGAGCATAAGCACAGATAAAACACTATATGTTTTTGTTTTGTTTTTCTTTCCTTTTTTCAGAGCTGGGGACCGAACCCAGGGCCTTGCGCTTGCTAGGCAAGAGCTCTACCACTGAGCTAAATCCCCAACCCCCAAAACACTATGTTTTAAAAATTAACTTTGGCTATCAACCAACACACTGCCACTAGAGCGGGGTCTACAAAATTAAGTTTCTTACTCACTAAGCGTTAAGGGGACCAAGTAAAACGAACAAAGCAAACAGTTTCATGATTTCAAACACAGTCGTCGGTCCAAGATTTTAAACACAGTCGTCAGTCCAAATTCAAACACGAAACAAAAGTCAAAAAGACACTAACAGACACAACACGTCCAGAAAACCACAGTCAGGTCACAAAGAAGACAAACAATTCCAACAGTCAAACAAGTAACAAGCAGACGCGCCGCGCGGCTTCAGTACCAAACTGAAACCAAAAATTCAGACGGAGTCAGCGAGGGTCTTGGATCCTCTACTCCAATAAAATTCAGACAGAGTCATCAAGGGTGCGGATCCCTCCGAAAATGGACGGAGGTGCCACGGATCCGGATCTCCCTCTCCTCCAACCACCCTTGGAACGTCTTCCAGGGCTGCGGGGGAGAAGTCCGAGCTCGTCAGCTCCTTCTCTGGCCCGCCCAGATAGTCCCCAGATCTGAGCCTATTGATCGATCGTTCACAGGACAAGACACAACAGACAAGACAAACGCCGGCCGGCTTACCTCCCGGTGGGTGGTCGGTGGTCTCTGGGCAGAGGGTCTCCAAACCCCGGGCGAGCCCCCATAATGAAAGACCCCCAGAGAGGACCTTTCCCTCAGGAGGAGTCCCAAGCGCCCAATGACCGAGCCGAGTCCACTCGGATGCAATCAGCAAGAGGGTTTATTGGAAAACACAGGTACCTGCGGGCACACAGTCTCTTCGGAGGACTTGCGCGCCCAGCAGCTCCAGCATGGGGCTTTTATAGGGATTGGGGAAGCAGAAGCGGGCGTACAGAAGCAGATGCATAGTTACGGGGATTGGTGGATTCAAACGAGGCACATAGACATGTTCACATATGATTGGCTATTTCACATGATGAGGTAATAAGGTATAGCTACACACATTGGCAGGTTTGGGGCGTCCTGGATGTCGGGGGCTGGGGGCTTATCTCTTCCTGCCAGGTGGCCTGTGAGTGGTACTCCTGGTCTGTTCTGCATTCCTTTCCTTTTATGGTCTGTTAGTTTTCACGGTGACTCGGCCCTAGGTATCTGGGCGTGCCTGGGCTCGTTCAAGCCTGTTGCAACTCTGAGTTAAGACTCATGGGGTGGGTCTTTCATTTTCCCCCATTTCTTTAAGTTCACTTTAAAATAAGGGCCAGCACTTGGGAGGCCGAGATGGGAGTTTGCAGGCCAGCCTAAGCCACAGAATAAGATCTTGTCTCAAAATAAAAAGAAAGGACCTAGGATGACAAGTACCAAATAGAGGAAGGGACAGGCCAGAGCCTGAGCTTCCTTCTGGTCAGTCCTTAAAGTGCGGTCTCTGAACTGACACCAGTGAGGTCCAGGCACTTTCTCTGGAAGCGGGTCCCTTTTGCTCCAAGGGGTGGTGCCTCCAGAAGGTTTTTTCTGGTAAGAGGACTTGATGGCTGAATTACGCCTGCATGAAGACTCTCAGACAGAGCAGACAGGCTAATGGTACAAACGGCCCCAGTACACGCAGGTGTCTTAGGGCAGCTTGTGCTGCGGCCAGTAAAACTCAGACCCTGCAAGTGGCTCTGTGCCTCTGTGGCTGGTGAGAGAAAAGTCCTCAAGTCTGCTGCAGTGTTGTTAAAAGGCTCAAAAGTATCTGGTGTTTCGTTCTTCTCTAAGAGGTGCACAAGGATCCATACCGAGGAAAGTTTCCCTCATCCCACAGGCTTTCGCCGGATTCTCGGTACCGTGTCAGTGCAGGCACCGACATTGGTCAGAAGCAATACTGTGTGGAATATCATGAGTATTGGATAAGGCATTCTGTAAATCCATGAATGGTGGTTTGGGCAGAAGAATTATGGACAGGAAATTCAAATTCATAATGACAATAAGTATCTACTCCAGTAAGACAAAGCATTATCCTTTCCATGGAGGAAGTGGTCCAATGTAGTCACCCTGCCAGCAGGTAATTGGCTGGTAACCCCAGAGACTAGTGCCAAACCTAGGACTAAGTGTTGGTTTCTGATGTTGGCAGATCTGGCACTCAGCAGCAGCTATATCCAGGTGGGCCTTGGTGAGAGGAAGTCCATATTGTTGTGCTCATGCATAACTCCCATCTCTGCCACAATGGCCATTTAGTTCGTAGACCCATTGGGCAATAACAGGAATGGCTGAAGAAGAAAAGTCACTTTCCACAGAACTGGTAATCCTATCTAAATGATTATTGAATTTTTCATTAGCTGAAGACATGTTTTGATGAGCATTTAAATAGGACGCAAGTATCTTCACATCCTCTGTCCACATGCAGAGATCTATTCACATATTTTCCCCAGAAGTCTTTCTCACCAATTGTCCAATCATGCTCTTTACAATCCCTGACCATTCAGCAATGCATTGGCCATAGCCCATGTATCAGTCAATAATCACACATCTCACCATTTTTTTCTTCCAAACAAAATGTATGAGTATGTGTACTCCCCGAAGTTCTGTACTGTGAATATTTCCCTTGGTAAGGGTCTTTCAAGGTTGTCCCAGAAAGGAGTTGTTCTCTTTTGGGTGGTGACTCAGTAATGTACAGAATCATTAAGAAACTGGGTCCTAATCTTCTCTTTCTTAGACAACCTTCTATTGGGAAATCCCTTGAGGATACATAGTAGGCCACAGACAGTTTTGTAATGGGAATAGAAACCATAGGCATTTGGGCAAACTTCTTCATGTAACTTGCTTGTGCCTTCAGAACCTGCTCAGGACTTATCACATATATGTCGTGTCCATTTCATAATAGATTGCTGCTGTGCATGTCTTTCTTTATAACTTTGTAAGTGAGAAAACATGTAAATTGTGAAGGGTAAAGAGATTAGGTGGTATTACAATTTGGTGTCCCATTATCAAACACTTAGATTCCACTAGGACCAAATAGTAGGCCAAAAACTATAAATGGTGCATACTTGTTCCAGAAAGCCTAAAGCTCTGTACTGTGATTCAAAAATAGGTATCCGCCAAAAGCTCCAGACAGCTTCCCTATCTGCCACTGACACCCCAAGTTCCATCAGGTCTGCTGGATCATATGGTCCAAGTGCAAAGGTGGTCCAGACACAGTACCCTAGACCTGTTGAAGAGCCTTATTCTGTTCCAGGCAATACAAAGTTAGAATCTTTCTGAGTCCCATGGTAAATGGGCCTAAGTAACACCTGTTACTCATTCCTATGTGCTATCTCCAGAATCCAAATATGTCCATTAAACATGCTTCTTTCTTGGTAGTAGGAGAGGCCAGGTACAATAACTTAATGCTATCTTAGAAGGAATATGTCTGTGTGCCCCATACCACTGAACTTCTCAGAATTTCACTTAGGTAGAAGGCCCTTGAACTTTGGTTAGATTTATTTTCCATTCTTTTCTGTTCGTGAGTATTACTAGTGAGTTCAAAGTGGTTGGTACCTCCTAATCACTTAGTCCAATCATCATAACATCATCAATATAGTGCAACAATGTGGCATTTTGTGGAAAAGACATAGGATTCAGAGGCATTCTAGCTATGTCATGACACAAGGCTGAAGAGTTCATATATCCTTGAGATAAAACTGTAAATGTATATTGCTGGCCTTGCAAACTGACAGCAAGTTGCTTCTGGAGCTAAGTCTGACCTAGTAATAATTATGCTGTGAATGTTTTAACCTGACAGAGGTGAAGGACACTGATGACCGATACAACACATTTCTTTTCAGGGTCAGGATTGATTCCTTCAGTTAAAAATATTTCAGTAGATATATGAATTCATGTATAAAATACTCATTTTCTATTACTGCTACTTCCTTAATTTTATATGATAGCACTTACAAGATATATCTATAGATTAGACTGAGGAGGGATGGGTCTTAGCTTGCATCCAATGGTACAGATCAAAGATAGTACCAGGGTGATTTCAGGGAGGTCACAAGAAGTGATCAGAAACAGACTTTTGAGAAGATCCCAGCCATGCATTAGTCAGTTTGACACTTTGGGTTACAGCTAAATTCTCAGCAATTTCTTCCATCCCCATGTTTAGTTAGAGTTGGACTGACTCTAATTCTATCTGTCTCTGCAAAACCCAAAGATATCCAAAGAGAAGAAAATTTTGTCTTCTTGGTGTCCTCCTAATATGTAGAGAAACGACATGAGGTGGCTGCTCTCTACCTGCTAGCTGTGAGGTGACTTAAGGATGTCTGTGAATTTCAACACATTAGGAGACAGAGAAAGCTTACTGTCTTAGCAGAGAATCCTGGTGTTCTGCAATTAGCTGCGTGCCCGAGGAAGTAGCCTTTGTGATTATTTTTTTCACGAGAAACTCACTTTGTTTTTAATTAAACTAAGCAACACATGAAAGATTTGGAGTACTGAAAGATTTCTCAGTCTGCAAGGAGTTTTGGGTCACCTTGAACCCAGATACACCATTGCTTGAGAAACGGAAGCTGTTGAGAATTAGAAGCTGTGAGAAATCTTTGTTCTGCTTACATGTAAAAGATGCTAGAGAATTCAATAAAGCATGCAGGGGTGCACAGTTAGTCTTCATTCCCTATATCCTGGTTAATACAACACTACTCTTGGGACCCCAGTGCATTAGACATTGACACTAATGCTCTTCTAAAAGAGAAGAAAGTCACATATTTCTCCTGTAATTATCTCATGCTCTCACTCATGGCCCTTAAACATTAGGAATGTCTTTCCTTTCTGTGACACTTCCTACTGGGCTGAAATGTAGAATTCAGAACCCCAGGTGATAGTCACTAGCCAGTGATACTGTGTATCCATCCCCAGTCCTGTGTGCTACCCAGCCATTGCCCATTTTAAACTGCTCAACTACCCAAAAGGATCCTTCACAGAAACTTTCTCCCTGTTGAGACCAACTAGTGTAGATTACTCATCTCTGGGAATGGAACACTGAGAGACTCATTTTCTGTTTATCCAACTCTCTGAAATGGTGATAGAACATTTTGACTTTGACATTATTTTTAACTGGACTGCAATTAGCAGATCATACTGACAAGACTAATTTTTTAAAAAAATCATTCCTACCAGGACGTGTCTCAACACAAACTTCTTAAATGAGTAGAGATATGAGAAGCTGTACTGTTTAAAATAGAGTGGGTCATGGAATAAGTGGGTAAGGGACTTTCCTCCTTAGATTCTGTCTCAACAGGGACAAAATGCTTCTAAGACTATGGCCCATTTATGTCCAGGGTACATGAACTAACATTTGTCTTCTTTATGATTGTAGATGCTTTAGATCTTTCCTTTAATCCTTTAAATTGTTTACAGTAATCTGTCTCTGTTTCCCATTTTATGATAAGGCTTATATGCATTTAAATGAATATTTCACATGCCACTCAAGGTAAGAATCCACTTCCTTCCTGCCTATTAGTGCCGCACACTACCTACATTCATAATAGCAACTCCAGGAAAGACCACTTAGTTCTTAGATCATGTGTGAGCTTGACTCATTTTGCATATGTGTATACACTCTCTGATTTACTGTCCAATTAATACTTTTACACTCTCCCTCTTATTTCTCTGCATCTTGTTCAATTCTCTGTCCCCTATTCAAAGAACCCAGTAATTGCATGATGGAAGATCCCCAATGTCTTCTCTGGAGCATAAGTTTATGAAAAAATTTGAGGGTAGGATAGCCAGGAAATTGGAAAATGTTACAATGGATTACAGTTTAAAATATTAGAAATTTTTTTTTTAATTTTTCATCATGAATACTCTATAGGCATACTTTTCCGCTCCCCTTACTCACTAGGATTTCTCCTCTGTCCTCTCCTGATCCTTTCTTCTCAAATCAATCCACTGTGTCATTCTGAGAACCTGAAACTCTTCAAGTAACATTTACTAAGCTGGGCTGCAACTCACAAAGATATGACTCTTTGACTCCAGGGTGCTGAGCTTCAAGAGGCATAAGACCATGACTTACTAAAAACAAAAAAAGACAAAAGAGGTATCTTAGGGATACAATTGCTAGGATGAAACACGATTACCACGAGCTGCATGGGGAAGAAGGGATTTATTTTACACACAGTTCCATATAACAGTTCATCGTCACAGTAAATGAGGGCAGGAACTCATTCATGCAGGGCAGAAACCAGGAAGCAAGAGTTGCGGCAGAGATCATGTAGAGGAGTGGTGCATGCTGGCTTGCTGTCTATGGTTTGCTTAGCCTGCATCCTTATAGATTTCAAAACCACCAGCTCAAGAATAGAATCATGCACAACGGGCTGGGCCAACTTGCCTTCATCACTAAAACAATTATAATAGGTAAATAATCTTGTTAATGAATAACCATCTGGTGTGGGGCATGAATTTCAGTCTCATTTGGAAGTTTAACTGGGAAACACGATACTATGACTGTTAGAAAAAGACCTTCATCATCAGATTCAATGGATTTTCTACTCTTTTGTATCACCCATCTCGTAATGCTTCCTCTCTGTGCACAAGAATCAGGTAAGTGTATTTTCTTTTATGTATGTTTAGCTGCAAATGAGTGGCAAATAAATATTAGGTCACAGGACATTTACTTTTACTCCAGTAGGTAAAGAGGATGTGTGCTAGTTTCAGTTTGCTAACCATATACCTATATATAATCACACAGCTAGCAAATCATGTAATGTGAACATATTTGAAACAATGACTATAGAGAATAGAATGGTGAGAACATAGGCAGGAATACAGCTTCTGAGGTGTGTACAACTTGCTCAAATTAGATGATCTCCTCCTTATCTCCTTGATGGAAGGATAAAGGCAAAAGACAAGCTAGATCCAAAGCATCTCTTCACAGAATCCCTTGTCTTTGAATTATACCCTGTTTTCAAAATCAAGTATGCAGACCATGTAATGTTAAAAACCTTTTCTTATGTATTAGGACATTTTTATTATATAGACCAGCCTATAAAAAATGTGCTTTATGGATTTCTCCATGATTACAAGCCGAGCTTTTGTAAGAATTCAACAAACATTGCCATAGTAATTTTCTGTTTTCTTCAGGTTAAACAATAACTAGTTTCTTGAAGAATTCAGGTGAGGTGAGAAGTAGCTCAGTACATAAGAGTTAGGAGCACATGGCACTCTGTAAGAGAGCCCAAGATCTGTCCCAAGCACCTACATCAAAATGCTCAAAAGCACCTTAAACTCAGGTGAAAGGATCGAAAGATCTCTTGCATCCTCTGTGGATCCCTGGGCACACATCCCCATCACAAGCATAATTAAAAATCAGGATTACATGTTTAAAAAATAAGTGAGGAGAGAAAACAAAAACTATGCTAAACTGAAAAGAGAAACTGAGGTTTAGGGACAAAGCTTCTGCTTAGCCTGGATAATGTCTGGAGTTCAATCTTTAGTATCAATAAATAATAAATTAGTATTGACTATGTTTGATGAGGAAGACTTCTGTCATGAAGTAGCTCAGACTATAAAGGGAAAGAGAATCTGGGAGCAAGTGATGATGAGGGGCTAGACAGTTCGGAAACTGTTGGGTAATCAGTGATGGACAGCTCAGATATTTATTTACTTATTTACTTATTTATTTTTGCTTGTTTGGGTTTTCGTGTGTACTGTTCAGTCCTTTCCTGAGTGCAAGGAACAAACTACATATGGAAATTGGAATGTTTCTGGTAACATATAACTGTCAGATGACCTTGTGTTCTCATTTTATTCAAAGCTATGGAGCTGGTAACGTTACACCTATTTTTTTTTAAATTAAAAATGATATGGTGCAGGAAAAGAAAGAATTTCCAGGAGACCTCAGTCTTAAAAATTAGACCAAGTAAAACATGAGCACAGAACTGATAAGCACAGGGTTTCTCTCACAATAAAGTTGCCTCATGCATTTGAAAGGTCCCTGATACTTTTATACAGTTTAGATTCACTATATTGATTTTTAAAGTATTTGATACAAAATTGCTTGTAATTTGATTGTGAAGATGAAATGAGGGAAAAGCTTATGTCCTAAAATGGATCAAGGTGTGTAGGTTATTTTTTTTTAAGATTTATTTTATGCACATGAGTACACTGTTGCTCTCTTCAGACATACCAGAAGAGGACATCATATCCTATTAGAGATGGTTGTGAGCCACCCTGTGGTTGCTAGGAATTAAACTCAAGACTTCTGGAAGAGCAGTCAGTGTTCTTAACTGCTGAGCCATCTTTCCAGTCCCATGGTTGGTTTTTTTTTTTTTTTATTAACTTGAGTATTTCTTATTTACATTTCGAGTGTTATTCCCTTTCCTGGTTTCCGGGCAAACATCCCCCTAATCCCTCCCCCTCCCCTTCTTTATGGGTGTTCCCCTCCCCACCCTTCCCCCATTGCCGCCCTCCCCCCAACAATCAGGTTCACTGGGGGTTCAGTCTTAGCAGGACCCAGGGCTTCCCCTTCCACTGGTGCTCTTACTAGGATATTCATTGTTACCTATGAGGTCAGAGTCCAGGGTCAGTCCATGTATAGTCTTTAGGTAGTGGCTTAGTCCCTGGAAGCTCTGGTTGCTTGGCATTGTTGTTCATAAGGGGTCTCGAGCTCCTTCAAACTCTTCAAGTTCTTTTTCTGATTCCTTCAACGGGGGTCCTATTCTCAGTTCAGTGGTTTGCTGCTGGCATTCGCCTCTGTATTTGCTGTATTCTGGCTGTGTCTCTCAGGAGAGATCTACATCCGGCTCCTGTCAGCCTGCACTTCTTTGCTTCATCCATCTTGTCTAATTGGGTGGCTGTATATGTATGGGCCACATGTGGGGCAGGCTCTGAATGGGTGTTCCTTCTGTCTCTGTTTTAATCTTTGCTTCTCTATTCCCTCCCAAGGGTATTCTTGTTCCCCCTTTTAAAGAAGGAGTGAAGCATTCACATTTTGATCATCTGTCTTGAGTTTCATTTGTTCTATGCATCTAGGGTAATTCAAGCATTTGGGCTAATAGCCACTTATCAATGAGTGCATACATCCTGAGTGAGGTAACCCAATCACAGAAAAACACACATGGTATGAACTCATGGTTGGGTTTTTAACTTTCGTGTTTAAATAAAGCGGAGACTAAGGAAGATGGACAGTGTTCCACAGCAGAATCCAGACGTCTTCCCTTTTACTCTCTATAGCATATCTCCCTATACTATGGGTTTATTTTATCTGTTGTTGACTTAAAAAAATAGATGACCATTTGGGATCTATTCATTTCTGTTTTTTTTTAATTTCTTTATAGATTTAATCAAATTTTTAGAGGTAATTTAGAGGAATTCATTAAATCTCAAAGTGTCAAATTTATAGCGATTACAAATAAAGCTGCAATGAATATGGTTGAGCAAGTGTCCTTGTGGTACAGTGTTTTGAGTATGTGCTCAGGAGTGGTGTAGTTGCTCTTGAGGTAGAACTTTCTGAGAAACCACCAAATTGTTTTCCAAAGTGGTTGTACAGTTTGCCCATCCATCAGCCATGAAGTAGAGTTCCCCTTGTTACACAACCTTGCCAGCATGCGCTGTCACTTGAGTTTATGATCTTGGCTATTCTGATAGATATAAAAGATGGAATCTCAGAGTCATTTTGATTTTCATTTCCCTAATGACTAAGGATGTTGAACATTGCTTTAAATGGTTTTTGTCCATTTGGGATTCCTATATTTAAAATTCTCTGTTTAGCTCTGAACCCTATTTTTAATTGGGTTATCTGGATGTTTTACTGAGCATAAGAAGCAAATAAATTGCTAATCCTAAGGCAGAGAGTGTTATTAGGATACTCTGCAGAAGTATGTCACTATATATCTATATCTCTTAACAATGGATCTCATTTTCAGAATCTTCACAGAGGATAAAGGACAATTAAGAAATGGCTGTGCTGGTTAGGAGATGACATTTGGAATGTCACAAATAAAATCCAAAATGAGAGAGGGAGAGGGAGACGGAGAGGGAGAGGGAGAGGGAGAGGGAGAGGGAGAGGGAGGGAGGGCGACAGAGAGGGAGAGGGAGGAAAGGTGACCATCTTCTGAAACTTCACAAGTCTAGCAAATGTTGAGCAAATCAATCACCTGGCAGAAAATCCAAGGCTCTTTGCCTCACAATATTGGCACTTACAGTCATAGATATGGAGAAAAGATTTTCCCACCATATGTAAACAGGCTTCAGTGCAAGATTCTGGAACCCAGTGCCTCCTTCATGGCAGGTTTGACATCCAAGGAGTGACATTTGACGATGGATCCTGCTACAGGTGTCTGTTTAACACTTTTCCACAAGGCAGCCATGGAACCTGGCTTAACATTTTAAGTATATAACATCTTCCTCAAGGGTCCCATAATGCGGGGTAGACATTGTAGAGTTATAGTTTTTAAGGCCACTGTCCAGAGAAAGAAAGTTAGGTAATAAAACACTGATGGTGATTAGTTCAAGTTACTTAGACAGGACAAAAGCAATGGAGGCCAATGGACGGTTGTGCCCCGGCAGCACTGTCTCTCACCTAACATCATCTCTTTACATTATGCTGTACTGGCTTCCATTAAATGGAAGGAAAACGCAGGAAAAGTATTTGAGTGTTGTTACTATTCCAGGATGAAGACATGAGAAAAGAAAGAGACATCAGTCAAGAACAGAGAAAGGTAGAAACTGTGGAAATTAGGGTTCAAGCTAGCAGGGTATCTCAGTACTAGTGAGAGCATTAGAATTCCACATTATGACTCTGTAATTATGAAGTGCTGAGGATGTGTATAATATAATTTATAGATGTGTTAAAAGAGCAGGCAGTGGACAGAGGAAAAGGAGCTGGAAGTTCAAGGATGTGTGTGAGGAGTTATCAGACAGGGATGTGTTTTCAGCATTTGTGTGTCATATAGAAATTGGGGTAAATTCCATGCTCTCACAGGAGAGAATTTGGTATGACTTGCTTTTGTTTCCCTCTCTTTGCCTCAGCTGTATCTGAACAAGTAACTGAACTCCAGTCTGTGCCTAGCTCTGAAGATCTTCATAACCTTCCTTGTTCTGCTGTGGGAAAGCCTGCCCCTGGAATCTCCATTTACCCATCACAAGTCACAGTACACCCAGCACAAGAGTACCTTGCTCAGAACCCCAATGCCACAGTGGCTGTCATTAAAATCTACAACATCTCTTTGAAAACTGAGAGGTTCTTGAGCGTCCAGGATCTTGCTGTGTCCATGACTCACCCTGTGAGATACGAAGAGACGATAGTCCCTCTGCCAGGAAATCAAGGAGGTAAGTAAAAATGACAGTGGAATTAAAGGAGACTGTTGGTGCTGGGAAAACAGCTGAGTCTAAAAAACTCTTGTCATGAAAGCATTACTCCAAAGTCATGAAAAGCCAAGCGTAGGTGTGTGTCCTTGGAATCTCAGTGCTGGGGATGCAGGGGCAGGCCAGTCCCTTGGGCTTATTGCTTAGACAGCCTAGACTAATCAGTGACCCTCTGCTCTCAGTGAAAGTCTCTAAATTAAAATAATGATGACAAAAACACAAGTTAGTTCCTCTCGTTGATATTTGGCTTTCATAGCATATAAATTTACACAAAGACATGCATACAATAAGCATGAACTTACATATGCACATGAACTTACAGAAGCATAGATATGCACACACATATACACACACAGGTAAGTTTGCAGGCATTCACTTACACATGTAGATACATGTGCTCACATATACACACATGAGAGGAGAGATAAATATCTTTTTAAAAAATCCATCATGACGAGTATTTGTGTAAATCAACTAATTTTGAAGAAGTAAACCAATACAATGTACACACATGATTAAGGAATCATACAATGAGGGCTGGTATGGTAGCACCTGGAGGTAGAAGCACAGGGATCTATGTAAATTCAGAGCCAGCCTGGAATGAATATACCAGGAGCAAAACCTCTATAGTTAGACCCTGTCTCCAAAAAGCAAATAAACAAACAAGCAAAAAAAAAAACAAATACTAAATTAAACAATCTTGACAGTTTTTACCTAACCCTGTATGCTGCTTTTTTCCTATAATATAATAAATATAATATAATATCATTAATACATATACATGTATATATACACACACAAATTCTGTCATTAATACTTTTTGTTTCCGTTTTCCTTTATTTGGGGCTTGCCAATAGATAATTATTATCACATCAAAGTTGGGGAGGAAAGGGTTTATTCAGCTTACACTTCCACACTGCTGTTCATCACCAAAGGAAGTCAGAACTGAAGCTCAAGCAGGTCAGGAAGCAGAGAGCATGAAGGGATGTTACTTACTGACTTACATCCCCTACCTTGCTTTCTTGTAGAATCCAAGACACAAAAGAGGTGCCCCCCCCATCACTAATTGAGAAAATGCCTTACAGCTGGATCTCATGGAGGCATTTCCTCAAGGGAAGTTCCTTTTTCTGTGATAACTCCAGCTTGTGTCAAGTTGCCACACAAAACCAGCCAATACAATTGACCCCTTGTCAACTTGGCACACAAACACATCACTATTAAGCCTCAACCATTACTTTCTTATTCATCTAAATTCCACAGTCTTTACAAATTCTTAAATATTAAAATTTCCATCCCTTTAAAATATCCAATCTCTTTTAAAATTCAAAGTCTTTTTTTCAATTCAAAGTCTGTTGATTCTACTAAAATACTTTCTTTCTTCAACAGAGAAAAACATCAGGGCACAGTCACAATCAAAATAAAAATCAAACTCTAACCATCCAATATCTGGGATCCACCCACAATCTTCCGGACTCCTCCAAGGGCTTGGGCCACTTCTCCAGCTCTGCCCTTTGTAGCACACACCTTGTCTTCTAGCTGCCTGTTCTCCGCTGCTGCTGCTGTTCTTGATGGTCACCTCATGGTACCTGCATCTCCAAAACACTGTTGTTTGCCACTGCAACCAGGCTTCACCAATAGCCTCTCAAGGGCTCTCTTCATGGTGCTAAGCCTCAGCTCCTTTGCATGAGCCCTTCAGTCCTCTGTCATCAATAGCAACTGAGGCTGCACCTTCACCAATGGCCTTCCATGGCCTCTCACAGTGCTGAGCCTAGGTGACTCTTCATGACGCCTTCTGGCCTTCAAAACCAGTACCACCTGGGTGACTCTTACACATTACCATGTCCAGCTCTGCATGAGGTACAGCCTTAGCTATCTCACAACTCCCAAAAAACACTTTCCAGAAGATTTCACCTCAATGATGCTGGTCTCTTCTTAATCACTGATAATTTCTTAACGCTCGCTAACCGGCATCAAGAGTTACAGTAATGCAAAGGCTTGCTTTAATAGTTCTGGTATCTTGTTAATCACAATAGATTCTTCAGTTCCAGTTAAACAGATTCTTTAATCTTCCCTCTGAAATTTCACAAGCCAGACCTCCATCGTTTGCACTCTTCTCAAGCTTTTATAGAACATCCCACAGGGCTCTTTTCTTTTTTCCTTTTTTTTCTTTTTTGGCTAATTTTTTTTAATTTTAAAATTTTTTTTCATTGGATATTTTTTATTTACATTTCAAATGTTATTCCCTTTCCCAGTTTCCCAGCCATAAGCCCCCTATCACATCCCCCTCCACTTCTTCTATAAGGGTGTTCCCCCTCCCAACCACCCTTCTTCCTGTTGCCCCCAGACATTCCCCTACACTGGAGGGTCCAGCCTTGGCAGGACCAATGTGTTCTCTGCCCATTGGTGCTCAACAGGCAAACCTCTGCTACATATGCAGCTGGAGCCATGGATCTGTACATGTGTACTCTTTGGGTAGTGGTGGAGTCTTTGGGAGCTCTGGTTGGTTGGTATTGTTTTTATGGGGTTGCAAGCCACTTCAGCTACTTCAATCCTTTCTCTATCTCCTCCAGTGGGGGACCCCATTCTCAGTTCAGTAGTTTGCTGCTAGCATTCGCCTCTGCATTTGTCATGCTCTGGCTGAGCCTCTCAGGAGACAGCTACATCAGCACTTCTTGCCATCAGCAATATTGTCTATATATTCTGTGTGTATATGGGCTGGATCACCAGTTGGGACAAGGCTCTGAATGTCCATTCCTTCAGTCTCTGCTCCAAACTTTGTCTCCTTATCTCCTCCTATGAGTATTTTGTTTCCCTTTCTAAGAAACGCTGAGGCATCTGCACTTCGGTTGCCCTTCTTGAGCTTCATGTGTTCTGTGGATTATATCTTGCCTATTTCGAGCTTTTGAGTAATATCCACTTATCAGTGAGTGCATACCATGTGTGGTTTTTGTGACTGGGTTATGTCACTCAGGGTGATGTTTTCTAGTTCCATCTATTTGCCTAAGAATTTCATGGGGTCATGGTTTTTGATAGCTGAGTGTACTGCATTGTGTAGATGTACCACATTTTCTGTATCCATTCCTCTGTTGAAGGGTATCTGAGTTCTTCCCAGTTTCTGGCTAATATAAAGAAAACTGCTATGAACATAGTGAAGCATGTGTCTTTCTTGTATGTTGCAGCATTATTGGCATTATTAACATATGCCAAAGAGAGGTATAAGTGGGTCCTCAGGTAGTGCACTATCTAATTTTCTGAGGAACCTCCAGAGTAATTTCCAGAGTGGTTGTACCACTTTGCCATCCCACCAACAATGGAGGAGTGTTCCTCTTTCTCCACATCCTCACCAGCATCTGTTGTCCCCTGAGTTTTTGATCTTAGCCATTCTGACTGGTGTGAGGTGGAATCTCAGGGTTGTTTTGATTTACATTTCCTTGATGACAAAGGATGTTGAACATTTCTTTAGGTACTTCTCAACCGTTCGATATTCCTCAGCTGAGAATTCTTTGTTTAGGTCTGTACCCCATTCTTAGTAGGGTTATTTGATTCTCTGGAGTCTAACTTCCTGAGTTCTTTGTATATTTTGGATATTAGTCCTCTGTCTGATGTAGAATTGGTAAAGATCTTTCCCCAATCTGTTGTTTGCCATTTTGTCCTAATGATGGTGTCCTTTGCCTTACAGAAGCTTTGCAGTTTTATGAGGTCCCATTTGTTGATTATTGATCTTAGAGTGTAAGCGATTGGTGTTTTGTTCAGGAAAATTTCCCCTGTACCCATGTGTTCAAGGCTCTTCACCACTTTTTCTTCTATTTGAGTGTATTTGGTTTTCTGTGGAGGTCCTTGAACCACTTGGACTTGAGCTTTGTACAGAGCTATAAAAATGAATTGATTGGCTTTCTTCTACATACTGATCACCAGTTAAAGCAGCACCATTTGTTGAAAATGCTGTCCTTTTTCCCGCTGGATGGTTTTAGCTTCTTTGTCAAAGGTCAAGTAACCAGAGGTGCGTGGGTTCATTTCTGGGTCTTCAATTCTATTGCACCAATCTATCTGCCTATCTCTGTACCAATATCATTCAATTTTTATCACTATTGCTCTGTAATATCGCTTGATGACAGGGACAGAAGTGTTTTTATTTTTGAGGATAGTGTTTGCTATCCTGGGTTCTTTGTTATTCCAAATGACTTTGCAAATTGCTCTTTCTAAGTCTATGAAAAATTGAGTTGTAATTTTGATGGGGATTGCATTGAATCTGTAGATTGCTTTTGGCAAGGTGGCCATTGCAACTATATTAATCCTGGCCATCTATGAGCATGGGAGATCTTACCATCTTCTTCAATTTCTTTCTTCAGAGACTTGAAGTTATTGTCATACAGATCTTTCACTTGCTTGGTTAGAGTCACATTGAGGTATTTTATGTTATTTGTGACTATTGTGAAGGTGTCATTTCCCTCATTTCTTTCTCAGAATGTTTATCCTTTGAGTAGAGGAAGGCTACTGATTTGTTTGAGTTAATTTTATGCCCAGCCACTTTGCTGAGATTTTTTTTTAAATCAGGCTTCGTAGTTCTCTAGTGGAACTTTTGGGGTCACTTAAATATACTATCATATCACCGGCAAATAGTGATATTTTGACTTTTTCCTTTCCAATTTATATCCCTTTGACCTCATTTTGTTTTCTGATTGCTCTGGGTAGGACTTCGATTACTATATTGAATAAGTAGGGAGAGAGTGGGCAGCCTTTTCTAGTCCCTGATTTTAGTGTATTGCTTCAAATTTCTCTCTGTCTAGTTTTATGTTGGCTACTGGTTTGCTGTATATTGCTTTTACTATGTTTAGGTATGGGTATGAATTCCTGTTCTTTCCAAGACATTTATCATGAAAGGGTGTTGAATTTTGCCAAATGCTTCCTGAGCTTCTAATAAAATGATCATGTGGGTTTTTTTCTTTGCATTTGTTTACATAGTGGATTAAGTTGGTGGATTTCCATATATTGAATCATCCCTGCATCCCTGGAATGAAGCCTACTTGATCATGATGGATGATTGTTTTAGTATGTTCTTGGAATCAGTTTGTGAGGATTTTATGAAGTATTTTTGCATCAGTATTCATAAGGGAAATTGGTCTGAATTTCTCTTTCTTTGTTGGGTCTTTGTGTGGTTTAGGTATAAGCGTAATTGTGGCTTCATAGAAGGAATTAGGTAGTGCTCCTTCTGTTTCTGTTTTGTCGAATGATTTGGACAGTATTGGTTTTAGTTTTTCTATAAAGTTCTGATAGAATTCTGCATTAAACCTATCTAGTTCTGGGATTTTTTCAGTTGGGAAACTTGTAATAACTGCTTCTATTTCTTTAGGAGTTATGGAACTATTTAGATGGTTTGTGCGATCCCGATTTAACTTTGGTACCTAGTATCTGTCTAGAAAATTGTCCTTTCCTCAAGATTTTCCAGTTTTGTTGAATATAGGCTTTTGTAGTAGGTTCTGGTGATTTTTTGATTTTCCTCAGATTCTGTCCTTATGTCTTCCTTTACATTTCTGGTTTTGTTAATTGGGACACGTTCTCTGTGCCCTCTGGTTAATCTGGCTAAGGGTTTATCTATCTTCTTGATTTTCTCAAAGATTCAGCTTCTGATTTTGTTGATTCTTTCTATAGTCCTTTTTGTTTCTACTTGGTTGATTTCAGCTCTGAGTTTGATTATTTCCTGCCTTCTATTCCTCTTGGGTGCATTTGCTTCTTTTTCTTCTAGAGTTTTTAGGTGTGCTGTCAAGCTGCAAATGTATGCTCTCTACTGTTTCTTCTTTGAGGCACTCAGAGCTCTGGGTTTTCCTCTTAGCACTGCTTTCAATGTGTTCCATAAGTTTGGTTGTGCCTTCATTTTCATTAAATTCTAAAAAGTGTTTAGTTCTTTCTTCCTTCCTTCCTTCCTTCCTTCCTTCCTTTCTTTCTTTCCTTCCTTCCTTTCTTTCTTTTTTTCTTTCTTTCTTTCTTTCTTTCTTTCTTTCTTTCTTTCTTTCTTTCTTTCTTTCTTTCTTTCTTGACCAAGTTATCATTAAGTAGAGCATTGCTCAACTTCCATGTGCATATGGATTTCTGTTGTTATTGTTGCTATTGAAGACCAGCCTTAGCCCGTGGTGATTTGATAGGGTGCATAGGATTATTTTAATCTTCTGGTATCTGTTGAGGCCTGTTTTGTGACAAATTATATGGTCAATTCTGGAGAAGGTACCATGAGGCTCGGAGAAGACGGTATATTCTTTTGTTTTCAGATGAAATGTTCTATAAATATCTGTTAAATACATTTGGTTCATAACTTCTGTTAGTTTCCCTATGTCTCTGTTAATTTTTGTTTCCATGATCTGTCCATTAATGAGAGTGGGTGTTGAAATCTCCTACTATTATTGTGTGAGGTGCAATGTGTGCTTTGAGCTTTAATAAGATTTCTTTATGAATGTAGTTGCCCTTGCAGTTGAAGCATAGATATTTAGGATTGAGAGTTCATCTTGGTAGATGTTTCCTTTGATGAATATGAAGTGTCTTTCCTTATCTTTTTTGATAACTTTTGGTTGAAAGTTGTTTTTATTCGATATTAGAATTGCAACTCCAGCTTGTGACCATTTGCTTCAAAGTTGTTTTCCAGCCTTTTACTCTGAGGTAGTGTCTGTCTTTGTCACTGAGGTATATTCTCTGTATACAAGCGAAATGCTTGGTCCTCTTTATGTATCTCGTCTGTTAGCCTATGTCTTTTTATTGGGGAATTGTGCCTATTGATGTTAAGAGATATTAAAGAAGAGTGATTGTCGTTTCCTGTTATTTTTGTTTTTAGAGGTAGAATTATGTTTGTGTGGCTCTATTCTTTTTGGTTGTAAGGAGGTTACTTTCTTGCTTTTTCTAGGGTGTATTTTCCCTCCGTGTGTTAGAGTTTTCCATCTACTATCCTTTGTAGGGCTGGATTTGAAGAAAGGTATTGGGTGAACTTGGTTTTGTCATGAAATACCTTGGTTTCTCCATCTATGTTAATTGAGAGTTATACTGGATATAGTAGCCTTGGCTGGCATTTGTGTTCTCTTAGGGTCTGTATGACATCTTCCCCAGATCTTTCATCTTTTGGAGTCTCTAGTGAAAATCTGATGTAATTCTGATAGGTCTGCCTTTTTATATAACTTGATCTTCTTCCCTAACTCCTTTTAATGTTCTTACTTTTGTGCATTTGGTGCTTTGACTACTATGTGATGGGAGAAATTTATTTTCTGGTCCAATCTCTTTGGAGTTGTGTAGAATTCTTGTGTGTTTATTGGCATCTCTTTACGTTAGGGAAATTTTCTTCTATAATGTTGTTGAAGATATTTACTGGCTCTTTAAGTTGGGAGTCTTCACACTCTTCTCTACCTATTATCCTTAGGTTTGATCTTCTCATTGTTTTCTGTATTTCCTGTATTTTTAAACTTAGAGCTGTATCAGTTACTTTTCACATTGCTGTGACACAATACATGATAAAAGGGGCAAAATGAAGGAAGATGCTATTTGAATTCATGGTTCTAGGGTACACAATAGTGAAGATGAAACAGCACCAGCAACATGGAACTCTAGTCATATTGCATCTACCATCAGAAAGCAAACAGAGATAACTATTGGTGCTCAGCTCAACTTCTCCATTTTATTTTGTTTGGTTTAGACCATGGAGTGGTTCCTCCCATATTCATGGTCAGTATGTAGACACAGCTAAAATTAATAGTCATTGGAGAGGTGGTATAAACCTAATACACTAGAAGCTTTCTCTAACATGTCCACATTAGAAGTTGATTTAAATGAAATCACTAAATAACAGAGGACATAGATATCCAACTGCTCATTTCTGGTCATCAAGTCAAGCTTCCAGTATAAGGTTTGGATTATATCTAATTGAGTTTTTGGCTAAAGAGGACCCATGGAAATCCCTAACAACCAGGCTGATGGCAAGATTAGAGGTTGCTCTCCTCAAACTCACATCAACGCCCAATTGATGAAGACAGAGTTCATTGAACATGGAGAATATGAACTGGTGCTTATACAGAACCTAGACATGTTTTTAATTAACAGGACTAGCACTGCAGAGCTTGCTTCACTCTTCTGCCCCTTCTCATGTCATTACTACATTCTACCGTGGACCATTTTCCTGCACTTGACACCACAGCCTAGGCTTGCTTCTTTGTGAAGTTAATGTATGATGTCTGATGTATCTATGCCTCTGTTTGTGTCTGTATTCTTCACCCTACTTCAGGGGAGAAAGTCTGCTATTGTATATACTCATATCTTATTCATTTCCACTGCTGTCTGCAGGCATAGAACAAATACTCTAAATCATAGTACTGCCTACTTATAGTATTCATAATGGCATATTATTATGGATTTATGCTTCATTTAATGGGTCAATTGATTGGGACAGGATCTAGTTCTGTAGACCAGACTGGTCTGGGAATTATATAACCAGGTTTTTTTTCACACATACTTCAATTAATTTGTTATTGCCTACCAAGTAATGGGAATAGAGACATGAGCCACTATGCCTGGCTTAGAGTTTATATCTCATATTGGTGCCACCAATAGATGGATTTCATAAACACATGATAATAAATGTTTGTGTACGTGTGTGTGTGACCCATTATATTCTGTTACCTTTAATATTTTTGCTAGAATACATCTACTTAATATTTTATGGTGAACTTTGCTATGTACTTGTTGTCATATCATTGGCAGTTAAATGATACTTTACTGGATATTGTTTTTCTTTAAATCTACTAAAGTCTTAGTCCTAGATTCAGAGATGAGTTATACAACAAGAGAATGAAAGACGATATGAGTAAGCATACAATCCAAAGAACATATATTTCATTAAGACTAATAGAATATTTTTGAATGGAATATTGTAATAAATGGAAAAGTGAATCAAAAGAAGGCTGTAGCATATGCAAAAACATAAATAAGTACCAAATAGTCTATTAAACTTCACATGTATCAAATATTAAATATTAAAGGAATGGAGATCTGAAGGTATGATTATGAGAGTTAGAGAGTATTATGCTAAGCTCTATATTTGGAAACACTTTTAAAGTGGCATTAAAAATAAAAATACGTAGTGGCCTGTGTACAGACAGGTCGCTTCCATTCTGCATGAAGTGGGATGTGACAGGACAACATTGTGGCCTGACCCCAGCACTCAGGAAGTGAATACGTAGATGGTAGAGCAATGGGAGAGAAAGAAGCAATTGTGTAAGGGGTAGGGAAATGGAAGACTAGAGAAACCCAGCAGCTTGTGAACTATGAAGTAAGGCGTAACTGGAGACATGGAGGGGACTGATCTTCTTGCTCCTTGGGAAATGGTGAACTATACTGTCCATTGAAGGCTTAGATTTTTCAAATCCTACTTTAGTAAGGTTCTTAAACACTTCAACCTCCCTTCTAGCCCACTGACCAAAGTTAGGGGAGATTGACAGTTAACAGGACAAGGAGGATATGCCCCTGATTAGAAGTGCTCCAAGCCAATGGACCCAAGAGACAAGCTGGTGTAGTCATTCTAACATCTAACAAAATAGACATCCAACCAAAATTAAACAAAAGAGATGGGAAAGGACATTTCATACTCATCAAACGAAAAATGCATCAAAATGACATATCAGTTCTGAATATCTATGCCCCAAATGCAAGTTTGAAAAAGAAACATTGCTAGAGTTTAAATTCCTTATTGAACTACACACATTAAAAGTGGGAGACTTCAACACCCAAATCTCACCAATGGACTCATCATACAGACAGAACTAAACACAGAAATAATGGAGCTAACAGATGTTATGACTCAAATGAACATAACAGATATCTACAGAACATTTAACCCAGACACAAAAGAATATACCTTCTTCTCAGCACCTTACTGAACCTTAGCCAAATTTGATCAAATCCTCACTAACAAACAAGTCTTACCAGATACAAGAAAACTGAAACAACCCACTGTATCTTATCAAACCACCAAAGATTAGAAGTGGACTTCAACAAAAGAAACAACAGAAAACCCACAAACACATGGAAACTGAACAGCTTGCTACTCAATGACCACTGGGTCATAAATTAGAGAATTTTAGAATTCAATGAAAATGAATGCACAGCATACACAAACATATGGGACCCAATGAAAGCAGTGCTAAGAGGAGAGTTCACAGCACTAAGTACCTTCATAAAAAACAGGGAGATCTAATACTAGCAATTTAACAGCGCATCTGAAAGCTCTAGAACAAAAGGAAGCAAATACACGCAACAGGAGAAGATGGCAGGAAATAATCAACTAAGAACTGAAAGCAATAAGACAGAAACAAACAAATAAAAAAACAATACAAAGTGTCCCCGCCAGCGGGCACCCAGTTATTCAGGGTCCCGAAGGGGCGCTACACTTGGGCCTAAATGGGGGGCGAGAGAAGGAGACCAAGCACGATTCTGTTGTCAAGGTCTTGTTTATTGAGAGAAATGTACAGCATTTAAAGCTCTGAGGCAGGAATAGAAGCGGGAAGTGAAGCTTAGGGTGGGGGAGTTTGGGAAATGCCCAAGGATATAAGGTGAATCACTACACTGCAAGATATCCTCCTATAAAAAACATGTCTTCCGGGGACATGTTCTTTGAAAAGGTCGAACCCTTCTCAGGAATCTGCTCAGGGACATCCTGTGTTTTGCTCAGGCTGAAACATCCTGTCATTGCTCCCAGGGTCTTCCTGGGAGAGGCTTTAGTTCAACAATCTCATGTCTGTATGGCAGTCATTTCAAGGTTGAACCTCTGTGGCCATGCAGCCCAGAGTCACGTAGCCACCTTGAGCTATGCAGTCACAAAACGGCCAGGCCCAAATCCAATATGGCTCACTACAACAAAGATTCAGTTAAAAAACGATTTGGTCTCTTTCTGTCCTTCATTGATTTCAGTATCTATTTTTAAACAGAAATGTTTCTCTGGGATATGCTTGAACTGTGGGAGGACTTTAGAACTTTGAGCTAGAAGAACTATTGAGTGTTAAGAACTCTGTGGGGAGAAGTGCAAACAATCCTGAGAGCTAGAGGAGACAACTACTTCTGCCCACATTCCTGACACAAGAGGAACCCACCTAGTGCCCTCTGTTCCCTCTGGGAAAGAACATTCTTATCCTGGAATCTTGTTGGACCCCTCTCTAGCTCAGCATGAAGAGTTTCAGCACAATTTGATATGAAGAATACTAAAAAAAGAAACAAATCCTCTCCAATTTTGTGTTAAACTATCAACAAATCAGGCTCAGGGTCTGAACATATACGACCTTTAATAAGTCCTTGACCATTTGTTTCTGGATACTTTCTGAGAATTTCAGATGAGGCTATCTTTTAAAAATCTTTCCTACCAGGATGTGGCTGAACACAAACTTCCCATAGGGGTAGAAATATGAGAAGTTGTCCTAATGGGAATAGAATTGTTCATTGGAATAAATGAACATCATGGTTTGAAAAGGTAGGATTGCCATAGAGTTCTGTGTTTGAATGCTTGGCCCATAGGGAGTGACATTAGTAGGATGTGTGGCCTTGTGGGGTAGGTATGGCCTTGTTAGAGGAAGTTTTTCTCTGTGGAGGCGGGCTATAAGATCTTATATATGCTCAAGCCAATCCCAGTGGAATGGTTTTTGCCTTTTTTACCTGTGTATCGGGATGTATAATGCTCAGCTCCTCCAGCACCATGGTCTCCAGTACCATGTCAGCCTGGTCACTGCCATGCTTCCCACCATAATGATAACAGACTAAGCCTCTGAAACTATAAGCCAACCTCAATTAAATGTTTTCATTTATAACATTGGCCTTGATCACAATATCTCTTCAGAGCAAGGAAACCCAAACTAGGACTGTGTGTAAGAAAACTTTTTTCCCTTACATAGTGCCTCAACACCTATAGATTGTAGTAAAACAGGATCACATATGTCCCACTCAGATGAACAAATATTTGATAACAGGTGCTGTAGAGCTTTCTTTAATATCTTAAACTTTTACAACAATAGTATCTAAACCCTGTTCCCTATTTTATGATGAAGCTTATGTGAACTTAATAGCCTATCTGTCACTCAAGATAAGAATCCATTTCATATCTTTCTCTTAGCTCCTGATTTCCTAGATTCAAAATAGGAACCTTAGGAAAGAACTCATGGTTCTTGGATCCCATATGAGCTTGACCCATTTTTCTGTCTGTAGGTATAATTTCTGCATTACTATTCAATTCATACATGTACCATTTCACTACAGCTTTTCTGGGTCTTATTTAATTCTCTGTCCCCAATGCAAAGAACCTCTGAATTATATCATAGCAGAACCCCCCCACATCACCTCTGGAACATACGTTTATGAAAAAAAATCTGGAAGGTAGGAAACATGTGGAAAAAAACTAAAGGGTAGGAAACCCAGGAAATTAAAAAACTTTTGCAATAGAATATAAATTAAAATTATTTTTTCAAAGAATTTCACACCATGAACATTGTATGTGCATAATTTTCCCTTCCTCTTTCTCACTCCAATTCCTCCTCTCTCTTCCCTTCCTCTTTTCCTCTTAAATTAATCCACTGTGTCATTCTGAGTATCTGAAACTCTTCAGGTAGCATTTACTATCCTGAGTCCCAAGACACAGATCTGACTCTTTTCTTCCTGGGGGCTGAGGTTAAAGACGTACAACACCATACGTTCACAGACTGTTTTCAAATGAGGAAGGAGGTGTTACTAGGTATTACTAGTGTTACTTTGCTGTGATGAAATACCATGTGCAGATGCAACTTGGGGGGGGGAGTTCTATCTTCCTCACAGTTCCGTGTAACAGTTCACCGTACAAGCAATGAGGGCAGGAACTTACACAGTGAAAAAACCTGGAGGCAGGAGCTGGTGTAGAAGCCACAGAAGGATTCTGGTTACTGGTTTGCTTCATAAGGCATGCTAGGCTAAGAATGCAACCATTAACAATGAATGAGCTGGCAGAATACTGCAAATACAGAGGCGAATGAGAGCAGCAAACCACTGAACTGAGAACACGACCTCCGTTGAAGGATTCAGAGAAAGGACTGAAAGAGCTTGAAGGGGCTTGAGACCCCATATGAACAGCAATGCCAACCAACCAGAGCTTCCAGGGACTAAGCCACTACCCAAAGACTATACATGGACTGACCCTGTGTTCCAACTGCATAGGTAGCAATGAATAGCCTAGTAAGAGCACCAGTGGAAGGGGAAGCCCTTGGTCCTGCCAAGGCTGGACCCCCCCCCCCCCCAGTGAATGGGATTCTTGTGGGGAGGGTGGTAATGGTGGGAGGATGGGAAAGGGAACACTCATATAGAAGGGGAGAGGGAGAGGTTAGGGGGATGTTACTGGAAACTGGGAAAGGGAGTAACAATTGAAATGTAAATAAATACCCAATTTAATAAAGATGAAGAAAAAAACCCACAATGAATGGACTGGGCCCACTTCCCTTCACCAATAAAACAATTATAATAGGTAAATAATCTTGTTAATGAATAACCATCTGGGATGGGGCATAAATTTCTGCCACATTTGGAAGTTGAGCTGGGAAACACGATACTATGACTGTTAGAAAAAGACCTTCATCATCAGATTCAATGGATTTTTCACTTCTTTGCGTCACCCATCTCTTAATGCTTCCTCTCTGTGCACAAGAATCAGGTAAGTGTATTTTCTTTTATGTATGTTTAGCTGGAAGTGAGTGGCAAATAAATATTAGGTCACAGGACATTTACTTTTGCTCCAGTAGGTAAAGAGGATGTATGCTAGTTTCAGTTTGCTAACCATATACCTATAAAATCACACAGCTAGCAAATCATGTAATGTGAACATACTTGAAACAGTGACTATAGAGGATAGAATGATGAGAACAAAGGCAGGAATACAGCTTCTGAGGTGTGTACAACTTGCTCAAATTAGATGATTTCCTCTTTATCTCCTTGATGGAAGGATAAAGGCAAAGACAAGCTAGATCCAAAGCATCTCTCCACAGAATCCCTTGTCTTTGAATTATACCCTGTTTTCAAAATCAAGTATGCAGACCATGTAATGTTAAAAACCTTTTCGTATGTATTAAGACATTTTTATTATATAGACCAGCCTAAAAAAAATGTGCTTTATGGAATTCTCCATGATTACAAGCCGAGCTTTTGTAAGAATTCAACAAACGTTGTCATAGTAATTTTCTGTTTTCTTCAGGTTAAACAATAACTAGTTTCTTGAAGAATTCAGGTGAGGCGTCTTGAGAAGTAGCTCAGTAGATAAGAGTTAGGAGCACATGGCACTCTGTAAGAGAACCCAAGATCTGTCCCAAGCACCTACATCAAAATGCTCAAAAGCACCTTAAACTCAGGTGAAAAGATCGAAAGATCTCTTGCATCCTCTGTGGATCCCTGGGCACACATCCCCATCACAAGCATAATTAAAAATCAGGATTACATGTTTAAAAAATAATTGAGGAGAGAAAACAAAAACTATGCTAAACTGAAAAGAGAAACTGAGGTTTAGGGACAAAGCTTCTGCATAGCCTGGATAATGTCTGGAGTTCAATCTTTAGTATCAATAAATAATAAATTAGTATTGACTATGTTTGATGAGGAAGACTTCTGTCATGAAATAGCTCAGACTATAAAGGGAAGAGAATCTGGGAGCAAGTGATGATGAGGGGCTAGACAGTTCGGAAACTGTTGGGTAATCAGTGATGGACAGCTCAGATATTTATTTACTTATTTACTTATTTATTTTCGCTTGTTTGGGTTTTCATGTGTACTGTTCAGTCCTTTCCTGAGTGCAAGGAACAAACTACATATGGAATTTGGAATGTTTCTGGTAACATATAACTGTCAGATAACCTTGTGTTCTCATTTTATTCAATGCTGTGGGGCAGGTAATGTTACACCTATTTTTTTTTTTAAATTAAAAATGATATGGTGCAGGAAAAGAAAGAATTTCCAGGAGACCTCAGTCTTAAAAATTAGACCAAGTAAAACATGAGCACAGAACTGATAAGCACAGGGTTTCTCTCACAATAAAGTTGCCTCATGCATTTGAAAGGTCCCTGATACTTTTATACAGTTTAGATTCACTATATTGATTTTTAAAGTATTTGATACAAAATTGCTTGTAATTTGATTGTGAAGATGAAATGAGGGAAAAGCTTATGTCCTAAAATGGATCAAGGTGTGTAGGTTATTTTTTTTTAAGATTTATTTTATGCACATGAGTACACTGTTGCTCTCTTCAGACATACCAGAAGAGGACATCGTATCCTATTAGAGATGGTTGTGAGCCACCATGTGGTTGCTAGGAATTAAACTCAAGACTTCTGGAAGAGCAGTCAGTGTTCTTAACTGCTGAGCCATCCTTCCAGTCCCATGGTTGGGTTTTTAATTTTCGTATTTAAATAAAGCAGAGACTAAGGAAGATGGACAGCGTTCCACAGCAGAATCCAGACGTCTTTCCTTTTACTCTCTATAGCATATCTCCCTATACTATGGGTTTATTTTATCTGTTGTTGACTTAAAAAAAATAGATGACCACTTGGGATCTATTCATTTCTGTTTTTTTTAAATTTCTTGATAGATTTAATCAAATTTTTAGAGGTAATTTAGAGGAATTCATTAAATCTCAAAGTGTCAAATTTATAGCGATTACAAATAAAGCTTCAATAAATATAGTTGAGCAAATGTGCTTGTGGTTCAGTGGGACATCTTTTGAGTATGTGCTCAGAAGTGGTGTAGTTGCTCTTGAGGTAGAACTTTCTGAGAAACCACCAAATTGTTTTCCAAAGTGGTTGTACAGTTTGCCCGTCCATCAGCCATGAAGTAGAGTTCCCCTTGTTACACAACCTTGCCAGCATGCGCTGTCACTTGAGTTTATGATCTTGGCTATTCTGATAGATATAAAAGATGGAATCTCAGAGTCATTTTGATTTTCATTTCCCTAATGACTAAGGATGTTGAACATTGCTTTAAATGGTTTTTGTCCATTTGGGATTCCTATATTTAAAATTCTCTGTTTAGGGGTTGGGGATTTAGCTCAGTGGTAGAGCGCTTACCTAGGAAGCGCAAGGCCCTGGGTTTGGTCCCCAGCTCCGAAAAAAAAAAAAAAGAACCAAAATTCTCTGTTTAGCTCTGAACCCTATTTTTAATTGGGTTATCTGGATGTTTTACTGAGCATAAGAAGCAAATAAATTGCTAATCCTAAGACAGAGAGTGTTAGTAGAATACTCTGCAGAAGTATGTGACTATATATCTATATCTCTTAACAATGGATCTCATTTTCAAAATCTTCACAGAGGATAAAGGACAATTAAGAAATGGCTGTGTTGGTTAAGAGATGATATTTGGAATGTCACAAATAAAATCCAAAATGAGACAGAGAGAGGGAGAAGGAAAGGGAGAGAGTGGGAGGGGAGAGAGAGAAAGAGAAGGGAAGGGAGAGAGAGAGAGAGAGAGAGAGAGAGAGAGAGAGAGAGAGAGAGAGAGAGAGAGAGAGAGAGAGAGAGAGAGAGAGAGAAACTGTCCTGGGAGGAAACGTGACCATCTTCTGAACCTTCACAAGTCTGGCAAATATTGAGCAAATCAATCACCTGGCAGAAAATCCAAGGCTCTTTGCCTCACAATATTGGCACTTACAGTCATAAATATGGAGAAAAGATTCTCCCACCATATGTAAACAGGCTTCAGTGCAAGATTCTGGAACCCATCGCCTCCTTCATGACTATCCAAGGAGTGACATTTGAAGATGGATCCTGCTACAGGTGTCTGTTTAACACTTTTCCACAAGCAGCCATGGAACCTGGCTTAACATTTTAAGTATATAACACCTTCCTCAAGGGTCCCCTAATGTGGGGTAGACATTGTAGAGTTATAGTTTTTAAGGCCACTGTCCAGAGAAAGAAAGTTGGGTAATAAAATACTGATGATGATTAGTTCAAGTTACTTAGACAGGACAAAAGCAATGGAGGCCAATGGACGGTTGTGCCCCGGCAGCACTGTCTCCCACCTAACCTCATCTCTTTACATTATGCTGTACTGGCTTCCATTAAATGGGAGGAAAAAGCAGGAAAAATTTCTGAGTGTTGTTACTATTCCAGGATGAAGGCATGAGAAAAGAAAGAGACATCAGTCAAGAACAGAGAAAGGTAGAAACTGTGGAAGTTAGGGTTCAAGCTAGCAGGGTATCTCAGTACTAGTGAGAGCATTAGAGTTCCACATTATGCCTCTGTAATTATGAAGTGCTGAGGATGTGTATAATATAATTTATAGATGTATTAAAAGAGCAGGCAGTGGAAAGAGGAAAAGGAGCTGGAAGTTCAAGGATGTGTGTGAGGAGTTATCAGACAGGGATGTGTTTTCAGCATTTGTGTGTCATAGAAATTGGGGTAAATTCCATGCTCTCACAGGAGAGAATTTGGTATGACTTGCTTTTGTTTCCCTCTCTTTGTCTCAGCTGTATCTGAACAAGTAACTGAACTCCAGTCTGTGCCTAGCTCTGAAGATCTTCATAACCTTCATTGTTCTGCTGTGGGAAAGCCTGCCCCTGGAATCTCCATTTACCCATCACAAGTCACAGTACACCCAGCACAAGAGTACCTTGCTCAGAACCCCAATGCCACAGTGGCTGTCACTAAAACCTACAACAACTCTTTGAAAACTGCGAGGATCTTGAGTGTCCGGGATTTGGCTGTGTCCATGACTCACCCTGTGAGATACGAAGAGATGATAGTCCCTCTGCCAGGAAATAAAGGAGGTAAGTAAAAATAACGGTGGAATTAAAGGAGACTGTTGGTGCTGGGAAAACAGCTGAGTCTATAAAACTCTTGTCATGAAAGCATGACTCCAAATTCATGAAAAGCCAAGCGTAGGTGTGTGTCCTTGGAATCTCAGTGCTGGGGATGCAGGGACAGGCCAGTCCCTGGGGCTTATTGCTTAGACAGCCTAGACTAATCAGTGACCCTCTGCTCTCAGTGAAAGTCTCTAAATTAAAATAATGATGACAAAAACACAAGTCAGACCGTTCCTCTGGTTGATATTTCACTTTCATAGCACATAAATTACACAACCACATGCATACAATAAGCATGAACTTTCATATGCACTTGAACTTACAGAAGCATAGATATGCACACACATATACACACACAGGTAAGTTTTCAGGCATTCACTTACACATGTAGATACATGTGCTCACATATACACACATGAGAGGAGAGATAAATATCTTTTTAAAAAATCCATCATGACAAGTATTTGTGTAAATCAACTAATTTTGAAGAAGTAAACCAATACAATGTACACACATGATTAAGGAATCATACAATGAGGGCTGGTATGGTAGCACCTGGAGGTAGAAGCACAGGGATCTATGTAAATTCAGAGCCAGCCTGGAATGAATATACCAGGAGCAAAACCTCTATAGTTAGACCCTGTCTCCAAAAAGCAAATAAACAAACAAGCAAAAAAAACAAATACTAAATTAAACAATCTTGACAGTTTTTACCTAACCCTGTATGCTGCTCTTTTCCTATAATATAATAAATATAATATAATATCATTAATATATATATGTATGTATACTCACAAATTCTGTCATTAATACTTTTTGTTTCTGTTTTCCTTTATTTGGGGCTTGCCAATAGCTAATTTTTATCACATTATATATATAATATTAATATATATTAATATATATTAAGAATCAAGTTGGGAAGGAAGGGGTTTATTCAGCTTACATTTCCACATTGCTGTTCATCACCAAAGGAAGTCAGAACTGAAACTCAAGCAGGTCAGGAAGCAGAGACCATGAAGGGATGTTACTTACTGACTTACATCCCCTACCTTGCTTTCTTGTAGAACCCAAGACTACCAGCCCAGGGATGGTGTCACAAACCAGGTGCCCCCCATCACTAATTGAGAAAATGCCTTACAGCTGGATCTCATGGAGGCATTTCCTCAAGGGAGGCTCCTTTTTCTGTGATAACTCCAGCTTGTGTCAAGTTGTCACACAAAACCAGCCAATAAAATTGACCCCTTGTCAACTTGGCACACAAACACATCACTATTAAGCCCCTACCATTACTTACTTATTCATCTAAATTCCACAGTCTTTACAAATTCTTAAATATTAAAATTTCCATCTCTTTAAAATATCCAATCTCTTTTAAAATTCAAAGTCTTTTTTTCAATTCAAAGTCTGTTGGCTCCACGAAAATACTTCCTTTCTTCAAGTGAGAAAAATATCAGAGCACAGTCATAATCAAAATAAGAATCAAACTCTAACCATCCAATATCTGGGATCCACCCACAATCTTCCGGACTCCTCCAAGAGCTTGGGCCACTTCTCCAGCTCTGCCCTTTGTAGCACACACCTTATCTTCTAGCTGCCTGTTCTACGCTGCTGCTGCTGTTCTTGGTGGTCACCTCATGGTACCTGCATCTCCAAAACACTGTTGTTTGCCACTGCAACCAGGCTTCACCAATAGCCTCTCAAGGGCTCTCTTCATGGTGCTAAGCCTCAGCTCCTTTGCATGACCCCTTCAGTCCTCTGCCATCAATAGCAACTGAGGCTGCACCTTCACCAATGGCCTTCCATGGCCTCTCACAGTGCTGAGCCTCGGTGACTCTTCATGACCCCTTCTGGCCTTCAAAACCAGTACCACCTGGGTGACTCTTACACATTAACATGCCCAGCTCTGCATGAGGTACAACCTTAGCTACCTCACAACTCCCAAAAAACACTTCCCAGAAGATTTCACCTCAATGATGCTGGTCTCTTCTTAATCACTTATAATTTCTTAGCTCTAGCTAACCGGCATCAATAGTTACAGTAATGCAAAGGCTTGCTTTAATAGTTCTGGTATCTTGTTAATCACAATAGATTCTTCAGTTCCAGTTAAACAGATTCTTTAATCTTCCCTCTGAAATTTCACTAGCCAGACCTCCATCGTTTGCACTCTTCTCGAGCTTTTATAGAACATTCCACAGGGCTCTTTTCTTTTTTTTTTTTTTTGGCTAAGTTTTTTTTAATTTTAAAAATTTTCTTCATTGGATATTTTTATTTACATTTCAAATGTTATTCCCTTTACCTGTTTCCACCCTAAGCCCCCTATCACATCCCCCTCCACTTCTTCTATAAGGGTATTCCCCCTCCCCAACCACCCCTCTTCCTGTTGCCCCCAGACATTCCCCTACACTGGAGGGTCCAGCCTTGGCAGGACCAAGGTGTTCTCCACCCATTGGTGCTCAACAGGCCAACCTCTGCTACATATGCAGCTGAACCCATGGATCTGTACATGTGTACTCTTTGGGTAGTGGTGGAGTCTTTGGGAGCTCTGGTTGGTTGGTATTGTTTTTATGGGGTTGCAAGCCACTTCAGCTACTTCAATTCTTTCTCTATCTCCTCCAATGGGGGACCCCATTCTCCGTTCAATACTTTGCTGCTAGCATTCACCTCTGCATTTGTCATGCTCTGGCTGAGCCTCTCAGGAGACAGCTACATCAGCACTTCTTGCCATCAGCAATATTGTCTATATATTCTGTGTGTATATGGGCTGGATCACCAGTTGGGACAAGGCTCTGAATGTCCATTCCTTCAGTCTCTGCTCCAAACTTTGTCTCCTTATCTCCTCCTATGAGTATTTTGTTTCCCTTTCTAAGAAACGCTGAGCCATCTGCACTTCGGTTGCCCTTCTTTATCTTCATGTGGTCTGTGGATTATATCTTGTCTATTTCGAGCTTTTGAGTAATATCCACTTATCAGTGAGTGCATACCATGTGTGGTTTTTGTGACTGGGTTATGTCACTCAGGATGATATTTTCTAGTTCCATCCATTTGCCTAAGATTTCATGGGATCATGGTTTTTGATAGCTGAGTGTACTGCATTGTGTAGATGTACCACATTTTCTGTATCCATTCCTCTGTTGAAGGGTATCTGAATTCTTCCCAGTTTCTGGCTAATATAACTGCTACGAACATAGTGAAGCATGTGTCTTTCTTGTATGTTGCAGCATTATTGGCATTATTAACATATGCCAAAGAGAGGTATAAGTGGGTCCTCAGGTAGTGCACTATCTAATTTTCTGAGGAACCTCCAGAGTAATTTCCAGAGTTTTGTACCACTTTGCAATCCCACCAACAATGGAGGAGTGTTCCTCTTTCTCCACATCCTCACCAGCATCTGTTGTCACCTGAGTTTTTGATCTTAGCCATTCTGACTGGTGTGAGGTGGAATCTCAGGGTTGTTTTGATTTGCATTTCCTTGATGACAAAGGATGTTGAACATTTCTTTAGGTACTTCTCAACCGTTCGATATTCCTCAGCTGAGAATTCTTTGTTTCTTAGTAGGGTTATTTGGCTCTCTGGAGTCTAGCTTCCTGAGTTCTTTGTATATTTTGGATATTAGCCCTTTGTCTGATGTAGAATTGGTAAAGATCTTTCCCCAATCTGTTGTTTGCCATTTTGTCCTAATGATGGTGTCCTTTGCCTTACAGGAGCTTTGCAGTTTTATGAGGTCCCATTTGTTGATTATTGATCTTAGAGTGTAAGCGATTGGTGTTTTGTTCAGGAAAATTTCCCCTGTACCCATGTGTTCAAGGCTCTTCACCACTTTTTCTTCTATTTGAGTGTATTTGGCTTTCTGTGGAGGTCCTTGAACCACTTGGACTTGAGCTTTGTACAGGGCTATAAAAATGAATTGATTGGCATACTTCTACATACTGATCACCAGTTAAACCAGCACCATTTGTTGAAAATGTTGTCTTTTTTTTTTTATTAACTTGAGTATTTCTTATATACATTTTGAGTGTTATTCCCTTTCCCGGTTTCCGGGCAAACATCCCCCTCCACCCTCCCCTTCCTTATGGGTGTTCCCCTCCCAACCCTCCCCCCATTGCCGCCCTCCCCCCAACAGTCTAGTTCACTGGGGGTTCAGTCTTAGCAGGACCCAGGGCTTCCCCTTCCACTGGTGCTCTTACTAGGATATTCATTGCTACCTATGGGGTCAGAGTCCAGGGTCAGTCCATGTATAGTCTTTAGGTAGTGGCTTAGTCCCTGGAAGCTCTGGTTGCTTGGCATTGTTGTACTTTTGGGGTCTCGAGCCCCTTCAAGCTCTTCCAGTTCTTTCTCTGATTCCTTCAACGGGGGTCCTATTCTCAGTTCAGTGGTTTGCTGCTGGCATTCGCCTCTGTATTTGCTGTATTCTGGCTGTGTCTCTCAGGAGCGATCTACATCCGGCTCCTGTCGGTCTGCACTTCTTTGCATCATCCATCTTGTCTAAATGGATGGCTGTATATGTATTGGCCACATGTGGGGCAGGCTCTGAATGGGTGTTCCTTCAGTCTCTGTTTTAATATTTTTCCTTTCTCTTCCCTGCCAAGGGTATTCTTGTTCCCCTTTTAAAGAAGGAGTGAAGCATTTACAGTGTAAGACTCTCAGAGAGAATCTTCTCTCAGGAGGGAGATCCTCGCCCAATGACCAGTCCGAGTCCACAGGCTGTAATCTGTAAGAGGATTTTTATTGATCAGGATACACAGGTATCTGTGGCGTCCCAGTCAATTTGGAAGACTGGCGTGCCTAGCAGAACCAGGGACGGGATTTTATAGGGCATTGGGGAGCAGAAGCAGGCTTACAGAAGCAGATGCATGGTTACAGGGATGTGATTGGTGGAGTAAATGAGGCATACGTGTATGTTATTTATTTTGGCTATAATCATAACAGTGAGTTAGCAAAAAGTACATGGTGGTCAGAGCTTCCGGGGGGTCAGGGACTTTTTCTTTTTCCTATCAGGTGGCCCATGGAGCAATGTCCATAATTTAGTCTGGTTTTTGTATTTTGTTTTCTTTTCTGGTCTGTTTCGTCTAAATGATGGGTCAGCTTGTCTCACATATCTAAAAACTTACTTTTTATTTCTATAGTTGAGGGCCTTGGACTTGTACAATTTCCTTTCTTGGAGGGGGTCTTTTATTCCCCCATTTTCTTTTTTTTTGTCCTTGAGTGGAATCTTCCACTCAACTTGGTTAAGGTACCTCTGTTTTTTGTTGTTTCGCCATCTGATACTGTTGTCTCAGCACAAAAGTTTGAATGACTGAAAGTCTGTATTTCTTACTATTCCTGTCTGATCTATATAGAAACAACATTTTTTTTAGTGTAGCACACAGACTCTTTCTTTAAGGAATATCAGGTCTAATCTTCTCCTGTTTTGAAGGACTACCTCTGAGAGGGAGGTTAGGTGTTCTTGGAGGTCAGCTAAAAAGTCTTTTTTTAATTTTTTTTATATCTGAGTCAATGGCAATTTTGAATTTTCTATAAGCCTTGCATTATAGGGCAACAGCAGATGTCCTTGTGCTGCCCTTGTAGCACCTAGATAGCCTTAAATAATTTTCAACTCTCTTTTGTGTCTTATTAAGTCTTTAGCATCAGGATTCTAATTTGGACAATATCTGAACCTATACACCAAGGTCTTTTAGAACTTTTAAACTTATATAGGTTGTGATCCCTGAGGCACAGTCCCAAGAAGTGTTAGGAGTACTAGCATATGTAATGTTACATCATTTGTAATAAAAATCAAGCCTATCTTTACACCTATTCTGAGGGAACCCAGGGCAAACAGGCAAACATGAAATTCTTGTTTCTAAAACACACTCCTCAAGTGAGCATTATAGCAACCTCCCAGTCACTTAAGTCTAGGGAGCTTTTTGAAGATCTGAGTGTCCCTCTAGGTCCCAGCTCTCAGCCCCAACAGCTAGTACGCTGCTGGTGAGGGCTGAGACTTGATGGCTATCAGGGTGGTCAGCAGCACCAGGTACGGTCCTTTCCAGTGAGGCTCGAGTGTCTGGGCTCAGTGTAGCTGTAGTCTCTAACCTGGAACTGATGACATGTCTCAGGGGTCTCCAGGGCATAGGCTGCTGTCAACTGTGAGCAGATTTCTTTCTGTATCACCGGTAGGTCTTTTAGCCTGGCATATAAATCATTATTACTATGACATGTTGGATCAGTAACATCATCTAATACAGTCAGGGGAGCTGAGGCCCCGTATAAGATCTCAAAGGGGGTAAGGCTGAATCTGGAAGGAATATTTCTTGCTCTGAAGAGAGCAAGAGGGAAGGAGTGTCACCCAGTCTGTGTCAGTCTCCATGGTTAATTTGGTCAGGGTCTCTTTTAGAGTCTTATTTATTTATTTTACCTGTCCTGAACTTTGAGGTCTGTAAATACAACGTAATTTTTAATCAACCTCTAAATACTTGGCCACACCCTGGCTTACCTTGGCAACGAAAGTAGGGCTGTTGTCTGACCAGATTACCTTGGGCATTCTAAATCGGGGGAAGATTTCTTCTAGTATCTTCTTGATGACTATTGAGCCCGTCTCTTGCTTGGTGGGGAAAGCTTCTACCTATTCTTGAAAAGATATCTATAAACACTAGGAGACATTTATAACCATATTTTTCTGGTTTTATCTCTGTGAAGTCCACTTCTCAGTAGTATCCAGGCCGTTCCCCACGGAGCCTCCTACCACAGTCAACTTTCCTGAAAACAGTTATCTTTTGGCCTGGTATACATCAGTGTACTATCTGTTCCACGAGATACTTGAGACCTGTGACATAATATTTAGTTTTTGAAAACGTCTGGATGAGTTTGCTTACCCCTAAGTGAGTCTATTGATGCATTTGTTTTACCATGGCCTCTGCCTATTTTTGTAGCAGGATCTTCTTTCTCGTTGAGGTGTACCAGAGTCTCTTCCTCGGCCTGGCTGGGTCATGGAGGACCCTTAACATAGCCAGAATCTCTTTTTTTCTTGCCCTCAGATGTCAGCAGGCCCCTCTGTTGATGGGCTGTAGCAAAGGCATACGTGCTGTCCACATAGATGTTAAGTCTCCTTCTCGGCTCAAGGGCTTTGGTGAGGGGAGCGAGCTCTACCCCCTGAGTAGTGGTGTCTTCTGGTAGGGCCTGAGCCCAAATGACTCTGTTTCCATCTGCCACTGCTGTCCCAGCCCATCTTTTTTCTTCTGTAAGAAGCTGTTCCCATCTATGAACCAGATGGCATCTACCCCCTCTGGTAACTGGTCAGTCAGATCTTTATGCCACCCCTGTGTTTTAGTGAGCACCTGCTGACAGTCATGAATGGGAGTGTCTAGGTCGGGGTCTGGGAGCAGGGTTGCAGGGTTTAGACTCGTAGGGGCAGTCTGGAATCACAAGGAACAAGTGGGATACCCGGCCCACGCCAAGGTCCACCGTTCTTCGGGTAGTCCATGAGTATCATTTGTTGCCGGTAATCCCCTGTACTCAAGGTCTTTTGCTGGACACTAGCCAATTTGGGCGTAGGAGCACAGAGTGTTGGGCCCCCATATTCACAAAACAACTGGGCGGGCTTTCCTTTTATCTTTTCGCATAGCCAGCACTCTAGGACCAAGAGGCTTGCCTTCCGGGCTGCTGGAGAGGCCCCTCTTGTTCTTTTTGGGGCAGTCCCTGACCCAGTGTCCTTTTTCCTTGTGATAGGCACACTGATCTTTAGCTAGGAATTCTCTTCTGTTGCCAGGTACTGTCTTCTTAGGTTCCCTAACTACTGTGGCCAGTATATATTTCTCTCCTGTCTTTTATCCCTCTTTAGCTCTCCAACTTCTTTTTCTTTTTGTTTCTTTTTTTTCTTAGCTTTCTGTTCTTTTTACCTTCTTTCCTCTTTCTCTTCCTCAGACTTTCTCTGCAACTTACATTAACTCTCAGCAACTTAGCTTAACCCTTTAAATTTCTGTAACTTTCTCTCTTTATATCTTTTCCTTATCTTAGCCAGATTAGTGGGGCATTTTCCAGCTCCTCGGAGACCCACCCTTGGAGCCTGGTGGCAGACCTGGAGCACTCCCTACCTTCAGGGGTATTCAAGTCAACAGTCAGGAGTGAGGGTCTTCCATCTATGTCTGGAACATTCTTTCTGGCCTCTAGCAGGATTCTGTCTTTCCTCGGTGGTAAAGAAGACCTGTAACAGTTACTAACAAGCATCTCAAACGGGATGGTGAGAAAACAAGAGAATCTTGAGAATAGAGGTCCACTGAAGAGGACAAATAGCATTTAGTCACACAGCTAAGCCAAGAGGCTTTCTTGGGACAAAAAGGCCATTGTAAAAATAAGCACAAGCTTTGTGTCTGTGAAACAGGACGGCAAGCAAAGAGGGAGCTGATCTGTTACCGACTATCTCTCTGGACTTAAGAACTAATAACAAAAGGATGGAGAGATGGTTAGGACCTGGATGCTAGATGCCAAGTGGCTGACAAAAGAATTGTAACCAGTTCACCTGGGACTTTCAGGACCTCAGTAGCAGCCCTTTACCAAACTGTCTCATTGGGTTAAATGCCCATGGAAAGGAAAACATTAATACTGACCTTGGCCACAGCCAAAGCCTGAATTCTAAATTTTGACTGGCAAAACAAAGTTCTTCACAGTTTGTTGCAGATTCTTTTTGAAACTATTTTAGGGGCTTCTCTGTCCCCCAACCTGGGGCATTTTGACCACAGGGGCAGGAACTGGCTGCTGTGGGGATAGGATCAAAGGCACTCTCCATGTCAATGATGACTAACAGGGAAGGTTACTTAATGTTGGAGATCAACTCCTCTCTTGGAATAGGGCCAGCAGATAAGGCAGGCTCCCTTAAAGAACTCCTAATGAACGCTCTCCTTCTGTGAGCAAGTGTTGAAGGTCTGGTCACTGAAGGCAGCAACTGGAATTATTATTTTTTCAGGGCCAAAAGTCTCATAAAACAACCACTAACTCTACGCTATCTTCTTGTTGTCAAAGCCGGCCGGCCTCATCACCTTGAAACTCCTCTTACGCTGACTTGGCCAGAGCTGCGCCACTGCCCACGCGCAGCCTGCAGCTTGCTAGCAGGCCTGTATGCTTGTCACCCTCAGCCCCTACATTTTCCTACTCTGTGCTGTCCCTTCCTTAGAAGCTGTGAATGTTTAAGCAACAGGGAGAATTTTTCTTCAGGATCTAAGGTAAAGCTTTCAGGCTCTTGTTAATACCTGCTTCAGACAGGGTCACTCACTAACCTGGAGTTCTTCATACACAACTGTTAACAGCAGCTAGACTGGACAAGGGGAGCAAAGGGAGGGGCATCTCTCCTTGGGGAGGAGGCTAAGAGAGAAAGATAAAACAATTTTTCTCAAGCAAATTATTTCCAAGTTAAGCACCAAGAGGACCAAGTAAAACTCCTTGACAAACAAAGCAAACAGTTTCATGATTTCAAACACAGTTGTCAGTCCAAGATTTTAAACACAGTCGTCTGTCCAAAGTCCAAAAACGAAACAAAAGCCAAAAAGACACTCGACAATACCACAGAAAACAAACCAGACAAACAAAACCAAGACAAAGCATCCTATAACCAATTTCCACAGATGTTCAAAGAAAATTAGGACACAAAGAAGACAAACAATTCCAACAGACAGACAGACGCACCGCGAGGCTTCGGTGTCAAACTGAAACCAAAAATTCAGACAGAGGCGACGAGGGTCCGGATCCTTCAGTGGATCCGGCTCTCTCCTCTCTCCTCCAACCCCAAACCACGTATCCTTCCAATACAGGCTGAGCCCCAAAAAACCGGGCTCTAAACACCCTTGGAACGTCTTCCAGGGCTGCGGGGGAGAAGTCCGAGCTCCTCAGCTCCTTCTCTGGCCCGCCCAAATACAAACGGTATAGACCCAAGCCAAGTAACTAAGCATTTACAGAACAAGTCACAAAGCAAGACAAGACAGGACAAGACAAATGCTGGCCAGCTTACCTCCCGGTGGGTGGTCAGTGGTCTCTGGGCAGAGGATCTCCGATCCCGGACGAGCCCCCATATGTAAGACTCTCAGAGAGAATCTTCCCTCAGGAGGGAGATCCTCGAGCCCAATGACCAGTCCGAGTCCACAGGCTGTAATCTGTAAGAGGATTTTTATTGATCATTATACACAGGTATCTGTGGCGTACCAGTCAATTTGGAAGACTGGCGTGCCTAGCAGAACCAGGGACGGGTTTTTATAGGGCATTGGGGAGCAGAAGCAGGCTTACAGAAGCAGATGCATGGTTACAGGGATGTGATTGGTGGAGTAAATGAGGCATACGTGTATGTTATTTATTTTGGCTATAATCATAACAGTGAGTTAGCAAAAAGTACATGGTGGTCAGAGCTTCCGGGGGGTCAGGGACTTTTTCTTTTTCCTGTCAGGTGGCCCATGGAGCAATGTCCATAATTTAGTCTGGTTTTTGTATTTTGTTTTCTTTTCTGGTCTGTTTCGTCTAAATGATGGGTCAGCTTGTCCCACATATCTAAAAACTTACTTTTTATTTCTATAGTTGAGGGCCTTGGGCTTGTACAATTTCCTTTCTGGGAGGGGGGTCTTTTAACAGAAAATGTTGTCTTTTTTTCCCACTGGATTGTTTTAGCTTCTTTGTCAAAGAAAAACCAGAGGTGTGTGGGTTCATTTCTGGGTCTTCAATTCTATTGCACCGATCTATCTGCCTATCTCTGTGCCAATATCATACAATTTTTATCACTATTGCTCTGTAATATCGCTTGAGGACAGGGACAGTGATTCCCCCAGAAGTGTTTTTACTGTTGAGGATAGTTTTTGCTATCCTGGGTTCTTTGTTATTCCAAATGACTTTGCAAATTGCTCTTTCTAAGTCTATGAAAAATTGAGTTGTAATTTTGATGGGGATTGCATTGAATCTGTAGATTACTTTTGGCAAGGTGGCCATTGTAACTATATTAATCCTGACAATCTATGAGCATGGGAGATCTTTCTATCTTCTTCAATTTCTTTCTTCAGAGATTTGAAGTTATTGTCATACAGATCTTTCACTTGCTTGGTTAGAGTCACATTGAGGTATTTTATGTTATTTGTGACTATTGTGAAGGTGTCATTTCCCTCATTTCTTTCTCAGCTTGTTTATCCTTTGAGTAGAGGAAGGCTACTGATTTGTTTGAGTTAATTTTATGCTCAGCCACTTTGCTGAGGTTTTTTTTTTTTAAATCAGGCTTAGTAGTTCTCTGGTGGAACTTTTGGGGTCACTTAAATATACTATCATATCACTGGCAAATAGTGATATTTTGACTTTTTCCTTTCCAATTTATATCCCTTTGACCTCATTTTGTTTTCTGAATGCTCTGGGTAGGACTTCGATTACTATATTGAATAAGTAGGGAGAGAGTGGGCAGCCTTGTCTAGTCCCTGATTTTAGTGTATTGCTTCAAATTTCTCTCCGTCTAGTTTTATGTTGGCTACTGGTTTGCTGTATATTGCTTTTACTATGTTTAGGTATAGGTATGAATTCCTGTTCTTTCCAAGACATTTATCATAAAAGGGTGTTGAATTTTGCCAAATGCTCCCTGAGCTTCTCATAAAATGATCATGTGGGTTTTTTCTTTGCATTTGTTTACATAGTGGATTAAGTTGGTGGATTTCCATATATTGAATCATCCCTGCATCCCTGAAATGAAGCCTACTTGATCATGATGGATAATTGTTTTAGTATGTTCTTGGAATCAGTTTGTGAGGATTTTATGAAGTATTTTTGCATCAGTATTCATAAGGGAAATTGGTCTGAATTTCTCTTTCTTTGTTGGGTCTTTGTGTGGTTTAGGTATAAGCGTAATTGTGGCTTCATAGAAGGAATTAGGTAATGTTCCTTCTGTTTCTGTTTTGTCGAATGATTTGGACAGTATTGGTTTTAGTTCTTCTATAAAGGTCTGATAGAATTCTGCATTAAACCTATCTAGTTCTGGGATTTTTTCAGTTGGGAAACTTGTAATAACTGCTTCTATTTCTTTAGGAGTTATGGAATTATTTAGATGGTTTGTGTGATCCCGATTTAACTTTGGTACCTAGTATCTGTCTAGAAAATTGTCCTTTCCTCAAGATTTTCCAGTTTTGTTGAATATAGGCTTTTGTAGTAGGATCTAGTGATTTTTTGAATTTCCTCAGATTCTATCATTATGTCTTCCTTTTCATTTCTGATTCTGTTAATTAGGACACATTCTCTGTGCCCTCTGGTTAATCTGGCTAAGGTTTTATCTATCTTGTTGATTTTCTCAAAGAATCAGCTTCTGATTTTGTTGATTCTTTCTATAGTCCTTTTTGTTTCTATTTGGTTGACTTCAGCTCTGAGTTTGATTATTCCCTGCCTTGTATTCCTCTCGGGTGCATTTGCTTCTTTTTCTTCTAGAGCTTTTAGGTGTGCTGTCAAGCTGCAAATGTATGCTCTCTACTGTTTCTTCTTGGAGGAAAACTCTGAGTTTTCCTCTCAGCACAGCTTTCATTGTGTCCCATATGTTTGGGTATGTTGTGCCTTTATTTTCATTAAATTCTAAAAAGTCTTTAGTTCCTTTCTTTCTTTCTTTCTTGACCAAGTTAATGATGAGTAGAGCATTGTTCAACTTCCATGTGTATGTGGGATTTCTGTTGTTATTGTTGTTATTAAAGACCAGCCTTAATCTGTGGTGATTTGATAGGATGCATAGGATTATTTTAATCTTCTTGTATCTGTTGAGGCCTGTTTTGTGACCAATTATAGGGTCAATTCTGGAGAAGGTACCATGAGGTTCTGAGAAGACGGTATATTCTTTTGTTTTCAGATGAAATGTTCTATAAATATCTGTTAAATACATTTGGTTCATAACTTCTGTTAGTTTCCCTGTGTCTCTGTTTAGTTTTTGTTTCCATGATGAGAGTAGGGTGTTGAAATCTCCTACTATTATTGTGTGAGGTGCAATGTGTTCTTTGAGCTTTAGTAAGATTTCTTTTATGAATGTAGTTGCCCTTGCAGTTGAAGCATAGATATTTAGGATTGAGAGTTCGTCTTGGTAGATGTTTCCTTGGATGAATATGAAGTGTCTTTCCTTATCTTTTTTGATAACTTTTGACTAAAAGTTGATTTTATTCGATATTAGAATTGTAACTCCAGCTTGTGACCATTTGCTTCAAAGTTGTTTTCCAGCCTTTTACTCTGAGGTAGTGTCTGTCTTTGTCACTGAGGTATATTCTCTGTATACAGCAAAATGCTTGGTCCTCTTTATGTATCTCGTCTGTTAGCCTATGTCTTTTTATTGGGGAATTGTGCCCATTGATGTTAAGAGATATTAAAGAAGAGTGATTGTTGTTTCCTGTTATTTTTGTTGTTAGAGGTGGAATTATGTTTGTGTGGCTCTATTCTTTTTGGTTGTAAGGAGGTTACTTTCTTGCTTTTTCTAGGGTGTATTTTCCCTCCGTGTGTTAGAGTTTTCCATCTACTATCCTTTGTAGGGCTGGATTTGTAGAAAGATATTGTGTAAACTTGGTTTTTTCATGAAATACCTTGGTTTCTCCATCTATGTTAATTGAGAGTTATACTGGATATAGTAGCCTGGTCTGGCATTTGTGTTCTCTTAGGGTCTGTATGACATCTTCCCCGGATCTTCCATACTTTGTAGTCTCTAGTGAAAATCTGATGTAATTCTGATAGGTCTGCCTTTATATATAACTTGATCTTCTTCCCTAACTCCTTTTAATGTTCTTACTTTTGTGCATTTGGTGCTTTGACTACTATGTGATGGGAGAAATTTCTTTTCTGGTCCAATCTCTTTGGAGTTCTGTAGAATTCTTGTGTGTTTATTGGCATCTCTTTAGGTTAGGGAAATTTTCTTCTATAATGTTGTTGAAGATATTTACTGGCTCTTTAAGTTGGGAGTCTTCACACTCTTCTCTACCTATTATCCTTAGGTTTGATCTTCTCATTGTTTTCTGTATTTCCTGTATTTTTAAACTTAGAAGCTGTATGAGTTACTTTTCACATTGCTGTGACACAATACATGATAAAAGGGGCAAAATGAAGGAAGATGGTATTTGAATTCATGGTCCTAGGGTACACAATAGTGAAGACGAAACAGCATCAGCAACATGGAACTAGTCATATTGCATCTACCATCAGAAAGCAAACAGAGATAACTATTGGTGCTTACCTCAACTTCTCCATTTTATTTTGTTTGGTTTAGACTATGGAGTGGTTCCTCCCATATTCATGATCAGTATGTAGACACAGCTAAAATTAATAGTCATTGGAGAGGTGGTATAAACCGAATACACTAGAAGCTTTCTCTAACATGTCCACATTAGAAGTTGATTTAAATGAAATCACTAAATAACAGAGGACATAGATATCCAACTGCTCATTTCTGGTCATCAAGTCAAGCTTCCAGTATAAGGTTTGGATTATATCTAATTGAGTTTTTGGCTAAAGAGGACCCATGGAAATCCCTAAAAACCAGGCTGATGGCAAGATTAGAGGTTGGGAGCTCTCTGCTCCCAGATCCCAGATCCAAACACACCAGAAAAGCAAGATCTAGTTTCAAAATCATATTTGATCATGATGCTGGAGGACTTCAAGAAAGACATGAAGAACTCCCTTAGAGAACAAGTAGAAGCCTACAGAGAGGAATCGCAAAAATGCCTGAAAGAATCGCAAAAATCCCTGAAAGAATTCCAGGAAAACATAAATAAACAAGTAGAAGCCCATAGAGAGGAGACACAAAAATCCCTGAAAGAATTCCAGGAAAAAATAAATAAACAAGTAGAAGCCCATAGAGAGGAGACACAAAAATCCCTGAAAGAATTCCAGGAAAACACAATCAAACAGTTGAAGGAATTAAAAATGGAAATAGAAGCAATCAAGAAAGAACACATGGAAACAACCCTGGATATAGAAAACCAAAAGAAGAGACAAGGAGCTGTAGATACAAGCTTCACCAACAGAATACAAGAGATGGAAGAGAGAATCTCAGGAGCAGAAGATTCCATAGAAATCATTGACTCAACTGTCAAAGATAATGTAAAGTGGAAAAAGCTACTGGTCCAAAACATACAGGAAATCCAGGACTCAATGAGAAGATCAAACCTAAGGATAATAGGTTTAGAAGAGAGTGAAGACTCCCAGCTCAAAGGACCAGTAAATATCTTCAACAAAATCATAGAAGAAAACTTCCCTAACCTAAAAAAAGAGATACCCATAGACATACAAGAAGCCTACAGAACTCCAAATAGATTGAACCAGAAAAGAAACACCTCCCGTCACATAATTGTCAAAACACCAAACGCACAAAATAAAGAAAGAATATTAAAAGCAGTAAGGGGAAAAAGGTCAAGTAACATATAAAGGGAGACCTATCAGAATCACACCAGACTTCTCGCCAGAAACTATGAAGGCCAGAAGATCCTGGACTGATGTCATACAGACCCTAAGAGAACACAAATGCCAGCCCAGGTTACTGTATCCAGCAAAACTCTCAATTAACATTGATGGAGAAACCAAGATATTCCATGACAAAACCAAATTTACACAATATCTTTCTACAAATCCAGCACTACAAAGGATAATAAATGGTAAAGCCCAACATAAGGAGGCAAGCTATACCCTAGAAGAAGCAAGAAACTAATCGTCTTGGCAACAAAACAAAGAGAATGAAAGCACACAAACATAACCTCACATCCAAATATGAATATAAAGGGAAACAATAATCACTATTTCTTAATATCTCTCAATATCAATGGCCTCAACTCCCCAATAAAAAGACATAGATTAACAAACTGGATACGCAACGAGGACCCTGCATTCTGCTGCCTACAGGAAACACACCTCAGAGACAAAGACAGACACTACCTCAGAGTGAAAGGCTGGAAAACAACTTTCCAAGCAAATGGTCAGAAGAAGCAAGCTGGAGTAGCCATTCTAATATCAAATAAAATCAATTTCCAACTAAAAGTCATCAAAAAAGATAAGGAAGGACACTTCATATTCATCAAAGGAAAAATCCACCAAGATGAACACTCAATCCTAAATATCTATGCCCCAAATACAAGGGTACCTACATAGGTAAAAGAAACCTTACTAAAGCTCAAAACACACATTGCACCTCACACAATAATAGTGGGAGATTTCAACACACCACTCTCATCAATGGACAGATCATGGAAACAGAAATTAAACAGTGATGTCGACAGACTAAGAGAAGTCATGACCAAATGGACTTAACGGATATTTATAGAACATTCTATCCTAAAGCAAAAGGATATACCTTCTTCTCAGCTCCTCATGGTACTTTCTCCAAAATTGACCATATAATTGGTCAAAAAACGGGCCTCAACAGGTACAGAAAGATAGAAGTAATCCCATGGGTGCTATCGGACCACCACGGCCTAAAACTGGTCTTCAATAACAATAAGGGAAGAATGCCCACATATACGTGGAAATTGAACAATGCTCCACTCAATGATAACCTGATCAAGGAAGAAATAAAGAAAGAAATTAAAAACTTTTTAGAATTTAATGAAAATGAAGATACAACATACTCAAACTTATGGGACACAATGAAAGCTGTGCTAAGACGAAAACTCTTAGCGCTGAGTGCCTGCAGAAAGAAACAGGAAAGAGCATATGTCAGCAGCTTGACAGCACACCTAAAAGCTCTAGAACAAAAAGAAGCAAATACACCCAGGAGGAGTAGAAGGCAGGAAATAATCAAACTCAGAGCAGAAATCAACCAAGTAGAAACAAAAAGGACCATAGAAAGAATCAACAGAACCAAAAGTTGGTTCTTTGAGGAAATCAACAAGATAGATAAACCCTTAGCCAGACTAACGAGAGGACACAGAGAGTGCGTCCAAATTAACAAAATCAGAAATGAAAAGGGAGACATAACTACAGATTCAGAAGAAATTCAAAAAATCATCAGATCTTACTATAAAAACCTATATTCAACAAAATTTGAAAATCTTCAGGAAATGGACAATTTCCTAGAGAGATACCAGGTATCGAAGTTAAATCAGGAACAGATAAACCAGTTAAACAACCCCATAACTCCTAAGGAAATAGAAGCAGTCATTAAAGGTCTCCCAACCAAAAAGAGGCCAGGTCCAGACGGGTTTAGTGCAGAATTCTATCAAACCTTCCTAGAAGACCTCATACCAATATTATCCAAACTATTCCACAAAATTGAAACAGATGGAGCCCTACCGAATTCCTTCTACGAAACCACAATTACTCTTATACCTAAACCACACAAAGACACAACAAAGAAAGAGAACTTCAGACCAATTTCCCTTATGAATATCGACGCAAAAATACTCAATAAAATTCTGGCAAACCGAATTCAAGAGCACATCAAAACAATCATCGACCATGATAAAGTAGGTTTCATCCCAGGCATGCAGGGATGGTTTAATATACGGAAAACCATCGACGTGATCCATTATATAAACAAACTGAAAGAACAGAACCACATGATCATTTCATTAGATGCTGAGAAAGCATTTGACAAAATTCAACACCCCTTCATGATAAAAGTCCTGGAAAGAATAGGAATTCAAGGCGCATACCTAAACATAGTAAAAGCCATATACAGCAAACCAGTTGCTAACATTAAACTAAATGGAGAGAAACTTGAAGCAATCCCACTAAAATCCGGGACTAGACAAGGCTGCCCACTCTCTCCCTACTTATTCAATATAGTTCTTGAAGTTCTAGCCAGAGCAATCAGACAACAAAAGGAGATCAAATGGATACAGATCGGAAAAGAAGAGGTCAAAATATCACTATTTGCAGATGACATGATAGTATATTTAAGTGATCCCAAAAGTTCCACCAGAGAACTACTAAAGCTGATAAACAACTTCAGCAAAGTGGCTGGGTATAAAATTAACTCAAATAAATCAGTTGCCTTCCTCTATACAAAAGAGAAACAAGCCGAGAAAGAAATTAGGGAAACGACACCCTTCATAATAGACTCAAATAATATAAAGTACCTCGGTGTGACTTTAACCAAGCAAGTAAAAGATCTGTACAATAAGAACTTCAAGACACTGAGGAAAGAAATTGAAGAAGACCTCAGAAGATGGAAAGATCTCCCATGCTCATGGATTGGCAGGATTAATATAGTAAAAATGGCCATTTTACCAAAAGCAATCTACAGATTCAATGCAATCCCCATCAAAATACCAATCCAATTCTTCAAAGAGTTAGACAGAACAATTTGCAAATTCATCTGGAATAACAAAAAACCCAGGATAGCTAAAGCTATCCTCAACAATAAAAGGACTTCAGGGGGAATCACTATCCCTGAACTCAAGCAGTATTACAGAGCAATAGTGATAAAAACTGCATGGTATTGGTACAGAGACAGACAGATAGACCAATGGAATAGAATTGAAGACCCAGAAATGAACCCACACACCTATGGTCACTTGATTTTTGACAAAGGAGCCAAAACCATCCAATGGAAAAAAGATAGCATTTTCAGCAAATGGTGCTGGTTCAACTGGAGGGCAACATGTAGAAGAATGCAGATCGATCCATCCTTATCACCCTGTACAAAGCTTAAGTCCAAGTGGATCAAGGACCTCCACATCAAACCAGACACACTCAAACTAATAGAAGAAAAACTAGGGAAGCATCTGGAACACATGGGCACTGGAAAAAATTTCCTGAACAAAACACCAATGGCTTATGCTCTAAGATCAAGAATTGAGAAATGGGATCTCATAAAACTGCAAAGCTTCTGTAAGGCAAAGGACACTGTGGTTAGGACAAAACGGCAACCAACAGATTGGGCAAAGATCTTTACCAATCCTACAACAGATAGAGGCCTTATATCCAAAATATACAAAGAACTCAAGAAGTTAGACCGCAGGGAAACAAATAACCCTATTAAAAAATGGGGTTCAGAGCTAAACAAAGAATTCACAGCTGAGGAATGCCGAATGGCTGAGAAACACCTAAAGAAATGTTCAACATCTTTAGTCATAAGGGAAATGCAAATCAAGGGAAAAACAACCCTGAGATTTCACCTCACACCAGTGCGATTGGCTAAGATCAAAAACTCAGGTGACAGCAGATGCTGGCGAGGATGTGGAGAAAGAGGAACACTCCTCCATTGTTGGTGGGATTGCAGACTGGTAAAACCATTCTGGAAATCAGTCTGGAGGTTCCTCAGAAAATTGGACATTGAACTGCCTGAGGATCCAGCTATACCTCTCTTGGGCATATACCCAAAAGATGCCTCAACATATAAAAGAGACACTTGCTCCACTATGTTCATCGCAGCCTTATTTATAATAGCCAGAAAATGGAAAGAACCCAGATGCCCTTCAACAGAGGATTGGATACAGAAAATGTGGTACATCTACACAATGGAATATTACTCAGCTATCAAAAACAACGAGTTTATGAAATTCGTAGGCAAATGGTTGGAACTGAAAAATATCATCCTGAGTGAGCTAACCCAATCACAGAAAGACATACATGGTATGCACTCATTGATAAGTGGCTATTAGCCCAAATGCTTGAATTACCCTAGATCCCTAGAACAAACGAAACTCAAGACGGATGATCAAAATGTGAATGCTTCACTCCTTCTTTAAATGAGGAAAAAGAATACCCTTGGCAGGGAAGGGAGAGGCAAAGATTAAAACAGAGACTTAAGGAACACCCATTCAGAGCCTGCCCCACATGTGGCCCATATATATACAGCCACCCAATTAGACAAGACGGATGAAGCAAAGAAGTGCAGACCGACAGGAGCCGGATGTAGATCGCTCCTGAGAGACACAGCCAGAATACAGCAAACACAGAGGCGAATGCCAGCAGCAAACCACTGAACTGAGAATAGGTCCCCTATTGAAGGAATCAGAGAAAGAACTGGAAGAGCTTGAAGGGGCTCGAGACCCCAAAAGTACAACAATGCCAAGCAACCAGAGCTTCCAGGGACTAAGCCACTACCTAAAGACTATACATGGACTGACCCTGGACTCTGACCCCATAGGTAGCAATGAATATCCTAGTAAGAGCACCAGTGGAAGGGGAAGCCCTGGGTCCTGCTAAGACTGAACCCCCAGTGAACTAGTCTATGGGGGGAGGGCGGCAATGGGGGGAGGGTTGGGAGGGGAACACCCATAAGGAAGGGGAGGGGGGGGATGTTTGCCCGGAAACCGGGAAAGGGAATAACACTCGAAATGTATATAAGAAATACTCAAGTTAATAAAAAAAAAATGTATATATATAAAAAAAAAAAAGAACACTGACTGCTCTTCCAGAAGTCTTGAGTTCAATTCCTAGCAACCACATGGTGGCTCACAACCATCTCTAATAGGATACGATGTCCTCTTCTGGTATGTCTGAAGAGAGCAACAGTGTACTCATGTGCATAAAATAAATCTTAAAATCTTAAAAAACTTTTGCAATAGAATATAAATTAAAATTCTTTTTTCGCTGGGGATTTAGCTCAGTGGTAGAGCGCTTACCTAGGAAGTGCAAGGCCCTGGGTTCGGTCCCCAGCTCCGAAAAAAAAAAATTCTTTTTTCAAAAAATTTCACATCATGAACACTGTATGTGCATAATTTTCCCTTCCTCTTTCTCACTCCAATTCCTCCTCTCTCTTCCCTTCCTCTTTTCCTCTTAAATTAATCCACTGTGTCATTCTTAGTATCTGAAACTCTTCAGGTAGCCATTTACTATCCTGAGTCTCAAGACACATTTCTGACTTTTTACCTCCTGGGGGCTGAGGTTAAAGATGTACAACACCATACGTTCACAGACTTGTTTTCAAATGAGGAAGGAGGTGTTACTAGGTATTACTAGTGTTACTTTGCTGTGATGAAATACCATGTGCAGATGCAACTTGGCGGGGGGGGGGAGGTTTATCTTCCTCACAGTTCTGTGTAACAGTTCACTGTCAAAGCAATGAGGGCAGGAACTTATACAGTGAAGAAACCTGGAGGCAGGAGCTGGTGTAGAAGCCACAGAAGGATTCTGGTTACTGGTTTGCTTCATAAGGCATGCTAGGCTAAGAATGCAACCATTAACAATGAATGGGCTGGCAGAATACTGCAAATACAGAGGCGAATGAGAGCAGCAAACCACTGAACTGAGAACGCGACCCCCGTTGAAGGATTCAGAGAAAGGACTGAAAGAGCTTGAAGGGGCTTGAGACCCCATATGAACAACAATGCCAACCAACCAGAGCTTCCAGGGACAAAGCCACGACCCAAAGACTATACATGAACTGACCCTGGGTTCCAACTGCATAGGTAGCAATTAATAGCCTAGTAAGGGCACCAGTGGAAGGGGAAGCCCTTGGTCCTGCCAAGGCTGGACCTCCCCAGTGAACGGGATTCTTGTGGGGAGGGTGGTAATGGTGGGAGGATGGGGAAGGGAACACTCATATAGAAGGGGAGAGGGAGGGGTTAGGGGGATGTTGGTCTGGAAACTGGGAAAGGGAGTTACAATTGAAATGTAAATAAATACCCAATTTAATAAAGATGAAGAAAAAAAACCACAATGAATGATCTGGGCCCACTACCCTTCATCACTAAAACAATTATAATAGGCAAATAATCTTGTTAATGAATAACCATCTGGTGTGGGGCATGAACTTCAGCCTCATTTGGAAGCTTAGCTGGGAAACACGATACTGTAACTGTTAGAAAAAGACCTTCATCATCAGATTCAATGGATTTTTCACTTCTTTGCGTCACCCATCTCTTAATGCTTCCTCTCTGTGCACAAGAATCAGGTAAGTGTATTTTCTTTTATGTATGTTTAGCTGGAAGTGAGTGGCGAATAAATATTAGGTCACAGGACATTTACTTTTGCTCCAGTAGGTAAAGAGGATGTATGCTAGTTTCAGTTTGCTAACCATATACCTATAAAATCACACAGCTAGCAAATCATGTAATGTGAACATACTTGAAACAGTGACTATAGAGGATAGAATGATGAGAACAAAGGCAGGAATACAGATTCTGAGGTGTGTACAACTTGCTCAAATTAGATGATTTCCTCTTTATCTCCTTGATGGAAGGATAAAAAGGCAAAAGACAAGCTAGATCCAAAGCATCTCGTCACAGAATCCCTTGTCTTTGAATTATACCCTGTTTTCAAAATCAAGTATGCAGACCATGTAATGTTAAAAACCTTTTCGTATGTATTAAGACATTTTTATTATATAGACCAGCCTAAAAAAAATGTGCTTTATGGAATTCTCCATGATTACAAGCCGAGCTTTTGTAAGAATTCAACAAACGTTGTCATAGTAATTTTCTGTTTTCTTCAGGTTAAACAATAACTAGTTTCTTGAAGAATTCAGGTGAGGCGTCTTGAGAAGTAGCTCAGTAGATAAGAGTTAGGAGCACATGGCACTCTGTAAGAGAACCCAAGATCTGTCCCAAGCACCTACATCAAAATGCTCAAAAGCACCTTAAACTCAGGTGAAAAGATCGAAAGATCTCTTGCATCCTCTGTGGATCCCTGGGCACACATCCCCATCACAAGCATAATTAAAAATCAGGATTACATGTTTAAAAAATAATTGAGGAGAGAAAACAAAAACTATGCTAAACTGAAAAGAGAAACTGAGGTTTAGGGACAAAGCTTCTGCTTAGCCTGGATAATGTCTGGAGTTCAATCTTTAGTATCAATAAATAATAAATTAGTATTGACTATGTTTGATGAGGAAGACTTCTGTCATGAAATAGCTCAGACTATAAAGGGAAAGAGAATCTGGGAGCAAGTGATGATGAGGGGCTAGACAGTTCGGAAACTGTTGGGTAATCAGTGATGGACAGCTCAGATATTTATTTACTTATTTACTTATTTATTTTTGCTTGTTTGGGTTTTCGTGTGTACTGTTCAGTCCTTTCCTGAGTGCAAGGAACAAACTACATATGGAAATTGCAATGTTTCTGGTGACATATAACTGTCAGATGACCTTGTGTTCTCATTTTATTCAAAGCTATGGAACTGGTAACGTTATACCTATTTTTTTAAATTAAAAATGATATGGTGCAGGAAAAGAAAGAATTTCCAGGAGACCTCAGTCTTAAAAATTAGACCAAGTAAAACATGAGCACAGAACTGATAAGCACAGGGTTTCTCTCACAATAAAGTTGCCTCATGCATTTGAAAGGTCCCTGATACTTTTATACAGTTTAGATTCACTATATTGATTTTTAAAGTATTTGATACAAAATTGCTTGTAATTTGATTGTGAAGATGAAATGAGGGAAAAGCTTATGTCCTAAAATGGATCAAGGTGTGTAGGTTATTTTTTTTTAAGATTTATTTTATGCACATGAGTACACTGTTGCTCTCTTCAGACATACCAGAAGAGGACATCGTATACTATTAGAGATGGTTGTGAGCCACCATGTGGTTGCTAGGAATTAAACTCAAGACTTCTGGAAGAGCAGTCAGTGTTCTTAACTGCTGAGCCATCTTTCCAGTCCCATGGTTGTTTTTTTAATTTTCATATTTAAATAAAGCAGAGACTAAGGAAGATGGACAGCGTTCCACAGCAGAACCCAGACGTCTTTCCTTTTACTCTCTATAGCATATCTCCCTATACTATGGGTTTATTTTATCTGTTGTTGACTTAAAAAAAATAGATGACCACTTGGGATCTATTCATTTCTGTTTTTTTTAAATTTCTTGATAGATATAATCAAAATTTTAGAGGAAATTTAGAGGAATTCATTAAATCTCAAAGTGTCAAATTTATAGCGATTACAAATAAAGCTTCAATAAATATAGTTGAGCAAATGTGCTTGTGGTTCAGTGGGACATCTTTTGAGTATGTGCTCAGAAGTGGTGTAGTTGCTCTTGAGGTAGAACTTTCTGAGAAACCACCAAATTGTTTTCCAAAGTGGTTGTACAGTTTGCCCATCCATCAGCCATGAAGTAGAGTTCCCCTTGTTTCACAACCTTGCCAGCATGCACTGTCACCTGAGTTTATGATCTTGGCCATTCTGATAGATATAAAAGATGGAATCTCAGAGTCATTTTGATTTTCATTTCCCTAATGACTAAGGATGTTGAACATTGCTTTAAATGGTTTTTGTCCATTTGGGATTCCTATATTTAAAATTCTCTGTTTAGCTCTGAACCCTATTTTTAATTGGGTTATCTGGATGTTTTACTGAGCATAAGAAGCAAATAAATTGCTAATCCTAAGGCAGAGAGTTTTTTTAGAATACTCTGCAGAAGTATGTGACAATATATCTATATCTCTTAACAATGGATCTCATTTTCAGAATCTTCACAGAGGATAAAGGACAATTAAGAAATGGCTGTGCTGATTAGGAGATGACATTTGGAATGTCACAAATAAAATCCAAAATGAGAGAGGGAGAGGGAGAGGGAGAGGGAGAGGGAGAGGGAGAGGGAGAGGGAGAGGGAGAGAGAGGGAGGGCGACAGAGAGGGAGAGGGAGGAAAGGTGACCATCTTCTGAAACTTCACAAGTCTAGCAAATGTTGAGCAAATCAATTATCTGGCAGAAAATCCAAGGCTCTTTGCCTCACAATATTGGCACTTACAGTCATAGATATGGAGAAAAGATTTTCCCACCATATGTAAACAGGCTTCAGTGCAAGATTCTGGAACCCAGTGCCTCCTTCATGACAGGTTTGACATCCAAGGAGTGACATTTGACGATGGATCCTGCTGCAGGTGTCTGTTTAACACTTTTCCACAAGGCAGCCATGGAACCTGGCTTAACATTTTAAGTATATAACATCTTCCTCAAGGGTCCCATAATGCGGGGTAGACATTGTAGAGTTATAGTTTTTAAGGCCACTGTCCAGAGAAAGAAAGTTAGGTAATAAAACACTGATGGTGATTAGTTCAAGTTACTTAGACAGGACAAAAGCAATGGAGGCCAATGGACGGTTGTGCCCCGGCAGCACTGTCTCTCACCTAACATCATCTCTTTACATTATGCTGTACTGGCTTCCATTAAATGGAAGGAAAACGCAGGAAAAGTATTTGAGTGTTGTTACTATTCCAGGATGAAGACATGAGAAAAGAAAGAGACATCAGTCAAGAACAGAGAAAGGTAGACACTGTGGAAGTTAGGGTTCAAGCTAGCAGGGTATCTCAGTACTAGTGAGAACGTTAGAGTTCCACATTATGCCTCTGTAATTATGAAGTGCTGAGGATGTGTATAATATAATTTATAGATGTGTTAAAAGAGCAGGCAGTGGACAGAGGAAAAGGTACTGGAAGTTTAATGATATATGTGAGGAAGTATCAGATAGGGATGTGTTTTCAGCATTTGTATGTCATATAGAAATTGGGATAAATGCCATGTTCTCCCAGGAGAGATTTTGGTATGACTTGCTTTTGTTTCCCTCTCTTTGCCTCAGCTGTATCTGAACAAGTAACTGAACTCCAGTCTGTGCCTAGCTCTGAAGATCTTCATAACCTTCATTGTGCTGCTGTGGGAAAGCCTGCCCCTGGAATCTCCATTTACCCATCACAAGTCACAGTACACCCAGCACAAGAGTACCTTGCTCAGAACCCCAATGCCACAGTGGCTGTCACTAAAACCTACAACAACTCTTTGAAAACTGCGAGGATCTTGAGTGTCCGGGATTTGGCTGTGTCCATGACTCACCCTGTGAGATACGAAGAGACGATAGTCCCTCTGCCAGGAAATCAAGGAGGTCAGTAAAAATGACAGTGGAATTAAAGGAGACTGTAGGTGCTGGGAAAACAGCTGAGTCTATAAAACTCTTGTCATGAAAGCATGACTCCAAATTCATGAAAAGCCAAGCGGAGGTGTGTGTCCTTGGAATCTCAGTGCTGGGGATGCAGGGGCAGGCCAGTCCCTTGGGCTTATTGCTTAGACAGCCTAGACTAATCAGTGACCCTCTGCTCTCAGTGAAAGTCTCTAAATTAAAATAATGATGACAAAAACACAAGTCAGACCGTTCCTCTGGTTGATATTTGGCTTTCATAGCACATAAATTACACAACCACATGCATACAATAAGCATGAACTTACATATGCACATGAACTTACAGAAGCATAGATATGCACACACATATACACACACAGGTAAGTTTTCAGGCATTCACTTACACATGTAGATACATGTGCTCACATATACACACATGAGAGGAGAGATAAATATCTTTTTAAAAAATCCATCATGACAAGTATTTGTGTAAATCAACTAATTTTGAAGAAGTAAACCAATACAATGTACACACATGATTAAGGAATCATAGAATGAGGGCTGGTATGGTAGCACCTGGAGGTAGAAGCACAGGGATCTATGTAAATTCAGAGCCAGCCTGGAATGAATATACCAGGAGCAAAACCTCTATAGTTAGACCCTGTCTCCAAAAAGCAAATAAACAAACAAGCAAAAAAAAACAAATACTAAATTAAACAATCTTGACAGTTTTTACCTAACCCTGTATGCTGCTTTTTTCCTATAATATAATAAATATAATATAATATCATTAATATATATATGTATGTATACTCACAAATTCTGTCATTAATACTTTTTGTTTCTGTTTTCCTTTATTTGGGGCTTGCCAATAGCTAATTTTTATCACATTATATATATATAATATTAATATATATTAATATATATTAAGAATCAAGTTGGGAAGGAAGGGGTTTATTCAGCTTACATTTCCACATTGCTGTTCATCACCAAAGGAAGTCAGAACTGAAACTCAAGCAGGTCAGGAAGCAGAGACCATGAAGGGATGTTACTTACTGACTTACATCCCCTACCTTGCTTTCTTGTAGAACCCAAGACTACCAGCCCAGGGATGGTGTCACAAACCAGGTGCCCCCCATCACTAATTGAGAAAATGCCTTACAGCTGGATCTCATGGAGGCATTTCCTCAAGGGAGGCTCCTTTTTCTGTGATAACTCCAGCTTGTGTCAAGTTGTCACACAAAACCAGCCAATACAATTGACCCCTTGTCAACTTGGCACACAAACACATCACTATTAAGCCCCTACCATTACTTACTTATTCAACTAAATTCCACAGTCTTTACAAATTCTTAAATATTAAAATTTCCATCCCTTTAAAATATCCAATGTCTTTTAAAATTCAAAGTCTTTTTTTCAATTCAAAGTCTGTTGGCTCCACGAAAATACTTCCTTTCTTCAAGTGAGAAAAACATCAGAGCACAGTCACAATCAAAATAAGAATCAAACTCTAACCATCCAATATCTGGGATCCACCCACAATCTTCCGGACTCCTCCAAGAGCTTGGGCCACTTCTCCAGCTCTGCCCTTTGTAGCACACACCTTGTCTTCTAGCTGCCGGTTCTCTGCTGCTGCTGCTGTTCTTGGTGGTCACCTCATGGTACCTGCATCTCCAAAACACTGTTGTTTGCCACTGCAACCAGGCTTCACCAATAGCCTCTCAAGGGCTCTCTTCATGGTGCTAAGCCTCAGCTCCTTTGCATGACCCTTTCAGTCCTCTGCCATCAATAGCAAATGAGGCTGCACCTTCACCAATGGCCTTCCATGGCCTCTCACAGTGCTGAGCCTTGGTGACTCTTCATGACGCCTTCTGGCCTTCAAAACCAGTACCACCTGGGTGACTCTTACACATTACCATGTCCAGCTCTGCATGAGGTACAACCTTAGCTACCTCACAACTCCCAAAAAACACTTCCCAGAAGATTTCACCTCAATGATGCTGGTCTCTTCTTAATCACTGATAATTTCTTACCTCTCGCTAACCGGCATCAATAGTTACAGTAATGCAAAGGCTTGCTTTAATAGTTCTGGTATCTTGTTAATCACAATAGATTCTTCAGTTCCAGTTAAACAGATTCTTTAATCTTCCCTCTGAAATTTCACTAGCCAGACCTCCATCGTTTGCACTCTTCTCAAGCTTTTATAGAACATTCCACAGGGCTCTTTTCTTTTTTTCTTTTCTTTTCTTTTCTTTCTTTTTTTTTTGGCTAATTTTTTTTAATTTTTAAAACGTTCTTCATTGGATATTTTTTATTTACATTTCAAATGTTATTCCCTTTCCCAGTTTCCCAGCCATAAGTCCCCTATCACATCCCCCTCCACTTCTTCTATAGGGGTATTCCCCTCCCCAACCACCCCTCTTCCTGTTGCCCCCAGACATTCCCCTACACTGGAGGGTCCAGCCTTGGCAGGACCAAGGTGTTCTCCACCCATTGGTGCTCAACAGGCCAACCTCTGCTACATATGCAGCTGGACCCATGGATCTGTACATGTGTACTCTTTGGGTAGTGGTGGAGTCTTTGGGAGCTCTGGTTGGTTGGTATTGTTTTTATGAAGTTGCAAGCCACTTCAGCTACTTCAATCCTTTCTCTATCTCCTCCAGTGGGGGACCCCATTCTCAGTTCAGTAGTTTGCTGCTAGCATTCGCTTCTGCATTTGTCATGCTCTGGCTGAGCCTCTCAGGAGACAGCTACATCAGCACTTCTTGCCATCAGCAATATTGTCTATATATTTTGTGTGTATATGGGCTGGATCACCAGTTGGGACAAGGCTCTGAATGTCCATTCCTTCAGTCTCTGCTCCAAACTTTGTCTCCTTATCTCCTCCTATGAGTATTTTGTTTCCCTTTCTAAGAAACGCTGAGCCATCTGCACTTCGGTTGCCCTTCTTGAGCTTCATGTGTTCTGTGGATTATATCTTGCCTATTTCGAGCTTTTGAGTAATATCCACTTATCAGTGAGTGCATACCATGTGTGGTTTTTGTGACTGGGTTATGTCACTCAGAGTGATGTTTTCTAGTTCCATCTATTTGCCTAAGAATTTCATGGGGTCATGGTTTTTGATAGCTGAGTGTACTGCATTGTGTAGATGTACCACATTTTCTGTATCCATTCCTCTGTTGAAGGGTATCTGAGTTCTTCCCAGTTTCTGGCTAATATAAAGAAAACTGCTACGAACATAGTGAAGCATGTGTCTTTCTTGTATGTTGCAGCATTATTGGCATTATTAACATATGTCAAAGAGAGGTATAAGTGGGTCCTCAGGTAGTGCACTATCTAATTTTCTGAGGAACCTCCAGAGTAATTTCCAGAGTGGTTGTACCACTTTGCCATCCCACCAACAATGGAGGAGTGTTCCTCTTTCTCCACATCCTCACCAGCATCTGTTGTCACCTGAGTTTTTGATCTTAGCCATTCTGACTGGTGTGAGGTGGAATCTCAGGGTTGTTTTGGTTTGCATTTCCTTGATGACAAAGGATGTTGAACATTTCTTTAGGTACTTCTCAACCGTTCGATATTCCTCAGCTGAGAATTCTTTGTTTAGGTCTGTATCCCATTCTTAGTAGGGTTATTTGGCTCTCTGGAGTCTAGCTTCCTGAGTTCTTTGTATATTTTGGATATTAGCCCTCTGTCTGATGTAGAATTGGTAAAGATCTTTCCCCAATCTGTTGTTTGCCATTTTGTCCTAATGATGGTGTCCTTTGCCTTACAGAAGCTTTGTAGTTTTATGAGGTCCCATTTGTTGATTATTGATCTTAGAGTGTAAGCGATTGGTGTTTTGTTCAGGAAAATTTCCCCTGTACCCATGTGTTCAAGGCTCTTTACCACTTTTTCTTCTATTTGAGTGTATTTGGCTTTCTGTGGAGGTCCTTGAACCACTTGGACTTGAGCTTTGTACAGGGCTATAAAAATGAATTGATTGGCTTTCTTCTACATACTGATCACCAGTTAAACCAGCACCATTTGTTGAAAATGTTGTCCTTTTTTTTTTTTTTATTAACTTGAGTATTTCTTATATACATTTTGAGTGTTATTCCCTTTCCTGGTTTCCGGGCAAACATCCCTCTCCCCCCTCCCCTTCCTTATGGGTGTCCCCGTCCCATCCCTCCCCCCATTGCCGCCCTCCCCCCAACAGTCTAGTTCACTGGGGGTTCAGTCTTAGCAGGACCCAGGGCTTCCCCTTCCACTGGTGCTCTTACTAGGATATTCATTGCTACCTATGAGGTCAGAGTCCAGGGTCAGTCCATGTATAGTCTTTAGGTAGTGGCTTAGTCCCTGGAAGCTCTGGTTGCTTGGCATTGTTGTACTTTTGGGGTCTGGAGCCCCTTCAAGCTCTTCCAGTTCTTTCTCTGATTCCTTCAACGGGGGTCCTATTCTCAGTTCAGTGGTTTGCTGCTGGCATTCGCCTCTGTATTTGCTGTATTCTGGCTGTGTCTCTCAGGAGCAATCTACATCCGGCTCCTGTCGGTCTCCACTTCTTTGCATCATCCATCTTGTCTAATTGGATGGGTGTATATGTATGGGCCACATGTGGGGCAGGCTCTGAATGGGTGTTCCTTCAGTCTCTGTTTTAATCCTATTCCTCTCTCTTCCCTGCCAAGGGTATTCTTGTTCCCCTTTTAAAGAAGGAATGAAGCATTCACAGAAAATGTTGTCTTTTTTTCCCACTGGATTGTTTTAGTTTCTTTGTCAAAGAAAAGCCAGAGGTGTGTGGGTTCATTTCTGGGTCTTCAATTCTATTGCACCGATATACCTGCCTATCTCTGTGCCAATATCATACAATTTTTATCACTATTGCTCTGTAATATCGCTTGAGGACAGGGACAGTGATTCCCCCAGAAGTGTTTTTACTGTTGAGGATAGTTTTTGCTATCCTGGGTTCTTTGTTATTCCAAATGACTTTGCAAATTGCTCTTTCTAAGTCTATGAAAAATTGAGTTGTAATTTTGATGGGGATTGCATTGAATCTGTAGATTACTTTGGGCAAGGTGGCCATTGTAACTATATTAATCCTGACAATCTATGAGCATGGGAGATCTTTCTATCTTCTTCAATTTCTTTCTTCAGAGACTTGAAGTTATTGTCATACAGATCTTTCACTTGCTTGGTTAGAGTCACATTAAGGTATTTTATGTTATTTGTGATTATTGTGAAGGTGTCATTTCCCTCATTTCTTTCTCAGCTTGTTTATCCTTTGAGTAGAGGAAGGCTACTGATTTGTTTGAGTTAATTTTATGCTCAGCCACTTTGCTGAGGTTTTTTTTTTTAAATCAGGCTTAGTAGTTGTCTGGTGGAACTTTTGGGGTCACTTAAATATACTATCATATCACTGGCAAATAGTGATATTTTGACTTTTTCCTTTCCAATTTATATCCCTTTGACCTCATTTTGTTTTCTGATTGCTCTGGGTAGGACTTCGATTACTATATTGAATAAGTAGGGAGAGAGTGGGCAGCCTTTTCTAGTCCCTGATTTTAGTGTATTGCTTCAAATTTCTCTCCGTCTAGTTTTATGTTGGCTACTGGTTTGCTGTATATTGCTTTTACTATGTTTAGGTATGGGTATGAATTCCTGTTCTTTCCAAGACATTTATTATGAAAGGGTGTTGAATTTTGCCAAATGCTTCCTGAGCTTCTAATAAAATGATCATGTGGGTTTTTTTCTTTGCATTTGTTTACATAGTGGATTAAGTTGGTGGATTTCCATATATTGAATCATCCCTGCATCCCTGGAATGAAGCCTACTTGATCATGATGGATGATTGTTTTAGTATGTTCTTGGAATCAGTTTGTGAGGATTTTATGAAGTATTTTTGCATCAGTATTCATAAGGGAAATTGGTCTGAATTTCTCTTTCTTTGTTGGGTCTTTGTGTGGTTTAGGTATAAGCGTAATTGTGGCTTCATAGAAGGAATTAGGTAATGTTCCTTCTGTTTCTGTTTTGTCGAATGATTTGGACAGTATTGGTTTTAGTTCTTCTATAAAGTTCTGATAGAATTCTGCAATAAACTTATCTAGTTCTGAGATTTTTTCAGTTGGGAAACTTGTAATAACTGCTTCTATTTCTTTAGGAGTTATGGAACTATTTAGATGGTTTGTGCGATCCCGATTTAACTTTGGTACCTAGTATCTGTCTAGAAAATTGTCCTTTCCTCAAGATTTTCCAGTTTGGTTGAATATAGGCTTTTGTAGTAGGATCTGGTGATTTTTTTGAATTTCCTCAGATTCTGTCCTTATGTCTTCCTTTACATTTCTGGTTTTGTTAATTGGGACACATTCTCTGTGCCCTCTGGTTAATCTGGCTAAGGGTTTATCTATCTTGTTGATTTTCTCAAAGATTCAGCTTCTGATTTTGTTGATTCTTTATATAGTCCTTTTTGTTTCTACTTGACTGATTTCAGCTCTGAGTTTGATTATTTCCTGCCTTCTATTCCTCTTGGGTGCATTTGCTTCTTTTTCTTCTAGAGTTTTTAGGTGTGCTGTCAAGCTGCAAATGTATGCTCTCTACTGTTTCTTCTTTGAGGCACTCAGAGCTCTGGGTTTTCCTCTTACCACTGCTTTCAATGTGTTCCATAAGTTTGGTTGTGCCTTCATTTTCATTAAATTCTAAAAAGTGTTTAGTTCTTTCTTCCTTCCCTTCCTTCCTTTCTTTCTTTCTTTCTTTCTTTCTTTCTTTCTTTCTTTCTTTCTTTCTTTCTTTCTTTCTTTCTTTCTTGACCAAGTTATCATTAAGTAGAGCATTGCTCAACTTCCATGTGTATGTGGGATTTCTGTTGTTATTGTTGCTATTGAAGACCAGCCTTAGTCCGTGGTGATTTGATAGGGTGCATAGGATTATTTTAATCTTCTGGTATCTGTTGAGGCCTGTTTTGTGACAAATTATAGGGTCAATTCTGGAGAAGGTACCATGAGACTCTGAGAAGACGGTATATACTTTTGTTTTCAGATGAAATGTTCTATACATATCTGTTAAATACATTTGGTTCATAACTTCTGTTAGTTTCCCTATGTCTCTGTTAATTTTTGTTTCCGTGATCTGTCCATTGATGAGAGTGGGTGTTGAAATCTCCTACTATTTTTCTGTGAGGTGCAATGTGTGCTTTGAGCTTTAATAAGATTTCTTTTATGAATGTAGTTGCCCTTGCAGTTGAAGCATAGATATTTATGATTGAGAGTTCATCTTGGTAGATGTTTCCTTTGATGAATGTGAAGTGTCTTTCCTTATCTTTTTTGATAACTTTTGGTTGAAAGTTGTTTTTATTCGATATTAGAATTGCAACTCCAGCTTGTGACCATTTGCTTCAAAGTTGTTTTCCAGCCTTTTACTCTGAGGTAGTGTCTGTCTTTGTCACTGAGGTATATTCTCTGTATACAAGCGAAATGCTTGGTCCTCTTTATGTATCTCGTCTGTTAGCCTATGTCTTTTTATTGGGGAATTGTGCCTATTGATGTTAAGAGATATTAAAGAAGAGTGATTGTCGTTTCCTGTTATTTTTGTTTTTAGAGGTAGAATTATGTTTGTGTGGCTCTATTCTTTTTGGTTGTAAGGAGGTTACTTTCTTGCTTTTTCTAGGGTGTATTTTCCCTCCGTGTGTTAGAGTTTTCCATCTACTATCCTTTGTAGGGCTGGATTTGAAGAAAGGTATTGGGTGAACTTGGTTTTGTCATGAAATACCTTGGTTTCTCCATCTATATTAATTGAGAGTTTTGCTGGATATAGTAGCCTTGGCTGGCATTTGTGTTCTCTTAGTGTCTGTATGACATCTTCTCCTGATCTTTTGTAGTCTCTAGTGAAAATGTGATGTAATTCTGATAGGTCTGCCTTTATATATATCTTGATCTTCTTCTCTAACTCCTTTTAATGTTCTTACTTTTGTGCATTTGGTGCTTTGACTACTATGTAATGGGGGAAATTTCTTTTCTGGTCCAATCTCTTTGGAGTTCTGTAGAATTCTTGTGTGTTTATTGGCATCTCTTTAGGTTAGGGAAATTTTCTTCGATAATGTTGTTGAAGATATTTACTGGCTCTTTAAGTTGGGAGTCTTCACACTCTTCTCTACCAATTATCCTTAGGTTTGATCTTCTTATTGTTTTCTGTATTTCCTGTATTTTTAAACGTAGAAGCTATATCAGTTACTTTTCACATTGCTGTGACACAATACATGATAAAAGGGGCAAAATGAAGGAAGATGCTATTTGAATTCATGGTTCTAGGGTACACAATAGTGAAGAAAAAACAGCATCAGCAACATGGAACTCTAGTCATATTGCATCTACCATCAGAAAGCAAACAGAGATAACTATTGGTGCTCAGCTCAACTTCTCCATTTTATTTTGTTTGGTTTAGACTATGGAGTGGTTCCTCCCATATTCATGGTCAGTATGTAGACACAGCTAAAATTAATAGTCATTGGAGAGGTGGTATAAACCTAATACACTAGAAGCTTTCTCTAACATGTCCACATTAGAAGTTGATTTAAATGAAATCACTAAATAACAGAGGACATAGATATCCAACTGCTCATTTCTGGTCATCAAGTCAAGCTTCCAGTATAAGGTTTGGATTATATCTAATTGAGTTTTTGGCTAAAGAGGACCCATGGAAATCCCTAACAACCAGGCTGATGGCAAGATTAGAGGTTGCTCTCCTCAAACTCACATCAACGCCCAATTGATGAAGACAGAGTTCATTGAACATGGAGAATATGAACTGGTGCTTATACAGAACCTAGACATGTTTTTAATTAACAGGACTAGCACTGCAGAGCTTGCTTCACTCTTCTGCCCCTTCTCATGTCATTACTACATTCTACCGTGGACCATTTTCCTACACTTGACACCACAGCCTAGGCTTGCTTCTTTGTGAAGTTGATGTATGATGTCTGATGTATCTATGCCTCTGTTTGTGTCTGTATTCTTCACCCTACTTCAGAGGAGAAAGTCTGCTATTGTATATACTCATATCTTATTCATTTCCACTGCTGTCTGCAGGCATAGAACAAATACTCTAAATCATAGTACTGCCTGCTTAGAGTATTCATAATGGCATATTATTATGGATTTATGCTTCATTTAATGGGTCAATTGATTGGGACAGGATCTAGTTCTGTAGACCAGACTGGTCTGGGAATTATATAACCAGGTTTTGTTTCACACATACTTCAATTAATTTGGATTGCCTACCAAGTAATGGGAATACAGACATGAGACACTATGCCTGGCTTAGAGTTTATATTTCATATTGGTGCCACCAATAATGGATTTCATAAACACATGATAATAAATGTGTGTGTACGTGTGTGTGTGTGTGTGTGTGTGTGTGCGTGTGTCTGTAACCCATTATATTCAGTTACCTTTAATATTTTCACTAGAATACATCTACTTAATATTTTATGGTGAACTTTGCTATGTACTTGTTGTCATATCATTGGCAGTTAAATGATACTTTACTGGATATTGTTTTTCTTTAAATCTACTAAAGTCTTAGTCCTAGATTCAGAGATGAGTTATACAACAAGAGAATGAAAGACGATATGAGTAAGCATACAATCCAAAGAACATATATTTCATCAAGACTAATAGAATATTTTTGAATGGAATATTGTAATAAATGGAAAAGTGAATCAAAAGAAGGCTGTAGCATATGCAAAAACATAAATAAGTACCAAATAGTCTATTAAACTTCACATGTATGAAATATTAAATATTAAAGGAATGGAGATCTGAAGGTATGATTATGAGAGTTAGAGAGTATTATGCTAAGCTCTATATTTGGAAACACTTTTAAAGTGGCATTAAAAATAAACATAAGTAGTGGCCTGTGTACAGACAGGTCCCTTCCATTCTGGATGAAGTGGGATGTGACAGGACAACATTGTGGCCTGACCCCAGCACTCAGGAAGTGAATACGTAGATGGTAGAGCAATGGGAGAGAAAGAAGCAATTGTGTAAGGGGTAGGGAAATGGAAGACTAGAGAAACCCAGCAGTTTGTGAACTATGAAGTAAGGAGTAACTGGAGACATGGGGGGACTGATCTTCTTGCTCCTTGGGAAATGGTGAACTATACTGTCCATTGAAGGCTTAGATTTTTCAAATCCTACTTTAGTAAGGGTTCTTAAACACTTCAACCTCCCTTCTAGCCCACTGACCAAAGTTAGGGGAGATTGACAGTTAACAGGACAAGGAGGATATGCCCCTGATTAGAAGTGCTCCAAGCCAATGGACCCAAGAGACAAGCTAGTGTAGTCATTCTAACATCTAACAAAATAGACATCCAACCAAAATTAAACAAAAGAGATGGGAATGGACATTTCATACTCATCAAACGAAAAATGCACCAAAATGACATATCAGTTCTGAATATCTATGCCCCAAATGCAAGTTTGAAAAAGAAACATTGCTAGAGTTTAAATTGCTTATTGAACTACACACATTAAAAGTGGGAGACTTCAACACCCAAATCTCACCAATGGACTCATCATACAGACAGAACTAAACACAGAAATAATGGAGCTAACAGATGTTATGACTCAAATGAACATAACAGATATCTACAGAACATTTAACCCAGACACAAAAGAATATACCTTCTTCTCAGCACCTTACTGAACCTTAGCCAAATTTGATCAAATCCTCACTAACGAACCAGTCTTACCAGATACAAGAAAACTGAAACAACCCACTGTATCTTATCAAACCACCAAAGATTAGAAGTGGACTTCAACAAAAGAAACAACAGAAAACCTACAAACACATGGAAACTGAACGGCTTGCTACTCAATGACCACTGGGTCATAAATTAGAGAATTTTAGAATTCAATGAAAATGAATGCACAGCATACACAAACATATGGGACCCAATGAAAGCAGTGCTAAGAGGAGAGTTCATAGCACTAAGTACCTTCATAAAAAACAGGAAGATCTCATACTAGCAATTTAACAGCGCATCTGAAAGCTCTAGAACAAAAGGAAGCAAATACACGCAACAGGAGAAGATGGCAAGAAATAATCAACTAAGAACTGAAAGCAATAAGATAGAAACAATCAAATAAAAAACAATACAAAGTGTCCCCGCCAGCGGGCACCCAGTTATTCAGGGTCCCGAAGGGGCGCTACCCTTGGGCCTAAATGGGGGGCGAGAGAAGGAGACCAAGCAAGATTCTGTTGTCAAGGTCTCGTTTATTGAGAGAAATGTACAGCATTTAAAGCTCTGAGGCAGGAATAGAAGCAGGAAGTGAAGCTTAGGGTGGGGGAGTTTGGGAAATGCCCAAGGATATAAGGTGAATCACTACACTGCAAGATATCCTCCTATAACAAAGAGGCAACAGTCTTCCGGGGACATGTTCTTTGAAAAGGTCAAACCCTTCTCAGGAATCTGCTCAGGGACATCCGGTGTTTTGCTGAGGCTGAAACATCCTGTCATTGCTCCCAGGGTCTTCCTGGGAGAGGCTTTAGTTCAACAATCTCATGTCTGTATGGCAGTCATTTCAAGGTTGAACCTCTGTGGCCATGCAGCCCAGAGTCACGTAGCCACCTTGAGCTATGCAGTCACAAAACGGCCAGGCCCAAATCCAATATGGCTCACTACACCAAAGATTCAGTTAAAAAATGATTTGGACTCTTTCTGTCCTTAATTGATTTCAGTATCTATTTTTAAACAGAAATGTTTCTCTGGGATATGCTTGAACTGTGGGAGGACTTTAGAACTTTGAGCTAGAAGAACTATTGAGTGTTAAGAACTCTGTGGGGAGAAGTGCAAACAATCCTGAGAGCTCAGAGGAGACAACTACTTCTGCCCACATTCCTGACACAAGAGGAACCCACCTAGTGCCCTCTGTTCCCTCTGGGAAAGAACATTCTTATCCTGGAATCTTGTTGGACACCTCTCTAGCTCAGCATGAAGAGTTTCAGCACAATTTGATATGAAGAATACTAAAAAAAGAAACAAATCCTCTCCAATTTTGTGTTAAACTATCAACAAATCAGGCTCAGGGTCTGAACATATACGACCTTTAATAAGTCCTTGACGATTTGTTTCTGGATACTTTCTGAGAATTTCAGATGAGGTTATCTTTTAAAAATCTTTCCTACCAGGATGTGGCTGAACACAAACTTCCCATAGGGGTAGAAATATGAGAAGTTGTCCTAATGGGAATAGAATTGTTCATTGGAATAAATGAGCATCATGGTTTGAAAAGGTAGGATTGCCATAGAGTTCTGTGTTTGAATGCTTGGCCCATAGGGAGTGACATTAGTAGGATGTGTGGCCTTGTGGGGTAGGTATGGCCTTGTTAGAGGAAGTTTTTCTCTGTGGAGGCGGGCTATAAGATCTTATATATGCTCAAGCCAATCCCAGTGGAATGGTTTTTGCCTTTTTTTACCTGTGTATCGGGATGTATAATTCTCAGCTCCTCCAGCACCATGGTCTCCAGTACCATGTCAGCCTGGTCACTGCCATGCTTCCCACCATAATGATAACAGACTAAGCCTCTGAAACTATAAGCCAACCTCAATTAAATGTTTTCATTTATAACATTGGCCTTGATCACAGTATCTCTTCAGAGCAAGGAAACCCTAACTAGGACTGTGTATAAGAAAACTTTTTTCCCTTATATAGTGCCTCAACATCTATAGATTGTAGTAAAACAGGATCACATATGTCCCACTCAGATGAACAAATAATTGATAACAGGTGCTGTAGAGCTTTCTTTAATATCTTAAACTGTTTACAAGAATAGTATCTAAACCCTGTTCCCTATTTTATGATGAAGCTTATGTGAACTTAATAGCCTATCTGTCACTCAAGATAAGAATCCATTTCATATCTTTCTCTTAGCTCCTGATTTCCTAGATTCAAAATAGGAACCCCAGGAAAGAACTCATGGTTCTTGGATCCCATATGAGCTTGACCCATTTTTCTGTCTGTAGGTATAATTTCTGCATTACTATTCAATTCATACATGTACCATTTCACTACTGCTTTTCTGGGTCTTATTTAATTCTCTGTCCCCAATACAAAGACCTCTGAATTATATCATAGCAGAACCCCCCCACATCACCTCTGGATCATACGTTTATGAAAAAAAATCTGGAAGGTAGGAAACCTGTGGAAAAAACTAAAGGGTAGGAAACCCAGGAAATTAAAAAACTTTTGCAATAGAATATAAATTAAAATTCTTTTTTCGCTGGGGATTTAGCTCAGTGGTAGAGCGCTTACCTAGGAAGTGCAAGGCCCTGGGTTCGGTCCCCAGCTCCGAAAAAAAAAATTCATTTTTCAAAAAATTTCACATCATGAACACTGTATGTGCATAATTTTCCCTTCCTCTTTCTCACTCCAATACCTCCTCTCTCTTCCCTTCCTCTTTTCCTCTTAAATTAATACACTGTGTCATTCTGAGTATCTGAAACTCTTCAGGTAGCCATTTACTATCCTGAGTCTCAAGACACATTTCTGACTTTTTACCTCCTGGGGGCTGAGGTTAAAGATGTACAACACCATACGTTCACAGACTGTTTTCAAATGAGGAAGGAGGTGTTACTAGGTATTACTAGTGTTACTTTGCTGTGATGAAATACTATGTGCAGATGCAACTTGGCCGGGGGGGAGGGAGGTTTATCTTCCTCACAGTTCTGTGTAACAGTTCACTGTCAAAGCAATGAGGGCAGGAACTTATACAGTGAAGAAACCTGGAGGCAGGAGCTGGTGTAGAAGCCACAGAAGGATTCTGGTTACTGGTTTGCTTCATAAGGCATGCTAGGCTAAGAATGCAACCATTACAAATGAATGGGCTGGCAGAATACTGCAAATACAGAGGCGAATGAGAGCAGAAAACCACTGAACTGAGAACGCGACCCCCGTTGAAGGATTCAGAGAAAGGACTGAAAGAGCTTGAAGGGGCTTGAGACCCCATATGAACAACAATGCCAACCAACCAGAGCTTCCAGGGACAAAGCCACTACCCAAAGACTATACATGAACTGACCCTGGGTTCCAACTGCATAGGTAGCAATTAATAGCCTAGTAAGGGCACCAGTGGAAGGGGAAGCCCTTGGTCCTGCCAAGGCTGGACCCCCCCAGTGAACGGGATTCTTGTGGGGAGGGTGGTAATGGTGGGAGGATGGGGAAGGGAACACTCATATAGAAGGGGAGAGGGAGGGGTTAGGGGGATGTTGGTCTGGAAACTGGGAAAGGGAGTTACAATTGAAATGTAAATAAATACCCAATTTAATAAAGATGAAGAAAAAAACCCACAATGAATGATCTGGGCCCACTTCCCTTCATCACTAAAACAATTATAATAGGCAAATAATCTTGTTAATGAATAACCATCTGGTGTGGGGCATGAACTTCAGCCTCATTTGGAAGCTTAGCTGGGAAACACGATACTGTAACTGTTAGAAAAAGACCTTCATCATCAGATTCAATGGATTTTTCACTTCTTTGCGTCACCCATCTCTTAATGCTTCCTCTCTGTGCACAAGAATCAGGTAAGTGTATTTTCTTTTATGTATGTTTAGCTGGAAGTGAGTGGCGAATAAATATTAGGTCACAGGACATTTACTTTTGCTCCAGTAGGTAAAGAGGATGTATGCTAGTTTCAGTTTGCTAACCATATACCTATAAAATCACACAGCTAGCAAATCATGTAATGTGAACATACTTGAAACAGTGACTATAGAGGATAGAATGATGAGAACAAAGGCAGGAATACAGATTCTGAGGTGTGTACAACTTGCTCAAATTAGATGATTTCCTCTTTATCTCCTTGATGGAAGGATAAAGGCAAAAGACAAGCTAGATCCAAAGCATCTCTTCACAGAATCCCTTGTCTTTGAATTATACCCTGTTTTCAAAATCAAGTATGCAGACCATGTAATGTTAAAAACCTTTTTGTATGTATTAAGACATTTTTATTATATAGACCAGCCTAAAAAAAATGTGCTTTATGGAATTCTCCATGATTACAAGCCGAGCTTTTGTAAGAATTCAACAAACGTTGTCATAGTAATTTTCTGTTTTCTTCAGGTTAAACAATAACTAGTTTCTTGAAGAATTCAGGTGAGGCGTCTTGAGAAGTAGCTCAGTAGATAAGAGTTAGGAGCACATGGCACTCTGTAAGAGAACCCAAGATCTGTCCCAAGCACCTACATCAAAATGCTCAAAAGCACCTTAAACTCAGGTGAAAAGATCGAAAGATCTCTTGCATCCTCTGTGGATCCCTGGGCACACATCCCCATCACAAGCATAATTAAAAATCAGGATTACATGTTTAAAAAATAATTGAGGAGAGAAAACAAAAACTATGCTAAACTGAAAAGAGAAACTGAGGTTTAGGGACAAAGCTTCTGCTTAGCCTGGATAATGTCTGGAGTTCACTCTTTAGTATCAATAAATAATAAATTAGAATTGACTATGTTTGATGAGGAAGACTTCTGTCATGAAATAGCTCAGACTATAAAGGGAAAGAGAATCTGGGAGCAAGTGATGATGAGGGGCTAGACAGTTCGGAAACTGTTGGGTAATCAGTGATGGACAGCTCAGATATTTATTTACTTATTTACTTATTTATTTTTGCTTGTTTGGGTTTTCATGTGTACTGTTCAGTCCTTTCCTGAGTGCAAGGAACAAACTACATATGGAAATTGCAATGTTTCTGGTGACATATAACTGTCAGATGACCTTGTGTTCTCATTTTATTCAAAGCTATGGAGCTGGTAACGTTACACCTATTTTTTTTTAAATTAAAAATGATATGGTGCAGGAAAAGAAAGAATTTCCAGGAGACCTCAGTCTTAAAAATTAGACCAAGTAAAACATGAGCACAGAACTGATAAGCACAGGGTTTCTCTCACAATAAAGTTGCCTCATGCATTTGAAAGGTCCCTGATACTTTTATACAGTTTAGATTCACTATATTGATTTTTAAAGTATTTGATACAAAATTGCTTGTAATTTGATTGTGAAGATGAAATGAGGGAAAAGCTTATGTCCTAAAATGGATCAAGGTGTGTAGGTTATTTTTTTCTTTTTTTTTAAGATTTATTTTATGCACATGAGTACACTGTTGCTCTCTTCAGACATACCAGAAGAGGACATCGTATCCTATTAGAGATGGTTGTGAGCCACCATGTGGTTGCTAGGAATTAAACTCAAGACTTCTGGAAGAGCAGTCAGTGTTCTTAACTGCTGAGCCATCTTTCCAGTCCCATGGTTGTTTTTTTAATTTTCGTATTTAAATAAAGCAGAGACTAAGGAAGATGGACAGCGTTCCACAGCAGAATCCAGACGTCTTTCCTTTTACTCTCTATAGCATATCTCCCTATACTATGGGTTTATTTTATCTGTTGTTGACTTAAAAAAAATAGATGACCACTTGGGATCTATTCATTTCTGTTTTTTTTAAATTTCTTGATAGATTTAATCAAATTTTTAGAGGTAATTTAGAGGAATTCATTAAATCTCAAAATGTCAAATTTATAGCGATTACAAATAAAGCTTCAATAAATATAGTTGAGCAAATGTGCTTGTGGTTCAGTGGGACATCTTTTGAGTATGTGCTCAGAAGTGGTGTAGTTGCTCTTGAGGTAGAACTTTCTGAGAAACCACCAAATTGTTTTCCAAAGTGGTTGTACAGTTTGCCCATCCATCAGCCATGAAGTAGAGTTCCCCTTGTTACACAACCTTGCCAGCATGCACTGTCACTTGAGTTTATGATCTTGGCTATTCTGATAGATATAAAAGATGGAATCTCAGAGTCATTTTGATTTTCATTTCCCTAATGACTAAGGATGTTGAACATTGCTTTAAATGGTTTTTGTCCATTTGGGATTCCTATATTTAAAATTCTCTGTTTAGCTCTGAACCCTATTTTTAATTGGGTTATCTGGATGTTTTACTGAGCATAAGAAGCAAATAAATTGCTAATCCTAAGGCAGAGAGTTTTTTTAGAATACTCTGCAGAAGTATGTGACTATATATCTATATCTCTTAACAATGGATCTCATTTTCAGAATCTTCACAGAGGATAAAGGACAATTAAGAAATGGCTGTGCTGGTTAGGAGATGACATTTGGAATGTCACAAATAAAATCCAAAATGAGAGAGGTAGAGGGAGAGGGAGAGGGAGAGGGAGAGGGAGAAGGAGAGGGAGAGGGAGAGGGAGAGGGAGAGGGAGAGGGAGAGGGAGGGAGGGAGAGAGAGACTGTCCTGGGAGGAAAGGTGACCATCTTCTGAAACTTCACAAGTCTAGCAAATGTTGAGCAAATCAATTATCTGGCAGAAAATCCAAGGCTCTTTGCCTCACAATATTGGCACTTACAGTCATAGATATGGAGAAAAGATTTTCCCACCATATGTAAACAGGCTTCAGTGCAAGATTCTGGAACCCAGTGCCTCCTTCATGACAGGTTTGACATCCAAGGAGTGACATTTGACGATGGATCCTGCTGCAGGTGTCTGTTTAACACTTTTCCACAAGGCAGCCATGGAACCTGGCTTAACATTTTAAGTATATAACATCTTCCTCAAGGGTCCCATAATGCGGGGTAGACATTGTAGAGTTATAGTTTTTAAGGCCACTGTCCAGAGAAAGAAAGTTAGGTAATAAAACACTGATGGTGATTAGTTCAAGTTACTTAGACAGGACAAAAGCAATGGAGGCCAATGGACGGTTGTGCCCTGGCAGCACTGTCTCTCACCTAACATCATCTCTTTACATTATGCTGTACTGGCTTCCATTAAATGGAAGGAAAACGCAGGAAAAGTATTTGAGTGTTGTTACTATTCCAGGATGAAGGCATGGGAAAAGAAAGAGACATCAGTCAAGAACAGAGAAAGGTAGAAACTGTGGAAGTTAGGGTTCAAGCTAGCAGGGTATCTCAGTACTAGTGAGAGCATTAGAGTTCCACATTATGCCTCTGTAATTATGAAGTGCTGAGGATGTGTATAATATAATTTATAGATGTGTTAAAAGAGCAGGCAGTGGACAGAGGAAAAGGTACTGGAAGTTTAATGATATATGTGAGGAGTTATCAGACAGGGATGTGTTTTCAGCATTTGTGTGTCATATAGAAATTGGGGTAAATTCCATGCTCTCACAGGAGAGAATTTGGTATGACTTGCTTTTGTTTCCCTCTCTTTGCCTCAGCTGTATCTGAACAAGTAACTGAACTCCAGTCTGTGCCTAGCTCTGAAGATCTTCATAACCTTCATTGTTCTGCTGTGGGAAAGCCTGCCTCTGGAATCTCCATTTACCCATCACAAGTCACAGTACACCCAGCACAAGAGTACCTTGCTCAGAACCCCAATGCCACAGTGGCTGTCACTAAAACCTACAACAACTCTTTGAAAACTGCGAGGATCTTGAGTGTCCGGGATTTGGCTGTGTCCATGACTCACCCTGTGAGATACGAAGAGATGATAGTCCCTCTGCCAGGAAATAAAGGAGGTAAGTAAAAATAACGGTGGAATTAAAGGAGACTGTTGGTGCTGGGAAAACAGCTGAGTCTATAAAACTCTTGTCATGAAAGCATGACTCCAAATTCATGAAAAGCCAAGCGGAGGTGTGTGTCCTTGGAATCTCAGTGCTGGGGATGCAGGGGCAGGCCAGTCCCTGGGGCTTATTGCTTAGACAGCCTAGACTAATCAGTGACCCTCTGCTCTCAGTGAAAGTCTCTAAATTAAAATAATGATGACAAAAACACAATTCAGACCGTTCCTCTGGTTGATATTTCACTTTCATAGCACATAAATTACACAACCACATGCATACAGTAAGCATGAACTTTCATATGCACTTGAACTTACAGAAGCATAGATATGCACACACATATACACACACAGGTAAGTTTTCAGGCATTCACTTACACATGTAGATACATGTGCTCACATATACACACATGAGAGGAGAGATAAATATCTTTTTAAAAAATCCATCATGACGAGTATTTGTGTAAATCAACTAATTTTGAAGAAGTAAACCAATACAATGTACACACATGATTAAGGAATCATAGAATGAGGGCTGGTATGGTAGCACCTGGAGGTAGAAGCACAGGGATCTATGTAAATTCAGAGCCAGCCTGGAATGAATATACCAGGAGCAAAACCTCTATAGTTAGACCCTGTCTCCAAAAAGCAAATAAACAAACAAGCAAAAAAAACAAATACTAAATTAAACAATCTTGACAGTTTTTACCTAACCCTGTATGCTGCTCTTTTCCTATAATATAATAAATATAATATAATATCATTAATATATATATGTATGTATACACACAAATTCTGTCATTAATACTTTTTGTTTCTGTTTTCCTTTATTTGGGGCTTGCCAATAGCTAATTTTTATCACATTATATATATATATAATATTAATATATATTAAGAATCAAGTTGGGAAGGAAGGGGTTTATTCAGCTTACATTTCCACATTGCTGTTCATCACCAAAGGAAGTCAGAACTGAAACTCAAGCAGGTCAGGAAGCAGAGACCATGAAGGGATGTTACTTACTGACTTACATCCCCTACCTTGCTTTCTTGTAGAACCCAAGACTACCAGCCCAGGGATGGTGTCACAAACCAGGTGCCCCCCATCACTAATTGAGAAAATGCCTTACAGCTGGATCTCATGGAGGCATTTCCTCAAGGGAGGCTCCTTTTTCTGTGATAACTCCAGCTTGTGTCAAGTTGTCACACAAAACCAGCCAATACAATTGACCCCTTGTCAACTTGGCACACAAACACATCACTATTAAGCCCCTACCATTACTTACTTATTCATCTAAATTCCACAGTCTTTACAAATTCTTAAATATTAAAATTTCCATCCCTTTAAAATATCCAATCTCTTTTAAAATTCAAAGTCTTTTTTTCAATTCAAAGTCTGTTGGCTCCACGAAAATACTTCCTTTCTTCAAGTGAGAAAAATATCAGAGCACAGTCATAATCAAAATAAGAATCAAACTCTAACCATCCAATATCTGGGATCCACCCACAATCTTCCGGACTCCTCCAAGAGCTTGGGCCACTTCTCCAGCTCTGCCCTTTGTAGCACACACCTTGTCTTCTAGCTGCCTGTTCTACGCTGCTGCTGCTGTTCTTGGTGGTCACCTCATGGTACCTGCATCTCCAAAACACTGTTGTTTGCCACTGCAACCAGGCTTCACCAATAGCCTCTCAAGGGCTCTCTTCATGGTGCTAAGCCTCAGCTCCTTTGCATGACCCCTTCAGTCCTCGGCCATCAATAGCAACTGAGGCTGCACCTTCAACAATGGCCTTCCATGGCCTCTCACAGTGCTGAGCCTCGGTGACTCTTCATGACCCCTTCTGGCCTTCAAAACCAGTACCACCTGGGTGACTCTTACACATTACCATGTCCAGCTCTGCATGAGGTACACAGCCTTAGCTATCTCACAACTCCCAAAAAACACTTCCCAGAAGATTTCACCTCAATGATGCTGGTCTCTTCTTAATCACTGATAATTTCTTAGCTCTCGCTAACCAGCATCAATAGTTACAGTAATGCAAAGGCTTGCTTTAATAGTTCTGGCATCTTGTTAATCACAATAGATTCTTCAGTTCCAGCTAAAAAGATTCTTTAATCTTCCCTCTGAAATTTCACTAGCCAGACCTCCATCGTTTGCACTCTTCTCAAGCTTTTATAGAACATCCCACAGGGCTCTTTTCCTTTTTTTCTTTTCTTTTCTTTCTTTTTTTTGGCTATTTTTTTTATTTTTTAAATTTTTCTTCATTGGATATTTTTTATTTACATTTCAAATGTTATTCCCTTTCCCAGTTTCCCAGCCTAAGCCCCCTATCACATCCCCCTCCACTTCTTCTATAAGGGTATTCCCCCTCCCCAACCACCCCTCTTCCTGTTGCCCCCAGACATTCCCCTACACTGGAGGGTCCAGCCTTGGCAGGACCAAGGTGTTCTCCACCCATTGGTGCTCAACAGGCCAACCTCTGCTACATATGCAGCTGGACCCATGGATCTGTACATGTGTACTCTTTGGGTAGTGGTGGAGTCTTTGGGAGCTCTGGTTGGTTGGTATTGTTTTTATGGAGTTGTAAGCCACTTCAGCTACTTCAATCCTTTCTCTATCTCCTCCAATGGGGGACCCCATTCTCAGTTCAATAGTTTGCTGCTAGCATTCGCCTCTGCATTTGTCATGCTCTGGCTGAGCCTCTCAGGAGACAGCTACATCAGCACTTCTTGCCATCAGCAATATTGTCTATATATTCTGTGTGTATATGGGCTGGATCACCAGTTGGGACAAGGCTCTGAATGTCCATTCCTTCAGTCTCTGCTCCAAACTTTGTCTCCTTATCTCCTCCTATGAGTATTTTGTTTCCCTTTCTAAGAAACGCTGAGCCATCTGCACTTCGGTTGCCCTTCTTGAGCTTCATGTGTTCTGTGGATTATATCTTGCCTATTTCGAGCTTTTGAGTAATATCCACTTATCAGTGAGTGCATACCATGTGTGGTTTTTGTGACTGGGTTATGTCACTCAGGATGATATTTTCTAGTTCCATCTATTTGCCTAAGAATTTCATGGGGTCATTGTTTTTGATAGCTGAGTGTACTGCATTGTGTAGATGTACCACATTTTCTGTATCCATTCCTCTGTTGAAGGGTATCTGAATTCTTCCCGTTTCTGGCTAATATAAAGAAAAACTGCTATGAACGTAGTGAAGCATGTGTCTTTCTTGTATGTTGCAGCATTATTGGTGTATATGTAGAAGAGATGTATAAGTGGGTCCTCAGGTAGTGCATCTAATTTTTTGAGGAACCTCCAGAGTAATTTCCAGAGTGGTTGTACCACTTTGCCATCCCACCAACAATGGAGGAGTGTTCCTCTTTCTCCACATCCTCACCAGCATCTGTTGTCACCTGAGTTTTTGATCTTAGCCATTCTGACTGGTGTGAGGTGGAATCTCAGGGTTGTTTTGATTTACTTTTCCTTGATGACAAAGGATATTGAACATTTCTTTAGGTACTTCTCAACCGTTCGATATTCCTCAGCTGAGAATTCTTTGTTTAGGTCTGTATCCCATTCTTAGCAGGGTTATTTGGCTCTCTGGAGTCTAACTTCCTGAGTTCTTTGTATATTTTGGATATTAGCCCTCTGTCTGATGTAGAATTGGTAAAGATCTTTCCCCAATCTGTTCTTTGCCATTTTGTCCTAATGATGGTGTCCTTTGCCTTACAGGAGCTTTGCAGTTTTATGAGGTCCCATTTGTTGATTATTGATCTTAGAGTGTAAGCGATTGGTGTTTTGTTCAGGAAAATTTCCCCTGTACCCATGTGTTCAAGGCTCTTCACCACTTTTTCTTCTATTTGAGTGTATTTGGTTTTCTGTGGAGGTCCTTGAACCACTTGGACTTGAGCTTTGTACAGGGCTATAAAAATGAATTGATTGGCTTTCTTCTACATACTGATCACCAGTTAAATCAGCACCATTTGTTGAAAATGCTGTCTTTTTTCCCACTGGACGGTTTTAGCTTCTTTGTCAAAGGTCAAGTAACCAGAGGTGCGTGGGTTCATTTCTGGGTCTTCAATTTTATTGCACCAATCTATCTGCCTATCTCTGTACCAATATCATTCAATTTTTATCACTATTGCTCTGTAATATCGCTTGAGGACAGGGACAGAAGTGTTTTTATTTTTGAGGATAGTGTTTGCTATCCTGGGTTCTTTGTTATTCCAAATGACTTTGCATATTGCTCTTTCTAAGTCTATGAAAAATTGAGTTGTAATTTTGATGGGGATTGAATTGAATCTGTAGATTGCTTTTGGCAAGGTGGCCATTGCAACTATATTAATCCTGGCCATCTATGAGCATGGGAGATCTTACCATATTCTTCAATTTCTTTCTTCAGAGACTTGAAGTTATTGTCATACAGATCTTTCACTTGCTTGGTTAGAGTCACATTGAGGTATTTTATGTTATTTGTGACTATTGTGAAGGTGTCATTTCCCTCATTTCTTTCTCAGAATGTTTATCCTTTGAGTAGAGGAAGGCTGCTGATTTGTTTGAGTTAATTTTATGCCCAGCCACTTTGCTGAGATTTTTTTTTATTAACTTGAGTATTTCTTATTTACATTTCAAGTGTTATTCCCTTTCCCGGTTTCCGGGCAAACATCCCCCTCCCCCCTCCCCTTCCTTATGGGTGTTCCCCTCCCAACCCTCCCACATTGCCGCCCTCCCCCCATAGTCTAGATCACTGGGGGTTCAGTCTTAGCAGGACCCAGGGCTTCCCCTTCCACTGGTGCTCTTACTAGATATTCATTGCTACCTATGGGGTCAGAGTCCAGGGTCAGTCCATGTATAGTCTTTAGGTAGTGGCTTAGTCCCTGGAAGCTCTGGTTGCTTGGCATTGTTGTACATATGGGGTCTCGAGCCCCTTCAAGCTCTTCCAGTTCTTTCTCTGATTCCTTCAACGGGGTCCTATTCTCAGTTCAGTGGTTTGCTGCTGGCACTCACCTCTGTATTTGCTGTATTCTGGCTGTGTCTCTCAGGAGCAATCTACATCCGGCTCCTGTCGGTCTGCACTTCTTTGCTTCATCCATCTTGTCTAATTGGGTGGCTCTAAATGTATGGGCCACATGTGGGGCAGGCTCTGAATGGGTGTTCCTTCAGTCGCTGTTTTAATCTTTGCCTCTCCCTTCCCTGCCAAGGGTATTCTTTTTCCTCATTTAAAGAAGGAGTGAAGCATTCACATTTTGATCATCCGTCTTCAGTTTCGTTTGTTCTAGGGAACTAGGGTAATTCAAGCATTTGGGCTAATAGCCACTTATCAATGAGTGCATACCATGTATGTCTTTCTGTGATTGGGTTAGCTCACTCAGGATGATATTTTCCAGTTCCAACCATTTGCCTACGAATTTCATAAAGTCGTTGTTTTTGATAGCTGAGTAATACTCCATTGTGTAGATGTACCACATTTTCTGTATCCATTCCTCTGTTGAAGGGCATCTGGGTTCTTTCCATTTTCTGGCTATTATAAATAAGGCTGCGATGAACATAGTGGAGCACGTGTCTCTTTTATATGTTGAGGCATCTTTTGGGTATATGCCCAAGAGAGGTATAGCTGGATCCTCAGGCAGTTCAATGTCCAATTTTCTGAGGAACCTCCAGACTGATTTCCAGAATGGTTTTACCAGTCTGCAATCCCACCAACAATGGAGGAGTGTTCCTCTTTCTCCACATCCTCGCCAGCATTTGCTGTCACCTGAGTTTTTGATCTTAGCCATTCTCACTGGTGTGAGGTGAAATCTCAGGGTTGTTTTGATTTGCATTTCCCTTATGACTAAAGATGTTGAACATTTCTTTAGGTGTTTCTCAGCCATTCGGCATTCCTCAGCTGTGAATTCTTTGTTTAGCTCTGAACCCCATTTTTTAATAGGGTTATTTGTTTCCCTGCGGTCTAACTTCTTGAGTTCTTTGAATATTTTGGATATAAGGCCTCTATCTGTTGTAGGATTGGTAAAGATCTTTTCCCAATCTGTTGGTTGCCGTTTTGTCCTAACCACAGTGTCCTTTGCCTTACAGAAGCTTTGCAGTTTTATGAGATCCCATTTGTCGATTCTTGATCTTAGAGCATAAGCCATTGGTGTTTTGTTCAGGAAATTTTTTCCAGGGCCCATGTGTTCCAGATGCTTCCCTAGTTTTTCTTCTATTAGTTTGAGTGTGTCTGGTTTGATGTGGAGGTCCTTGATCCACTTGGACTTAAGCTTTGTACAGGGTGATAAGGATGGATCGATCTGCATTCTTCTACATGTTGCCCTCCAGTTGAACCAGCACCATTTGCTGAAAATGCTATCTTTTTTCCATTGGATGGTTTTGGCTCCTTTGTCAAAAATCAAGTGACCATAGGTGTGTGGGTTCATTTCTGGGACTTCAATTCTATTCCATTGGTCTATCTGTCTGTCTCTGTACCAATACCATGCAGTTTTTATCACTATTGCTCTGTAATACTGCTTGAGTTCAGGGATAGTGATTCCCCCTGAAGTCCTTTTATTGTTGAGGATAGCTTTAGCTATCCTGGGTTTTTTGTTATTCCAGATGAATTTGCAAATTGTTCTGTCTAACTCTTTGAAGAATTGGATTGGTATTTTGATGGGGATTGCATTGAATCTGTAGAGTGCTTTTGGTAAAATGGCCATTTTTACTATATTAATCCTGCCAATCGATGAGCATGGGAGATCTTTCCATCTTCTGAGGTCTTCTTCAATTTCTTTCTTCAGTGTCTTGAAGTTCTTATTGTACAGATCTTTTACTTGCTTGGTTAAAGTCACACCGAGGTACTTTATATAATTTGGGTCTATTATGAAGGGTGTCGTTTCCCTAATTTCTTTCTCGGCTTGTTTCTCTTTTGTATAGAGGAAGGCAACTGATTTATTTGAGTTAATTTTATACCCAGCCACTTTGCTGAAGTTGTTTATCAGCTTTAGTAGTTCTCTGGTGGAACTTTTGGGATCACTTAAATATACTATCATGTCATCTGCAAATAGTGATATTTTGACCTCTTCTTTTCCGATCTGTATCCCCTTGATCTCCTTTTGTTGTCTGATTGCTCTGGCTAGAACTTCAAGAACTATATTGAATAAGTAGGGAGAGAGTGGGCAGCCTTGTCTAGTCCCTGATTTTAGTGGGATTGCTTCAAGTTTCTCTCCATTTATTTTAATGTTAGCAACTGGTTTGCTGTATATGGCTTTTGCTATGTTTAGGTATGGGCCTTGAATTCCTATTCTTTCCAGGACTTTTATCATGAAGGGGTGTTGAATTTTGTCAAATGCTTTCTCAGCATCTAATGAAATGATCATGTGGTTCCGTTCTTTCAGTTTGTTTATATAATGGATCACGTTGATGGTTTTCCATATATTAAACCATCCCTGCATGCCTGGGATGAAGCCTACTTGATCATGGTGGATGATTGTTTTGATGTGCTCTTGAATTCGGTTTGCCAGAATTTTGTTGAGTATTTTTGCGTCAATATTCATAAGGGAAATTGGTCTGAAGTTCTCTTTCTTTGTTGTGTCTTTGTGTGGTTTAGGTATAAGAGTAATTGTGGCTTCGTAGAAGGAATTCGGTAGTGCTCCATCTGTTTCAATTTTGTGGAATAGTTTGGATAATATTGGTATGAGGTCTTCTATGAAGGTTTGATAGAATTCTGCACTAAACCCGTCTGGACCTGGGCTCCTTTTGGTTGGGAGACCTTTAATGACTGCTTCTATTTCCTTAGGAGTTATGGGGTTGTTTAACTGGTTTATCTGTTCCTGATTTAACTTCGATACCTGGTATCTGTCTAGGAAATTGTCCATTTCCTGAAGATTTTCAAGTTTTGTTGTATATAGGTTTTTATAGTAAGATCTGATGATTTTTTGAATTTCCTCTGAATCTGTAGTTATGTCTCCCTTTTCATTTCTGATTTTGTGAATTTGGACGCACTCTCTGTGTCCTCTCGTTAGTCTGGCTAAGGGTTTATCTATCTTGTTGATTTTCTCAAAGAACCAACTTTTGGTTCTGTTGATTCTTTCTGTGGTCCTTTTTGTTTGTACTTGGTTAATTTCAGCTCTGCGTTTGATTATTTCCTGCCTTCTACTCCTCCTGGGTGTATTTGCTTCTTTTTGTTCTAGAGCTTTTAGGTGTGCTGTCAAGCTGCTGACATATGCTCTTTCCTGTTTCTTTCTGCAGGCACTCAGCGCTATGAGTTTTCCTCTTAGCACAGCTTTCATTGTGTCCCATAAGTTTGGGTATGTTGTACCTTCATTTTCATTAATTTCTAAAAAGTTTTTAATTTCTTTCTTTATTTCTTCCTTGACCAGGTTATCATTGAGTAGAGCATTGTTCAATTTCCAAGTATATGTGGGCATTCTTCCCTTATTGTTATTGAAGACCAGTTTTAGGCCGTGGTGGTCTGATAGCACTATGGGATTATTTCTATCTTTCTGTACCTGTTGAGGCCCGTTTTTTGACCAATTATATGGTCAATTTTTGAGAAAGTACCATGAGGAGCTGAGAAGAAGGTATATCCTTTTGCTTTAGGATAGAATGTTCTATAAATACCCGATAAGTCCATTTGGTTCATGACTTCTCTTAGTCTGTCGACATCACTGTTTAATTTCTGTTTCCATGATCTGTCCATTGATGAGAGTGGGGTGTTGAAATCTCCCACTATTATTGTGTGAGGTGCAATGTGTGTTTTGAGCTTTAGTAAGGTTTCTTTTACCTATGTAGGTGCCCTTGTATTTGGGGCATAGATATTTAGGATTGAGAGTTCATCTTGGTGGATTTTTCCTTTGATGAATATGAAGTGTCCTTCCTTATCTTTTTTGATGACTTTTAGTTGGAAATTGATTTTATTTGATATTAGAATGGCTATTCCAGCTTGCTTCTTCTGACCATTTGATTGGAAAGTTGTTTTCCAGCCTTTCACTCTGAGGTAGTGTCTGTCTTTGTCTCTGAGGTGTGTTTCCTGTAGGCAGCAGAATGCAGGGTCCTCGTTGCATATCCAGTTTGTTAACCTATGTCTTTTTATTGGAGAGTTGAGGCCATTGATATTGAGAGATATTAAGCAATAGTGATTATTGCTTCCCATTATATTCATATTTGGATGTGAGGTTATGTTTGTGTGTTTTCATTCCCTTTGTTTTGTTGCCAAGACGAGTAGTTTCTTGCTTCTTCTAGGGTATAGCTTGCCTCCTTATGTTGGGCTTTACCATTTATTATCCTTTGTAGTGCTGGATTTGTAGAAAGATATTGTGTAAATTTGGTTTTGTCATGGAATATCTTGGTTTCTCCATCAATGTTAATTGAGAGTTTTGCTGGATACAGTAACCTGGGCTGGCATTTGTGTTCTCTTAGGGTCTGTATGACATCAGTCCAGGATCTTCTGGCCTTCATAGTTTCTGGCGAGAAGTCTGGTGTGATTCTGATAGGTCTGCCTTTATATGTTACTTGACCTTTTTCCCTTACTGCTTTTAATATTCTTTCTTTATTTTGTGCGTTTGGTGTTTTGACAATTATGTGACGGGAGGTGTTTCTTTTCTGGTTCAATCTATTTGGAGTTCTGTAGGCTTCTTGTATGCCTATGGGTATCTCTTTTTTTAGGTTAGGGAAGTTTTCTTCTATGATTTTGTTGAAGATATTTACTGGTCCTTTGAGCTGGGAGTCTTCACTCTCTTCTATACCTATTATCCTTAGGTTTGATCTTCTCATTGAGTCCTGGATTTCCTGTATGTTTTGGACCAGTAGCTTTTTCCACTTTACATTATCTTTAACAGTTGAGTCAATGATTTCTATGGAATCTTCTGCTCCTGAGATTCTCTCTTCCATCTCTTGTATTCTGTTGGTGAAGCTTGTATCTACAGCTCCTTGTCTCTTCTTTTGGTTTTCTATATCCAGGGTTGTTTCCATGTGTTCTTTCTTGATTGCTTCTATTTCCATTTTTAATTCCTTCAACTGTTTGATTGTGTTTTCCTGTAATTCTTTCAGGGATTTTTGTGTCTCCTCTCTGTGGGCTTCTACTTGTTTATTTATGTTTTCCTGTAATTCTTTCAGGGTTTTTTGTGTCTCCTCTCTATGGGCTTCTACTTGTTTATTTATGTTTTCCTGTAATTCTTTCAGGGTTTTTTGTGTCTCCTCTCTATGGGCTTCTACTTGTTTATTTATGTTTTCCTGGAATTCTTTCAGGCATTTTTGCGATTCCTCTCTGTAGGCTTCTACTTGTTCTCTAAGGGAGTTCTTCACGTCTTTCTTGAAGTCCTCCAGCATCATGATCAAAAATGATTTTGAAACTAGATCTTGCTTTTCTGGTGTGTTTGGATATTCCATGTTTGTTTTGATGGGAGAATTGGGCTCCTATGGTGCCATGTAGTCTTGGTTTCTGTTGCTTGGGTTCCTGCGCTTGCCTCTCGCCATCAGATTATCTCTAGTGTTACTTTGTTCTGCTATTTCTGACAGTGGCTAGACTGTCCTATAAGCCTGTGTGTCAGGAGTGCTGTAGACCTGTTTTCCTCTCTTTCAGTCAGTTATGGGGACAGAGTGTTCTGCTTTCAGGCGTGTAGTTTTTCCTCTCTACAGGTCTTCAGCTGTTCCTGTGGGCCTGTGTCTTGAGTTCACCAGGCAGCTTTCTTGCAGCAGAAAAGTTGGTCTTACCTGTGGTCCTGAGGCTCAAGTTCGCTCGTGGGGTGCTGCCCACGGGCTCTCTGCAGCGGCAGCAACCAGGAAGACGTGTGCTGCCCCTTCTGGGAGCTTCAGTGCACCAGGGTTCCAGATGGTCTTTGGCTTTTTCCTCTGGCGTCCAAGATGTGTGTGCAGAGAGCAGTCTCTTCTGGTTTCCCAGGCTTGTCTGCCTCTCTGAAGGTTTAGCTCTCCCTCCCACGGGATTTGGGTGCAGAGAAATGTTTATCCGGTCTGTTTCCTTCAGGTTCAGGCAGTGTCTCAGGCAGGGGTCCTGCCGCTCCTGGGCCCTCCCCCACGGGAGCCCAGAGGCCTTATACAGTTTCCTCTTGGGCCAGGGATGTGGGCAGGGGTGAGCAGTGTTGGTGGTCTCTTCCGCTCTGCAGCCTCAGGAGTGCCCACCTGACCAGGCGGTGAGGTCTCTCTCTCTCACAGGGTCTGGGAGCAGAGAGCTGCTGCGGGCCAGGATCCGCGGGTGTGGGACTTCCGGTAAACACAGAACGTGCCCGGTCCTAGAGGAATTCTGCTTCCGTGTGTCCCAAGCTCACCAGGCAGCTTTCTTGCAGCAGAAAAGTTGGTCTTACCCGTGGTCCGGAGGCTCAAGTTCGCTAGTGGGGTGCTGCCCACGGGCTCTCTGCAGCAGCAGCAACCAGGAAGACCTGTGTCGAGATTTTTTTTTTTTTTTTAATCAGGCTTAGTAGTTCTCTGGTGGAACTTTTGGGGTCACTTAAATATACTATCATATCACTGGCAAATAGTGATATTTTGACTTCTTCCTTTCCAATTTATATCCCTTTGACCTCATTTTGTTTTCTGATTGCTCTGGGTAGGACTTCGATTACTATATTGAATAAGTAGGGAGAGAGTGGGCAGCCTTGTCTAGTCCCTGATTTTAGTGTATTGCTTCAAATTTCTCTCCGTCTAGTTTTATGTTGGCTACTGGTTTGCTGTATATTGCTTTTACTATGTTTAGGTATGGGTATGAATTCCTGTTCTTTCCAAGACATTTATCATGAAAGGGTGTTGAATTTTGCCAAATGCTTCCTGAGCTTCTAATAAAATGATCATGTGGGTTTTTTTCTTTGCATTTGTTTACATAGTGGATTAAGTTGGTGGATTTCCATATATTGAATCATCCCTGCATCCCTGGAATGAAGCCTACTTGATCATGATGGATGATTGTTTTAGTATGTTCTTGGAATCAGTTTGTGAGGATTTTATGAAGTATTTTTGCATCAGTATTCATAAGGGAAATTGGTCTGAATTTCTCTTTCTTTGTTGGGTCTTTGTGTGGTTTAGGTATAAGCGTAATTGTGGCTTCATAGAAGGAATTAGGTAATGTTCCTTCTGTTTCTGTTCTGTCGAATGATTTGGACAGTATTGGTTTTAGTTCTTCTATAAAGGTCTGATAGAATTCTGCATTAAACCTATCTAGTTCTGGGATTTTTTCAGTTGGGAAACTTGTAATAACTGCTTCTATTTCTTTAGGAGTTATGGAACTATTTAGATGGTTTGTGCGATCCCGATTTAACTTTGGTACCTAGTATCTGTCTAGAAAATTGTCCTTTCCTCAAGATTTTCCAGTTTTGTTGAATATAGGCTTTTGTAGTAGGATCTGGTGATTTCTTGAATTTCCTCAGATTCTGTCCTCATGTCTTCCTTTACATTTCTGGTTTTGTTAATTGGGACACATTCTCTGTGCCCTCTGGTTAATCTGGCTAAGGGTTTATCTATCTTGTTGATTTTCTCAAAGATTCAGCTTCTGATTTTGTTGATTCTTTATATAGTCCTTTTTGTTTCTACTTGGTTGATTTCAGCTCTGAGTTTGATTAATTTCTGCCTTCTATTCCTCTTGGGTGCATTTGCTTCTTTTTCTCCTAGAGTTTTTAGGTGTGCTGTCAAGCTGCAAAATGTATGCTCTCTACTGTTTCTTCTTGGAGGCACTCAGAGCTCTGGGTTTTCCTCTTACCACTGCTTTCAATGTGTTCCATAAGTTTGGTTGTGCCTTCATTTTCATTAAATTCTAAAAAGTGTTTAGTTCTTCCTTCCTTCCTTCCTTCCTTCCTTTCTTTCTTTCTTTCTTTCTTTCTTTCTTTCTTTCTTTCTTGACCAAGTTATCATTAAGTAGAGCATTGTTCAACTTCCATGTGTATATGGATTTCTGTTGTTATTGTTGTTATTAAAGACCAGCCTTAGTCTGTGGTGATTTGATAGGATGCATAGGATTATTTTAATCTTCTGGTATCTGTTGAGGCCTGTTTTGTGACAAATTATAGGGTCAATTCTGGAGAAGGTACCATGAGGCTCTGAGAAGACGGTATATTCTTTTGTTTTCAGATGAAATGTTCTATAAATATCTGTTAAATACATTTGGTTCATAACTTCTGTTAGTTTCCCTATGTGTCTGTTAATTTTTGTTTCCATGATCTGTCCATTGATGAGAGTGGGTGTTGAAATCTGCTACTATTATTGTGTGAGGTGCAATGTGTGCTTTGACCTTTAATAAGATTTCTTTATGAATGTAGTTGCCCTTGCAGTTGAAGCATAGATATTTAGGATTGAGAGTTCATCTTGGTAGATGTTTCCTTTGATGACTATGAAGTGTCTTTCCTTATCTTTTTTGATAACTTTTGGCTGAAAGTTGATTTTATTCGATATTAGAACTGCAACTCCAGCTTGTGACCATTTGCTTCAAAGTTGTTTTCCAGCCTTTTACTCTGAGGTAGTGTCTGTCTTAGTCACTGAGGTATATTCTCCGTATACAGCAAAATGCTTGGTCCTCTTTATGTATCTCGTCTGTTAGCCTATGTCTTTTTATTGGGGAATCGTGCCTATTGATGTTAAGAGATATTAAAGAAGAGTGATTGTTGTTTCCTGTTATTTTTGTTGTTAGAGGTGGAATTATGTTTGTGTGGCTCTATTCTTTTTGGTTGTAAGGAGGTTACTTTCTTGCTTTTTCTAGGGTGTATTTTCCTTCCGTGTGTTAGAGTTTTCCATCTACTATCCTTTGTAGGGCTGGATTTGTACAAAGGTATTGTGTAAACTTGGTTTCTCCATCTATGTTAATTGAGAGTTTTGCTGGATATAGTAGCCTTGGCTGGCATTTGTGTTCTCTTAGGGTCTGTATGACATCTTCCCCGGACCTTCCATCTTTTGGAGTCTCTAGTGAAAATCTGATGTAATTCTGATAGGTCTGCCTTTATATATAACTTGATCTTCTTCCCTAACTCCTTTTAATGTTCTTACTTTTGTGCATTTGGTGCTTTGACTACTATGTGATGGGAGAAATTTCTTTTCTGGTCCAATCTCTTTGGAGTTCTGTAGAATTCTTGTGTGTTTATTGGCATCTCTTTAGGTTAGGGAAATTTTCTTCTATAATGTTGTTGAAGATATTTACTGGCTCTTTAAGTTGGGAGTCTTCACACTCTTCTCTACCAATTATCCTTAGGTTTGATCTTCTCATTGTTTTCTGTATTTCCTGTATTTTTAAACTTAGAAGCTGTATGAGTTACTTTTCACATTGCTGTGACACAATACATGATAAAAGGGGCAAAATGAAGGAAGATGCTATTTGAATTCATGGTTCTAGGGTACACAATAGTGAAGAAAAAACAGCATCAGCAACATGGAACTCTAGTCATATTGCATCTACCATCAGAAAGCAAACAGAGATAACTATTGGTGCTCAGCTCAACTTCTCCATTTTATTTTGTTTGGTTTAGACTATGGAGTGGTTCCTCCCATATTCATGGTCAGTATGTAGACACAGCTAAAATTAATAGTCATTGGAGAGGTGGTATAAACCTAATACACTAGAAGCTTTCTCTAACATGTCCACATTAGAAGTTGATTTAAATGAAATCACTAAATAACAGAGGACATAGATATCCAACTGCTCATTTCTGGTCATCAAGTCAAGCTTCCAGTATAAGGTTTGGATTATATCTAATTGAGTTTTTGGCTAAAGAGGACCCATGGAAATCCCTAACAACCAGGCTGATGGCAAGATTAGAGGTTGCTCTCCTCAAACTCACATCAACGCCCAATTGATGAAGACAGAGTTCATTGAACATGGAGAATATGAACTGGTGCTTATACAGAACCTAGACATGTTTTTAATTAACAGGACTAGCACTGCAGAGCTTGCTTCACTCTTCTGCCCCTTCTCATGTCATTACTACATTCTACCGTGGACCATTTTCCTACACTTGTCACCACAGCCTAGGCTTGCTTCTTTGTGAAGTTGATGTATGATGTCTGATGTATCTATGCCTCTGTTTGTGTCTGTATTTTCACCCTACTTCAGGGGAGAAAGTCTGCTATTGTATATACGCGTATCTTATTCATTTCCACTGCTGTCTGCAGGCATAGAACAAATACTCTAAATCATAGTACTGCCTGCTTAGAGTATTCATAATGGCATATTATTATAGATTTATGCTTGATTTAATGGGTCATTTGATTGGGACAGGATCTAGTTCTGTAGACCAGACTGGTCTGGGAATTATATAACCTGGTTTTGTTTCACACATACTTCAATTAATTTGGATTGCCTACCAAGTAATGGGAATACAGACAAGAGCCACTATGTCTGGCTTAGAGTTTATATTTCATATTGGTGCCACCAATAGATGAATTTCATAAACACATGATAATAAATGTGTGTGTACGTGTGTGTGTGTGTGTGTGTGTGTGTGTGTGTCACTCATTATATTCTGTTACCTTTAATATTTTTGCTAGAATACATCCACTTACTATTTTATGGTGAACTTTGCTATGTACTTGTTGTCATATCATTGGCAGTTAAATGATACTTTACTGGATATTGTTTTTCTTTAAATCTACTAAAGTCTTAGTCCTAGATTCAGAGATGAGTTATACAACAAGAGAATGAAAGACGATATGAGTAAGCATACAATCCAAAGAACATGTATTTCATCAAGACTAATAGAATATTTTTGAATGGAATATTGTAATAAATGGAAAAGTGAATCAAAAGAAGGCTGTAGCATATGCAAAAACATAAATAAGTACCAAATAGTCTATTAAACTTCACATGTATGAAATATTAAATATTAAAGGAATGGAGATCTGAAGGTATGATTATGAGAGTTAGAGAGTATTATGCTAAGCTCTATATTTGGAAACACTTTTAAAGTGGCATTAAAAATAAACATAAGTAGTGGCCTGTGTACAGACAGGTCCCTTCCATTCTGGATGAAGTGGGATGTGACAGGACAACATTGTGGCCTGACCCCAGCACTCAGGAAGTGAATACGTAGATGGTAGAGCAATGGGAGAGAAAGAAGCAATTGTGTAAGGGGTAGGGAAATGGAAGACTAGAGAAACCCAGCAGCTTGTGAACTATGAAGTAAGGAGTAACTGGAGACATGGGGGGACTGATCTTCTTGCTCCTTGGGAAATGGTGAACTATACTGTCCATTGAAGGCTTAGATTTTTCAAATCCTACTTTAGTAAGGGTTCTTAAACACTTCAACCTCCCTTCTAGCCCACTGACCAAAGTTAGGGGAGATTGACAGTTAACAGGACAAGGAGGATATGCCCCTGATTAGAAGTGCTCCAAGCCAATGGACCCAAGAGACAAGCTGGTGTAGTCATTCTAACATCTAACAAAATAGACATCCGACCAAAATTAAACAAAAGAGATGGGAAAGGACATTTCATACTCATCAAACGAAAAATGCACCAAAATGACATATCAGTTCTGAATATCTATGCCCCAAATGCAAGTTTGAAAAAGAAACATTGCTAGAGTTTAAATTCCTTATTGAACTACACACATTAAAAGTGGGAGACTTCAACACCCAAATCTCACCAATGGACTCATCATACAGACAGAACTAAACACAGAAATAATGGAGCTAACAGATGTTATGACTCAAATGAACATAACAGATATCTACAGAACATTTAACCCAGACACAAAAGAATATACCTTCTTCTCAGCACCTTACTGAACCTTAGCCAAAATCGACCATATACTCACTAACAAACAAGTCTTACCAGATACAAGAAAACTGAAACAACCCACTGTATCTTATCAAACCACCAAAGATTAGAAGTGGACTTCAACAAAAGAAACAACAGAAAACCTAAAAACACATGGAAACTGAACAGCTTTCTACTCAATGACCACTGGGTAATAAATTAGAGAATTTCTAGAATTCAATGAAAATGAATGCACAGCATACACAAACATATGGGACCCAATGAAAGCAGTGCTAAGAGGAAAGTTCGTAGCACTAAGTGCCTTCATAAAAAACAGGGAGATCTAATACTAGCAATTTAACAGCGCATCTGAAAGCTCTAGAACAAAAGGAAGCAAATACATGCAACAGGAGAAGATGGCAGGAAATAATCAACTAAGAACTGAAAGCAATAAGATAGAAACAAACAAATAAAAAACAATACAAAGATTCAGTTAAAAAATGATTTGGTCTCTTTCTGTCCTTAATTGATTTCAGTATCTATTTTTAAACAGAAATGTTTCTCTTGGATATGCTTGAACTGTGGGAGGACTTTAGAACTTTGAGCTAGAAGAACTATTGAGTGTTAAGAACTCTGTGGGGAGAAGTGCAAACAATCCTGAGAGCTCAGAGGAGACAACTACTTCTGCCCACATTCCTGACACAAGAGGAACCCACCCAGTGCCCTCCGTTCCCTCTGGGAAAGAACATTCTTATCCTGGAATCTTGTTGGACCCCTCTCTAGCTCAGCATGAAGAGTTTCAGCACAATTTGATATAAAGAATACTAACAAAAAGAAACAAATCCTCTCCAATTTTGTGTTAAACTATCAACAAATCAGGCTCAGGGTCTGAACATATACGACCTTTAATAAGTCCTTGACCATTTATTTCTGGATACTTTCTGAGAATTTCAGATGAGGCTATCTTTTAAAAATCTTTCCTACCAGGATGTGGCTGAACACAAACTTCCCATAGGGGTAGAAATATGAGAAGTTGTCCTAATGGGAATAGAATTGGTCATTGGAATAAATGAACATCATGATTTGAAAAGGTAGGGTTGCCATAGAGTTGTGTGTTTGAATGCTTGGCCTATAGGGAGTGACATTAGTAGGATGTGTGGCCTTGTGGGGTAGGTATGGCCTTGTTAGAGGAAGTGTTTCTCTGTGGAGGCGGGCTATAAGATCTTATATATGCTCAAGCCAATCCCAGTGAAATGGTTTCTGCCTTTTTTACCTGTGTATCGGGATGTATAATTCTCAGCTCCTCCAGCACCATGGTCTCCAGTACCATGTCAGCCTGGTCACTGCCATGCTTCCCACCATAATGATAACGGACTAAGCCTCTGAAACTATAAGCCAACCTCAATTAAATGTTTTCATTTATAACATTGGCCTTGATCACAGTGTCTCTTCAGAGCAAGGAAACCCTAACTAGGACTGTGTGTATGACAACTTTTTTCCCTTACATAGTGCCTCAACACCTATAGATTGTAGTAAAACAGGATCACATATGTCCCACTCAGATGAACAAATATTTGATAACAGGTGCTGTAGAGCTTCCTTTAATATCTTAAACTGTTTACTTCAATATTATCTAATCCCTGTTCCCTATTTTATGATGAAGCTTATGTGAACTTAATATCCCATCTGTCACTCAAGATAAGAATCCATTTCATATCTTTCTCTTAGCTCCTCATTTCCTAGATTCAAAATAGGAACCCCAGGAAAGAACTCATGGTTCTTGGATCCCATATGAGCTTGACCCATTTTTCTGTCTGTAGGTATAATTTCTGCATTATTATTCAATTCATACATGTACCATTTCACTACTGCTTTTCTGGGTCTTATTTAATTCTCTGTCCCCAATACAAAGAACCTCTGAATTATATCATAGTAGAACCCCACATCACCTCTGGAACATACGTTTATGAAAAAAAATCTAGAAGGTAGGAAACCTGTGAAAAAAAATTAAAGGTTAGGAAACCCAGGAAATTAAAAACTTTTGCAATAGAATATAAATTAAAATTCTTTTTTCAAAGAATTTCACATCATGAACATTGTATGTGCATAATTTTCCCTTCCTCTTTCTCACTCCAGTTCCTCCTCTCTCTTCCCTTCCTCTTTTCCTCTTAAATTAATCCACTGTGTCATTCTGAGTATCTGAAACTCTTCAGGTAGCCATTTACGATCCTGAGTCTCAAGACACATTTCTGACTTTTTACCTCCTGGGGGCTGAGGTTAAAGATGTACAACACCATACGTTCACAGACTGTTTTCAAATGAGGAAGGAGGTGTTACTAGGTATTACTAGTGTTACTTTGCTGTGATGAAATACTATGTGCAGATGCAACTTGGGGGGGGGGAGGTTTATCTTCCTCACAGTTCTGTGTAACAGTTCACCGTCCAAGCAACGAGGGCAGGAACTTACACAGTGAAGAAACCTGGAGGCAGGAGCTGGTGTAGAAGCCACAGAAGGATTCTGGTTACTGGTTTGCTTCATAAGGCATGCTAGGCTAAGAATGCAACCATTACAAATGAATGGGCTGGCAGAATACTGCAAATACAGAGGCGAATGAGAGCAGCAAACCACTGAACTGAGAACACCCGTTGAAGGATTCAGAGAAAGGACTGAAAGAGCTTGAAGGGGCTTGAGACCCCCATATGAACAACAATGCCAAGCAGCCAGAGCTTCCAGGGACTAAGCCACTACCCAAAGACTATACATGAACTGACCCTGGGTTCCAACTGCATATGTAGCAATGAATAGCCTAGTAAGGGCACCAGTGGAAGGGAAAGCCCTTGGTCCTGCCAAGGCTGGACCCCCCAGTGAACGGGATTCTTGTGGGGAGGGTAGTAATGGTGGGAGGATGGGGAAGGGAACACTCATATAGAAGGGGAGAGGGAGGGGTTAGGGGGATATTGGTCTGGAAACTGGGAAAGGGAGTTACAATTGAAATGTAAATAAATACCCAATTTAATAAAGATGAAGAAAAAAACCACAATGAATGATCTGGGCCCACTTCCCTTCATCACTAAAACAACTATAATAGGTAAATAATCTTGTTAATGAATAACCATCTGGTGTGGGGCATGAATTTCAGCCTCCTTTGGAAGCTTAGCTGGGAAACACGATACTGTAACTGTTAGAAAAAGACCTTCATCATCAGATTCAATGGATTTTTCACTTCTTTGCGTCACCCATCTCTTAATGCTTCCTCTCTGTGCACAAGAATCAGGTAAGTGTATTTTCTTTTATGTATGTTTAGCTGGAAGTGAGTGGCAAATAAATATTAGGTCACAGGACATTTACTTTTTCTCCAGTAGGTAAAGAGAATGTATGCTACTTTCAGTTTGCTAACCATATACCTATAAAATCACACAGCTAGCAAATCATGTAATGTGAGCATATTTGAAACAATGACTATAGAGAATAGAAGAATAGTGAGAACAAAGGCAGGAATACAGCTTCTGAGGTGTGCACAACTTGCTCAAATTAGATAGTTTCCTCTTTATCTGCTTTATGTAACGATGAAGCTTGAAGGCCAATTAGGTGCTAAGGATCTTTTTGTCTTTGTATTATGCCCTGTGTAAACAGTCAACAGCACACACACCTTTCATTGCTGAGAATGGCTTGTTTTAAGCCTCTTCTCTGTCATTAAACACTTCTCTTACATGGCAAGTCTAATTTGCCTTATGGATTTCTCTATCCTTATAAACTGAGCTAATGTAAGAACTCAACAAACGGTCTTTTTTTTTTTCTTGCTAATTTTGAACAATTGATTTAATCCATCAGCTTTCTTCAGGTTAGGGCAATATCCAGTGTCATTTAAGAATCCTGGAGAAGAGTCTGGGGACCTGGCTCAGAACAAAAGAGTCATGGGAACATGGTACCCTGTTGAAGGACTCGGGTTCTGTTCCAAGCACCTACATAAGAAGGCTCAAAAGCACCTGTAAATCCAGCTCGAGGGGATCCAAAGGCCTCTTGTATCTCCTGAGCTCCATGCACTCAAGGGTACATACCCCATGCCACCAGCATAATTTAACGTGATAAAAAGAAATAGGATCCTGTTATGAAAAAATCAGGAGCAGAAACAAAATGAAACAAACAAACAAAAGGAACATGGTAAACTGAAAAAAGGTTCTGAAATTTCATGATAAAGCTTCTGCTTAGCATGGATGAGGTCCTGGGTTCAATCCATAACAACAGTAATGCATTTTATCATATTTATCCCATACTTCTATCCCTATTCCTCTCCAGAGACATCCTCACCTTCTCAGGCCAGCCAAATTCATGTTCTTTTTAAAAAAATAATCTACTGAATCCAAATTTTCCTGCCCCTCTACCAATGACTGGATTCATCCACTGCAGTGTCTCATGAAGTCTATTCTAGATTTGCAATTCAGTTTTGATCATGATAAATGTTCCTATGAACAGCTTTGTTCCTATTTTTGAAGAAAACATATGTGCATATCTATTAGTTTTATGTTATGATTGGTCATACTGATTGTAGAGATGCTTTTATTCATTGATAAGATAACCCCAAGGTTTCCATCGAGTACCCAAGAGAATTCAAAATCCCCTCAGCACTGTGTGAGGTATGTTCTTTCTACACCTTGTCAATCAAACTTGACTTTGCTCATCTTTCATATAGACATCTGATATATGTGGTCCTTAGTTTAACTTGTATTTCCTCAATAACCAAGTTGAACACCTTAAGTGTATAGGCTATCCAGCCAGGTGTGGAATAATGCATACTTCAGGGTACATATGTACATACATACATTAGAATTAAAATACAAATTTGGTCATACATATGTATATGTATATATATTATTTATTTTATATTGGCTAATTTATAATTTTTATTTTATGCCCCTAATAAATATTTATTAGGTAATATGTGTTGGGTATCATTTTAGAAAGTTGATATTCAGTGTTGAAGAGTATGCTGTAGTTCTGTGCCGCTTTTCTAGGTCTGAGGATTCAGTGCAGGGCCTAGAATGTTAGGCAAGCATTCCACCAATGATAATGTATATAGAATCTCCAACCATATTACTTTTTATTGATACACAGTCTCAGTATGTACCATAGGTTGGTCGTCAATGCATGATCCTCTTTCCTCACTCTGGAGTGTGTTACCTTCTATTGTTAAAAAAAAAGCAAATAAAACGTTAATCATTAGGGAGAGAGATAAGGAAGATTTGAATACCCCACTGTAATATGGAAATATATATCTCTTAACACTGGCATTTGTTTCCAGAACCTTCACCAAGGACTGAGCATATGGACTATGAGATGGTTGTCCTGAAAAGAGTCCGTTTTATCAGTCTCAATTTGATTGCCAATGAAAACAGAAACCTGTTCATCTATATTAAAAAGATTTAAAACTTTAAATTTGTATTTATTTAAACATAAGAAATGGAGAAGAAACCCTAGCAATTGTATTTCTCATGTGTATTTCACTGTGGCACAGACAGTTTCTGGCCACAAACCCATGAAGCAGTGTTTTCTCTGCTTTCAAGTAGAAGGAAGCCTTCTTGATCCGACAGGTCTGTAGCTACTGTGAAATGTAACAACTCCAGTTGGGGTTAGGAGCTTGGGGTTGGAGCCTGGGTTCTGGGCACATAAAAGAATGTAATTAAAAGTGATAGGATAGCTTTTCATTCGTCCTGAGATAAGTGATGATGGCTTCAGAAATATTGATATATATCTGTGTACTCTTTGAAATATATATAAAGAATAATTCAGTTGAAATATATTTGTAGCAGTATTATTGGGGAATCAAGTTTTATATTATTGTATTCTTGTTTGTATGAGTCAGTTTTATCTAGAGAAAGAGAACCTGTAGGTGAATGCGTACAGTCTAATTTGTGGATAGGTGAGTTTCTAAGCAATCATCACAGTAGTCTAAGAAAATATTTCGGGAGATATTTCGTAATGCTTTCAGAATCTGGGTCATCTTTGGGCATGAAGGAGAGCACTTTGTATTCCGACTCACAGAAAGATTTACGAGTATATTCGTGTGCCTATGAGATGGGATGAACAGAGAAATAAGAGACTTGGCACTGTGCAAGAAATGCAGGCACCTGTTAGGTTGCTCTCCTGGCTGAGTGAGAAGCATCTCCACTTTCATCAGCCTGATGGCCCCAAGTGACAGGGATCACTGAAGGAAATTATCTCCATAAGTTAACAATGTAAATCCCTGTTAGCGAACGCCTGAAGAAACCATGAAAGCACTTAAAAACTGATAAACTAATGTAAAGTTTTGATAAAATAAGGGTTAGGATTATTTCTGACTAATCATTAAGATGGAATTTATGAGGATAGAATGCATATTTTCTGTTAGAGATAGAATTAGATTATTAAATGAAATAATCTCTGTATGCTTACACTTTAGAAAGATTGATGCTATTGACATCAATTGTGGGTTTCATAATGACAACTATCTTTCGAGTACACCATGTAGTACCCATATTCACTTCCCATAACCTCCCCTTCCACTCTCTTCCCCTGTTCTCCCTTTGTCTTCTCGCTATTACCATTCTTTCCTGCTTTCGTGTCTTATATAGAAATACATACATGTACTTTACATATAGCTATACAAAATCTTGGATCCACGAGTGACAGAAATCTTGATATTTGTCTTTCTGAAGCTGGCTACCTTTTTAAAAGTTGGTTGATTTGGGGGTTGGAGGTTTTGGTTTCTTTGGTTTCATTTGGTTTGATTGTATTTGTTGTTGTGTGTATAGTTGGTTGGTTGACTGGTTGGTTGGTTGGTTGGTTGGTTGGTTGGTTGGTTGGTTGGTTGGTTGACTGGTTGACTGGTTGACTGGTTGGTTGGTTGGTTGGTTGGTTGGTTGGTTAGCTGGCTGGCTGGCTGGTTGGTTGGTTGGTTAGCTGGCTGGCTGGCTGGTTGGTTGGTTGGTGGGCTAGTTGGTTGGTTTGATTTTGGAGGAGAGTAGTGTGAATATTATGTTCTTAAATTGTAGTCTGACTACTCGTTCTAGTGCAGCGAAAGCAAACCAAATGCATCCTTCATAAAGTAGCATTATTTCATGTTTCACGGTCATATTCCAGGTTCGTGCCAATAATTTATCTGGGTGGTTTTATTTACTGCTGTTTAGATAAGTCAGAGGTATAGGAAGAAGGATGGGAAAAAGGGAAGTGAAAGGAACCTCTTTCCTCGGCGTCTTGTTGGGGTCATTCTCTAGCTGAGAACGAAGCTTGAGAATTTACATTTGATAGTAAATGATACATTTAGTAGCATAACTATATGATTCCTTTTTTATATAGGTATTTTATGTTAAAATGGTAAGAACCAGGCTTAAGGACTGAAAATATATGACTGTAAGTAGAATCTCATTCCCTTTTCTAGACACTTTCTGGGAATCCTAAATTTTAAAAATCACTCCTACCAGGGTACGCCTATAAATACTTTGCCTTGTGGATGTCTCGGTCACTACAAGCTGTCCTAATTTAAGAATTCAACAAATACTGTCTTATTGTTTTCTGCTCATTCTGCATTCAGATTGAATTAACAGCATTTAGTCCATCCACTTTCTTTAGGTTAAGGCAATAGCTAGTGTTTGGGTGAGGAGATTTGAGAGGTGGCTCAGGAAGTAAGAGTTAGGAGCACATGGCGTTCTATACGAGTACCCAAGTTCTTTTCCAAGCACCTATAAATCAAGCTCCAGGAGGCTCATAGACCTCCTCTATCCTCTGGGGGTTATATGCACTCAAGGACACATACCCCATGTCACAAGCATAATTTAAAAAAAAATAAATCTCTCAAATTTAATTCAGGACTAAAAAGTATGATAAACTAAAGAGAGGGGCTGAGGTTTAATGAGGAAGCTTCTGCTTAGCGTGAAGGAGATCCTTCATTCAATCAGAGCAGCACGTAAAACAAACAAACTAGCAAACAAACAACAAAAAAGCAGGACGAGGAAAACTTCTGTCAGGAAATAGCCCCAACTATAGTGGAGAACAGAACCTGGGAGGACATGAGGAAGAAGAGGAGCAGAGCAGTAGATAAACTGTTGTAGGGTCAGGGATGAACACCATGGTGTTTTGTTTTTGATCTATGTTTCTTTGGTATTTTTTTTTTTTTTGGTTTTTGGTTTGGTTTGGGTATTTTGTTTGTTTGTTTTTGTTTTTGTTTGTTTTGGGGTTTTGTTTTGGTTGCTAGTTTGGGTTTTCATGTCTTCTGTTTAATCCTTCCCTGAAGGCAAGGACCAAGCTACCTATGGAAACTAAAATGTTTGTGGTGACTTATAACTGTCAGAGGACCTCGTGTTCTCATTGTATTCAATGCTGTGAGTCAGGTAACATTACGCGTGTTACAGAGATGAAAATGGTGAGGTGCAGAGAGGTGAAAGGTTATTAGCAGACCGCAGTCTTACTCAGCCCCAGTAAATCATGAGCACAGAACAAGCTGATGAACTCAGGTTCATTAAATCTCATTTTGAATGAATTTCTTTGTGTAATAATATAATTCATTTAATATATTTTATTAATTTGAGATTTTCATATGATGTGTTTTGGTCACATATACCCCCTACTCCTCAAAGCTCCTCTCACCTCCCTATGACAAATTTATGACTTTAAAAAAAAGTAACCTAACTAGTCTAATGTGTCCAGCTGTTACATTCATAAATGTGGGCCTATGCACTGCAGTGTGACATAAAATATATTCTTAATCTGCAATTCAGTTTTCATTGTGACAAATAATGCTTCTATGCTCTTTATTCATATTTTTGGAGAACACATGCATGTACTTCTATGAAGTTTATGTTCTGAGTAGCCTCACTTCCTTTAGAGAATGCTTATGCTCAGAGATAACATTAACAGTTTCTACTGAGTACAACAGAATTTATACCCCCTTCAGCAGTGTGTACGTGAGGTGTATTGTTTCCTCAAATTCTCTATCAAATGATACTGGTTGACTTTCATTTCAAATATTTGGTGCATATGTAGTCCTCGGGTTCACCTATATTTCCTTGATGAACAAGTAAAGTGATTTAAGTATACACACAAAAAATTTGAGGAATAATACCTACTTTGGGCTACATATGTACACATATTCATTAAAAATATGATAGACCTTGATTTACACACATATATGGTTATATGTCAATATATATGCATATATATGTAGTGCCTTGTGTTAGTTAATTTATCATTCTTAATTTTTACTTTTAATAAGTATTTATTAGGTAATATGTGCCAGAAACTATTTTAGAAAATAAATATTCAATGTTAAAAAACATACTAGAGCTCTCTCTTTTTTCCTTTTCTTCTGTCTGTTTCTCTGTTTCTCTAGGTCTCTCTAACTCTCTGTTTCTCTCTCTGTTTTTCTCTCTCTGTCTCTGTCTCTGTTTCTCTCTCTCTAGCTCTCTCTCTCTCTCTGCTTGGGATCCAATGCAGGCCCTTGAATTTGCCAGGTAATTGTTAATGTACATAGGATAGCTAGGATTTTTCATTTTTAGTGAGACACAGTGTCAACTATATATCATAGGCTGCCCTTGAATACATAATCTGACTTCCTCAGTCTGAACTGTGTCGTTACACATAACTCATTTTTTTATTGAGCAGAAGAAGCAACTAAAATAGTAATCATTCATAAGACAGAGAGACAAGTGTTATTAGAATACTGTACTGTATGGAAGAATATATCTCTTAACAATGGATCTCATTTTCAGAGTCTTCACAGAGGATAAAGTATAACACTTTTGAGACAGCGGTCCTGGGAGGAAACGTGACCATCTTCTGCAACTTCACAAGTCTGGCAAATGTTGAGCAAATCACCTGGCAGAAAATCCAAGGCTCTTTGCCTCACAATATTGGCACTTACAGTCATAAATATGGAGAAAAGATTCTCCCACCATACATAAACAGGCTTCAGTGCAAGATTCTGGAACCCAGCGCCTCCTTCATGACTATCCAAGGAGTGACATTTGAAGATGAAGCCTGCTACAAGTGCCTGTTTAACACTTTTCCACAAGGCAGCCATGGAGGGCAAACCTGCCTTAACATTTTAAGTATATAACCCCTTCCTGAAAGGTTCTGTAGTGACTGGTCTACGTTATGGAGTTACAGCTTTTAAGGACACTGTCCTGAAAATGAAAGATAATGAAAAGTTGACGGCGATGGGTCCAAGTTACTTAGACAGGGGAAAGTAATGGAGGTAGTGGAGATTTGTGCTCAGGCAGGATCTTTTCCCTCTGCACATCATTTCTTCACATTGTGCTGCACTGGCTTCCATTAAATGGAAAAAAAACCGGAAAAGCATCAGAATGTTGTTACTAAAAAAAGATGAATATATGAGAAAAGAGACATCCAAGAAAAACAAGATGTGAAGCTATGAGAATTGGGGTTACCCCGTCTTCAGATAAGCACAATGTCACAGTATGAGTGAGGACACTAGAGTTCCTTATTAGGTCACTATAAGATGACTATTAATATTCTGTATATATTAATTAATGCTGGAAATTAATATGGAAGCAGTTATTTCTTAAACAGCTATTTCCTCCAAATAACCACGCAGAGAGAGTTTAATATTTCGAAGCATAGGCCTTAGCTAGGCAGACTCTTAGCTGGGAAGACTCTGAACTAGTTCTTCTATGTTAACCCAACCACTTAACCCAACCAGCCATGTGGTTAATTCTATCATCCAGGCCAGTAGTTACTTCTGTCCCCTCTCATATTCTTGGAGAAAGGCCTTCTTTCTTTTTCCCAGAGTTCCTTTCTCCCTCCCAGGAAGCCCCACTTTCAACTTCCTGCCAAGATAATTGGCCACTAGGTTTTTATTAAGGCCAATCAGAGAATGCCTTAGGTAGGTGAGGAAGGACAGAGACACAACTTCACACAGTGTACCCCAACATGTCTCTGTGAGTGTGAAGTGCTGAGATGTGTATAATATAATTTATAGTTGTATGGAAGTTGAGGCGGCAGTCAGTGGACAGAGGAAAAGGTGCTGGAAGTTCAAGGATGTGTGTGAGGAAGTATCAGGGATAGCTTTTCAGCATTTGTGTGTCATATAGAAATTGGGGAAATGCCATCCTCTCACAGCTGAGAATTTGGTATGACTTGCCTTTCTAGTAATTTTGTTTCCCTCTTTGCCTCAGCTGTATCTGAACTAGTAACTGAACTCCAGTCTGTATCTGGCTCTGAAGATCTTCAAAACCTTCAGTGTTCCGCTGTGGGAAAGCCTGCCCCTGGAATCTCCATTTACCCATCACAAGTCACAGTACACCCAGCACAAGAATACCTTGCTCAGAACCCCAATGCCACAGTGACTGTCACTAAGAGCTACAGCATCTCTTTGAAAACTGCGAGGTCCCTGGGTCTCCAGAACGTGGTTGTGTCCATGACTCACCCAGTAAGACATGAAGAGAAGATAGTCCCTCTGCCACGAAATCAAGGAGGTAAGTAAAAGTGACAGGGAAGTTAAAGGGGGTAGCTGGTGTTGGGAAAACAGCTTAGTCTGTAAAACACTTGCCATGAAAGCACGGAGCCCAAATTTGATGCCCACATGAAAAGCCAGACCAATAATCCCAACACTGCAAGTATAGACAAAGTTAGAGAGCACTTTGTGTTGACTGCTAGCATCCACAGCACATACTTTTACACACACACACACACACACACACACACACGACAGAAGGAAATAGCATAGATATTTATCTTTTTAAAAATGTATAAGAAATAATGATATAAATCAACTAATTTCAATGACATAAGCCAATATAATGCAGATGCATGATTAAGAAATCAAACAATGATTCGATGTAATCCCCATCAAAATTCCTACTCAATTCTTTATAGAGATAGAAAGAACAATTTGCAAATTCATTTGGAATAAAAAAAAACCCAGGATATCGAAAACTATACTCAACAATAAAAGAACTTCTGGGGGAATCACCATCCCTGACTTCAAGCAGTATTACAGAGCAATAGTCATAAAAACTGTATGATATTGGTACAGAGACACACAGGTAGATCAGTCGAACAAAATTGAAGACCCAGAAATGAACCCGCGCACCTAGGGTCACTTGGTCTTTGACAAAGGAGCTAAAACCATCCAATGGAAGAAAGATAGTATTTTCAACAAATGGTGCTGGTTCAACTGGAGGTCAGCATGTAGAAGAATGTAAATTGATCCATTCTTATCACCATGTACAAAGCTTAAGTCCAAGTGGATCAAGAACCTCCACATCAAACCAGATACACTCAAACTAATAGAAGAAAAAGTGGGGAAGAGTCTCAAACACATGGGCACTGGGGAAAATTTCCTGAAATTGGTACAGAGACACGCAGGTAGATCAATGGAACAGAATTGAAGACCCAAAAATGAACCCACACACCTAGGGTCACTTGGTCTTTGACAAAGGAGCTAAACTCAATTCAACTGAGGATTATCAAATGGCTGAAAATCTCCTAAAGAAATGTTCAACATCCTTAGTCATCAGGGAAATGCAAATCAAAACAACCCTGAGATTCCACCTCACACCAGTCAGAATGGCTAAGATCAAAAATCTCAGGTGATAGCAGATGCTGGCGAAGATGTGGAGAAAGAGGAACACTTCTCCATTGTTAGTGGGATTGCAAACTGGTACAACCACTCTGGAAATCAGTCTGGAGGTTCCTCAGAAAATTGGACATTACACTACCTGAGGACCCAGCTATACATCTCCTGGGCATATACCCAAAAGATGCTCCAGCATACAACAAAGACACGTGCTCCACTATGTTCATAGCAGCCTTATTTATAATAGCCAGAAGCTGGAAAGGACCCAGATGCCCTTCAACAGAGGAATGTATTTAAAAAATGTGGTACATCTACACAATGGTGTATACTCAGCTATCAAAAACAATGACTTCATGAAATTCATAGGCAAATGGAATGAACTAGAAAATATCATCCTGAGTGAGGTAACCCAATCAATGAAAAACACACTTGGTATGTACTCATTGATAAGTGGATATTAGCCCAAAAGCTCGAATTACCTAAGATGCAATCCACAGACCACAGGAAGCTCAAGAAGAAGGATGATCAAAATGTAGATGTTCCCACTCCTTCTTAAAAGGGGGAAAATATCCATGGAGGGGATATGGAAGCAAAGTTTAGAGCACCAACTGAAGGAACAGCCATTCAGAGCATTCAGAGTCTGCCCCACATGTGGCATATATATATATATATATATATATATATATCACCACCAAAACTAGACAAGATTGATGAAGCTAAAAAAAATGCATGATGGCATGATGAAGGGGACTGGATATAGATCTCTCCTGAGAGACACAGCCAGAACATGTCCAATACAGAGGTCAATGCTAGCAGCAAACCACTGAACTGAGAGCAGGACTCTCTTGGGGGAATTAGAGGAAGGATTGAAAGAGTTGAAGGAGTTTGCAACCCCGTAAGAACAACAATGCCAACCAACCAGAGCTTCTAGGGACTAAACCACTACCAAAAGACTATACATGGACTGACCCAGGGCTCCAACTGCATATGTAGTACAGAATAGCCTTGTTGGGACACCAGCCCTTGGTCCTGACAAGGTTGAACCCCCAGTGCAGGGTAATATGGGGGGGCAGTAAGGGGGACGGATGGGGGAAAACCTGTGGAGGGGGAGGGGGAGGGGATGGAGGTTTATGGACAGGAAACCGGGAAAGGGAATAACATTTGAAATATAAGTAAAGACATATATCTAATAAAAAAAACGAAATCAAACAATGAAGCCAATTCTAGGGTCCTAAGTCTTTAATCCAAGTAGTTGGGAAGCAGAGGTTGGATGACATCCGTGAACTCAAGGCCAGCCTGATCTACACAGTGAGTTCCAGGACAGTCAGAGCTTCTTAGTAAAACCCTGTCATAACTAAACAAAGACAACAGCACCACCACCACCAAAATCAAATCATACAATGTCAGCAGCCTTCACCCTAACCATGCATCCTGGGTATGCTGGTTTTTACAGACAACTTATAACTGTCTCTTGAATCCTTTTTAATCCTTCACAGAGAATTCTCTTCAGGTTTTCCTTTAGTTTAGGGTTGCTGATAGCTATATTTATTCATTCATTCATTCATTCATTCATTGATTCTTTTTTCATATGCTATCTTTATTATTTATTTATTTATTTATTTATTTATTTATTTATTTATTTATTTATTTAAACTTCTTATTGATTCTTTGTGTCACATCATGAACCCCAGTCCCACTCACGGCCCCATCCTTTGTAGCCTTCCTCTGCCCTTGCAAATGAAAAGAACATAAGACAGAATTTAAAAAAAAAAAAGGAAAGGAAAAAAACCCAAAGAACAACAACAAAAAACCCCAAAAAGCAAAAAACAAAAAACTTGTCATGGAAGCTGTAGTGTGTCAGTTTGTCACCCACCATACCCTTTTGTGCATACATTTTTACTTGCAAATGTTCATTGTAATGAGTCACTGGACTGGTTTGAGGCCTCACTACACTGCTACACTATTAATAGTGTATCCTCACTGGGATTCCTCTTGGCTATCCTGTTGTTACCCTGTGTCATGGAGATCCTGCACCTTTGGATATGCAGGACCTGCCCTTTCATGTTGTTTGAGCAGTTCATAGGTGGGGTAGATGTTGGGGTGGGTCTGAGTGTGTAGTTCAATTGGTCAGCTCACCAGCTGTCCTGTTCCTGGATCACCAGAGTGAGCTCTCCAGCACTGCCACACCTAAATACCCAATGCTGCAGCCAGCAAGATGCAGGGTCAACTTTCCTATTCTGCTGCCTTCAGGGCCAGCTCACCTGTACCCCACCCTCAACCTGGGTCAGCTGGACTGTGCTGCTCAGGCAAGGTACAGGACCTGCTCTCCGGAGTGCTGTAGCCAGTGAAGGGCAGGGACAGTTCCACAGCTCTTATGACATCAGGCCCAACTGACCTACCTGACTTAGGTGAGGGGGGACAAGGCATCTCTCCCTCACCCACATTGCCTTAAAACAGATGATGGGTGGGGCCAGCTTTCACACACTCACATCCTCATCCATTCCCCTGCCACCAGGGTGAGCTCTACTGGGTTACCCTGGCAGGGGTTGAGCCAGCTCTTCTGAATGTGGTAACCAAGGAGGAACAGAGCCAGCTCAGCAAAATGCCTCATGTGGCCGTCCAGACCAGGGATATCTGCATGGCCTTCAGTGCTAACACAGGCCTGGGACATCAACACAGTCCCCAGTTGCCATAGGACCACAGACTCAGACTTGGTTCCAGCAGCAGCATGGCAATGAAAGCCAGTCAGATCAGCTCCTCTCACCCACCCTCTACAGCAGCATGACTCCCAGACACCCACACGGTCTCTGGTGGCGGGCAGACCAGACCACAAAAGTCTTCTTGGTTTTGGTGGTAACTTTGTAGCATTCTACCTTGGTGGCAGCGTGGGCCAAGGTCTCCCCATGGCCTTATCACTGTCCCCGATCCTCACATCTGCCTCTTCCTCCCTGTCACTGAGTCTCCAGTTCTACCTTTCTGTGATCTTTGTCTGCCATCCCTCCACTGAGCATTCCGTCTTTCCCACCTCCTCATCACGTATTTGCTCATTACAGTGGTGCCCTTGGCGGGTGCTTAGGTGCTTTCCTTAAGACCACCCTGACATGACAATAATTTTAAAGGAACATTTCCATTGCACTGTAATTCATGTTAGGTAGGTTTTTTTTTTTCTTTCTTTCATCAATTTGGTGACACCATTGACTTTCCCTCATTTGTAAAGTTTATTTTTAAATTATCATATAATGTGCTAGATAGTATAATGACAGTTTGGAACAAAGTGACATTTTATCACTTTCCTTCCTTCCATTTCGTCCATATCCTTGCCTCCCCATGCCTCCTGCCATAGAACATACTTAGTCCCAGATCATTTCTCTGTTCTATAACTTACCTGTCCTTGTATTCACACTCCCCCCCTCCCCATTTCTTTACCTACAGTTGATCTTGTTTATGCAGATACAAAAAGAGATGGACAGACAGGCACACACACACACACACACACACACACACAAACATGGTAAAATTCACATTTGAGGCAGAATATATGGGTTTTGTCATATGAGTTTGTTATCACTTTGCTTAATATTCATGCTTTTCAGATCCATCATTTTTGTACAAATTTCATGATTTTGTTTTTATTTACAATTGAATAATATTATATTGTATATATATATGTATATATATGTATATATATATATATCACATTTTTCTTATTAATTCATCTGTTGATGGACATCTAGGCCCTGAACATAATAGCAAAAAGCATGGATGTACAAATGCCTCTATGGTAGAATCTGGAGTCCTTAGGGTATATGCCTGGGAGTGTACAGCTGGATCATTTCGTAATTCTCTTTTTAATTCCTTGCAGAACTGCCAAACCAATTTCCATAGTATCTGTATTAATTTGCATCACCACCAGCAGTAAGTAAATGTTCCTCTTCCCCGACCCCTCCACATCCTCTTGACCATCTGTTGTCGGTTTCCTTCTTAATAGTCCTCTGATTGAGATGGTGTGGTGTCTCAAAGTAACGTTAATTCACATTTCCCTGAATACTGGGGATATTAAATACTCTTAAAAAATACTTACTGGAGGGCTGGAAAAATGGTTCACTGATTAAAAGCACTGGCTTCTCTTCCAGATGATGAGATTGGATCCCCGTCACTTACATAGCAGCTAAAAACTCTGCAATTCCAACTCTAGCCTTTTCTCTGGCCAGTTTTTGAAGATCTTCTTTTATAAAAGTTGTTGTAGTCATGGCATCTCTTTAGAGCAGTGGAGCAGTGACCAAGACAATTATAAATATAAATTGAATTGAATTGAATTGAAGTTCTAGTAAAAGCCTAGGAAACCCAACCCGGGGACCCACAAGCAGCACAGAGCTGGTCAGTAATCGAAAGGCTTTCAGGGTAGGATGCACCATGTGCACAGTAGGGTAGGATGCACCATGTGAACAAAAGGGAGCTGAAAATCACTGGGGCCAGCAGTTCTGACACAAGGACTCCTTCCTATTATGATGACCTTAGGCTATTCTTAAGGGACTGCTACCATGACTCAAGCATGTCTTGTAGGTGGGACCTTTTGATATTGTTGCACTGGCAATTAAATTTTCTCTTTTCAAATTTAATTTTTCAGTACTAAAGAGTACTAGACATCATTAGCATTTTCATCTGTGTGTATTATTATACTTTATTCTTTTTCTCCCTCTTTCACTGTGCTCTCCCTGTTGTCTCTGTATTTCCTTTTCACCAGCTCCATTACTATATCCCCTCATAGCCCATGTATTTATATTCCATTTAAGGTCTTAGGGTTTCCTAAACTTCTATTTTCAGGTGAAGAAGAGTGGGAACTGAAGACAGGCCATGGGCATGCTCACACACAAAGATGGACACATTCCTAGAGTCTGTTTTCCTCCCTCCCTCCCTCCCTCCCTCCCTCCCTCCCTCCCTTCCTTCCTTTATCCTTTCCTTTTCCCTTCTTTTCTTTCCTTTTTTTGATGTTATTAAGTTGTCCAGGTTATACTTGAACTCATTCAGCTCACTCTATAGTCCAGGCTGGATTTAAATTTTCAGTCTTCTGCCTCAGCCTCCCAAGTAGCTTAAATGACAGTCTTATTCCACTGACCCAGCCTTTCTAAATATCTCCGTCTGAGGGTTACAATTTCTCATTACTTTTGGAGGAACAATGACTACTATCTCTTTAAAAGATGATAGTATCCAATCTTCTTATAGTCCTCCTCACCTCTGGAATACCACATTGAATTGTATTATGTACATTAAAATCATTACATAAATCAGAAACCCTAATGTTCGCATTTTGGGTACTTTTTTTGTTCCATTACCTATAAGAGTCTACACACATTGTTTTTCACTCTTTTAACTTCATGCTTCATGCTGGTTGTTTTTGTGCACTAGACCTTGTCCATGAGAAACTGCAAACATAAGTGACTCTTCAAGTTTGATAACAGCTTTATTTAAATGTCACCTAAACAATGTACAACTTACTCATTGCAAGTATGCAAGTTAATTAATTAATTACATTTAATATATTTATAACATTACAGTTATCAGTAAATCCATCTTAGAATATCTTTATGAGTTTTCACCAAAAAGACCCATAGTCTTTTTTCCCTTGGCATTTTGTTTTTATTAAGATAGAACTTACCCTACTAAAGTATACGATTTAGAGATTACTGGTATGTTCTAAGTATTTTGCAAAAGATGCTGATGTTTACTTAGGATATTTCTACCATTCTCTGAAGAAACCAAACACCTCCTACCAGTGGCAAAATTTTCAATGCCTTGAAATGAGCGGTCTTCTTATTCCCTGGTAGTCAATAACTTTTTTATGCTAGTGAATTTATCTCTTGTGGTTACTTCATACAAATGCAATAACAGTATATGTTGCTATTTGGATGTTACTTCTTTCATATACCGGAATATTCAAGGTTCATCCATAGGGTGACATGTGTCAGTACTTCAATTTTATATAAATAAAAAGTACTCTACCGAATAAGCATACCATACTTCCTTTATCTATGCTTCAACTGGTACATGTTTGGATTTTTTTGTATTTTTTGACTTTTGTGTAAAATTCATCTTAAGCATTTGTGCACAAGGTTTTACATAAACATATATTCTCAGTTCCCTGGTAATAATACACACAGAAGTGGATTTGTTGGTTATATGTAAATAAAATATTCCATACTTTCAAGACATGCCAGTAGTCAAACTATTTTAAGTTCCCAGCAGTCGTGTAAGTCTGTTTGCTGTTTGTCTGCATCCTGCCAATACTTTTAATTCTATTTTCAAAAACGAGTGTATCAACCATAGCAATGGGTGTGCCTGATGAGTATATCATTGTGGCACCCCATACTTTTTACCACAACTATCAAATCCTCATTGCCTACATCAAGGAAGCTCATAAACTAATGTGTGTCACACACACACACACACACACACACACACCCGAAGAAAAAATTATACATATAAACATTATGTAGTGAATGGCTTTATAATATCTTCCTCTAACGTACATTTGCTGTAGCTGTGTTTATGGTAGACATAGTTTCCTTACTCCAGGTAAAATCAGATAGGAAAGCGTTGGGGGTATGGCTTAGTGGTACAATATTTGGTTGCCAGGAGCAAGGCTTTAGGTTTGATTTCTAGCACTGGAAAAAATGGAAAGAACAGAAATCATTTAACATATGCCCCTTAGAAAAGCAGAGCTCTTTCTGCTTCACCCTTGGGATGTAACTATGGAGATTTAAGCCTCCAGGAGATATCACAGTTCTTTGCCCTGGCAAATATTTACCTTCAGTGTTTATTGCTAAATTTTAATATTGACATTTCGGCTCAGCTCTCAGCAGCTTGGTTTTAACTTTGAATTTAATAATTGGTACTTTTGTTAGGTGAAATATGTTTCTAAATGTCAAGCTTGTCACCTGGAAGCTTCCTCTTACTAGATCTAGATCTTTATGATTTAGTAAATCTTTGATATTTTAAAAAGATGTTAAAATAATTTATTAATATTTTCTTAATAGTCTAAAGTTAAGTGTGGGTTCAAATTAATTAGGTCTTTTGGAGTCAAAGTAGCCTGTATTATATAATTTTACATCAACCATTAGACTTTGGTTTTGTCGACAAATTTTTGCTACCATCCATGTGCGCTGAGCTCTGATTCCCAGAAGTTCAAGACTGTTGCTTTCGATCTTCATCAGACCCTTAGATGCTCTGTGGAAGTGGAGGAGATCCTTGGCTTACCTACTGTTTTCCATCTCTTCCTCTTGACAAGTGGTAGAAATGTTGTTCCTAATCTACGTTTGGCTTTCATAATTTCTTCATGTTAGTGTAAATGCTATGAACATAATATGGATGGATGTTCAGTTGTGGTAATTGTCTCAGCCACTGTTTTATTGCTGTGAAGAGACACTGTGACCACAGTAAGTTTCATGAATGGAAACATTTAACTGGGGCTTGCTTACAGGTTCAGAGAGTAATAATTCATTATCATCATGGTGAGGAACATGGAGGCATGTAGGTAAACACGGTCTGGGAAAAGTGGCTGAGAGTTCAACATGGGAGAGCCACAGGCAGCAGGAAGAGAGAGACACTGGGCCTGATTTGGGCAATTGAAACTTCAAAGCCTAACCAACCCCTGTGGGCTGTTGCCAATGAGGCAACACAAAAGGGTACATCTTCTATTTCTTGTTAGGTAGTACCACTTCCTGATGATTAAGCATTCAAATATATGTATACTATGCACACTATGCTGGATAGTATTATGTCACACCAGTAAGCAGCACCTCTCCATGGCTTCTGCATGAGCTTATGCCTCCAAGTTCCTGCCTCATTTGAGTTCCTGTCCTGACTTCATTTGATAATGAATAGCGAAATAGAACCTACCTACCTTAACTTTTTGGTCATGGTGTTTCATTGCAGCAATAAAAATCCTAACTAGGAAAAGTTTATATCAGAATAATAGGGTACTATTGTAACAGACCTGGCCATGTTGTTTTTCTAGAGGACTATAGAAGCATTTTGGAACTTTGGGCTAACAAAGCCATTGAGTATTAAGTACTCAGTGGGATATTTTATAGGAGCTTGAAAGATTGAAATGTTGAGAGCAGTGTAGACAATGAAGACCTTGACTTGTGAAATTTCAAGAGAGAGCATTAAAGTTTACATCAGGGCCATTTGCAATTTTGAGTTGCAAGTCTGTTGTTCTGGTTAGCTGGGACTGACAGATCAGCTGGGACTGACAGATCAACTGTGATGAACAAGATGCCAGAACCAATAAAGTAAAATCTTTGCATTGCTAGGACAATACTAGTCAGCAGAAGCAAAGGAATTAGTGGTGATTTTTAAGAAGAGACCAGCGTCACTGAATTGAAGTCTTCTGAAAAATGTTTACTCAAACTCTGTACAAAGAAGCTGTCTTACAGACATTGCCGAGGCTGTACCTTGCACAGATAGTCAAATGTGGAAGTGTAACAGTATCCCAGGGAGTACTGGCTTTGAAGGCATGAAAGGATCATGAAAAGCAGCTAAAGATTGGCTCTGTGTGGCAGGGTAAAAGTATACCCCAGATGTAACAAGGCACCCTAGCATTTTGGAGATGCCAGTACCATTGGGTGACCAATAAGAATGTGAGGAACAGAGGTATGGAGCCAGTAGGAGCTTAGAAGACAAGCTGTGTGCACTGCAGATGGCCCAGGCAGAGAAGCAATTCTTTGGAGGAGCACAGATTGTGAGTGAATCCCAGTCATTGTATTGAGTTATTTTGGAGGTGGGTTTTTTTTTTTGTTTTTTTTTTTTTTGTTTTTTTTTTTGTTTTTTGTTTGTTTTTTTGTTTGGTTTTTTTGTTTTTTTGTTTTTTTGTTTTTTTGCTTTGATTTGATTGTGACTGTGTCCTCGTTGCTTTTTCTTAAAATATGAAAGTACTTAATTTATTTTTTGCTTTTTAGGAGCCCATGATTTGGTTTTCCCCTTGAGCACCTGACTGAGCTGTACTACATTTCTGGTGTTTCTTCTCTCCTCAAACTGTGTCCTGTGCATTTTTCCTTGCTCAACTTGATCCTTTTCATAGAGATGTGCATAAAGAGTGATTACTAATAAGCACATAACAGACTCAACACTAGACTTTCTTGAAATCTCCTCTTCCAATCCATAAATCAAAAACTCTTCAATTTAGCCTCAGGCAGATTTTTAATGACAAGGATAAAAAGCCAAAAATATCACAATAATCATCTAGGCTTCTTCATAATATTATTCTCTTCTGAAACTTCTTGAGCTGTGCCTCTGCATTTCCCATTGCCTGAGCACCAGTCTTCCATGATTCTCCTAAGCCTAGATTCAAGTGTCCAAGTGATTTTCTGGACTTAAGGTCTTCCCTATTCCTCTGAGAGACAGCATGGTCAGGAAGAAGTCAAAATATCACTATTTGCCAATGATATGATATTATACTCAAGTGACCCCAAAAGTTCCACCAGAAAACTGCTAAGCCTGATAAACAACTTCAGCAAAGTGGATAGATATAAAATTAACTCAAACAAATCTGTAGCCTTCCTCTACTCAAAGGATAAACATGCTGAGAAAGAAATGAGGGAAATAACACCCTTCACAATAATCACAAATAACATAAAATACCTCGGTGTGACTCTAACCAAGCAAGTGAAAGATCTTTATGTCAATAACTTCAAGTCTCTGAAGAAAGAAATTGAAGAAGATCTCAGAAGATGGAAAGACCTCCCGTGTTCATGGATGGGCAGGATTAATATAGTAAAAATGACCATTTTGCCAAAAGCAATCTGCAGATTCAATGCAATCCCCATCAAAATTCTAACTCAATTCTTTATAGACTTAGAAAGAGAAATTTGAAAATTCATTTGGAATAACAAAAATCCCAAGATAGTGAAAACTATCTTCAACAATAAAAGAACTCCTGGGGAAATCACCATCCCTGACCTCAAGCTGTATTATAGAGAAATAGTCATAAAAACTATACGGTATTGGTACAGAGACAGGCAGATAGATCAATGGAATAGAATTGAATCCACACACCTGTGGTCACTTGATCTTTGACAAAGGAGTTAAAACCATACAGTGGGGAAAAAAAGACAGCATTTTCAAAAAATGGTGCTGGTTCAAGTGGAGGTCAGCGTGTAAAAGAATGCAAATCAATCCATTGTTATCTCCTTTTATTAAGCTCAATTCTAAGTGGATCAAGGACCTCTATATCAAATCAGATACACTGAAACTAAGAGAAAGAGTGGGGAAGAGCCTCAAACACATGGGCACTGGGAACAATTTTCTGAACAGAACACTAATGGCTTATGCTCCAAGATCAAGAATCGACAAATGGGACCTCAAAAAAAATCACAAAGCTTCTGTAAGGCAAAGGACACTGTCATTTGGACAAAACAGCAACCAAAAGTTTAGGAAAAGATCTTTACCAATCCTACATCTGATAGAGGGCTAAAATCCAATATATACAAAGAACTCAAGAAGTTAGATTCCAGAGAATCAAATAACCCTATTAAAAAATGAGAGCTAAACAAAGAATTCTCAGCTGAGGAATATCAAATGGCTGAGAAGTACCTAAAGAAATGTTCAACATCCTTAGTCATCAGGGAAATGCAAATCAAAACAATCCTGAGATTCCACCTCACACCTGTCAGAATGGTTAAGATTAAAAAATTCAGTTGACAACAGATGTTGGTGGGGATATGGAGAAAGAGGAACACTCCTCCATTCTTGGTGGGATTGCAAGCTAGTACAACCACTCTGGAAATCAATCTGGAGGTTCCTCAGAAAATTGGACATAGTACTACTTGAGGGCCCAGCTATATAACTCCTGGGCATATACCTAAAAGATGCTCCAACATATAACAAGGACACATGCTCCACTATGTTTATAGCAGCCCTCTTTATAACAGCCAGAAGCTGTAAAGAACACAGATGTTCTTCAACATAGGAATGTATACAGAAAATGTATCTATACGTCTATACAATGGAATACTACTCAGCTATTAAAAACAATGACTTCATGAAATCCATAGGCAAATGGATGGATAGAAAAATTCATCCTGAGTGAGGTAGCCCAATCACAAAAAAAAAAAACCACATGGTATGCATTCATTGATAAATAGAAATTATCCCAAAAGCTGGAATTACCCAAGATACAATCCACAGACCCCATGAAGCTCAAGGAGAAGGATGACCAAATTGCAGAAGCTTCAGTCCTTCTTAAAAGCGGGAACAAAAATATTCATAGGAGAAAATATGGAGACAAATTTTGGAGCAGAGACTGAAGGAATGGTCATTCAGAGCCTGCTCCACCTGGGGATCCAGTCCACATACATACAGCCACTAAACGTAGACTATATTGCTGATGCCAAAGAAGTGCATACTAAGAGAAGCCTGATATAGCTGTCTTCTGAGAAGCTGTGTCTGAGCATGACAAATACAGAGGAGAAAGCAGCCAACCATTGAACTGAGAATGGGGTCCCCATTGGAAAAGTTAGAGAAAGGATTGAAGGAGCTGAAGGGATTAGTAACTCTATAGAAAGAAGAACAATATCAACCAACCAGACCCCACTATAGTTCACAGGGACTAAACCACCATGAAATACACATGGAGGGACCCATGACTCCAGCTACATATATACATTGTTGGGCATCAATGGGAGGAGACTCCCTTATACTGTAAAAGCTCGATGCTCCAGTGTAGGGGAGTGTCAGGTGGGAGGGAGTGATTGGGTTGCTGGTTAGGAAGCACTCTCATAGATGTACAGGGTTGGGGAATGGGGTAGGGATGTCTGGAGGGGAAACCAGGAAAGGGAATAACATTTGAAATGTAAATAAAGAAAATATCAAATAAAAATAAAATAAATAAATAAAATGATACGAAGCTAGAATAACATTTGAATACATTAGGAACAGTCTAATAAAATCTCTAATCACAAAATTTTTACCAAATAAAGGGTTTTTCTGAATTTTCAAAAAGCCAGGGGTATTAACCTATTCTTTTCTCAGTATGATCATGTAAGATTCTCAACTCTCCACTTTCTAAACTGGGAGAGAATTTGAACTTTGTTTCCAGTACCCTTCCAGCTTTTTCATTTTAACAATGCAATTTATGGCAAAATACAGTGCCTCATATAGTGACTACCTAAGAATTCAGCACCAAGCAAAACAGCCTTTATTATTCTCCAATGTCAAGGAACAGGGTCTTCTCCCTTCTTGAATAAACTGTGGGGAGTTAAGACAACAGTGGATCTTTCACACTGTAGAGAAACCCTCTAAATTATTTTGTTCCATAGATCAGATTTTGGTACCTATCTTGACACGAGATATACCATGTTGATATATTACCCAATTATTTGGAATAACAAAAATATGTTTGAAATAGAATGTTCATCTGGGTTGCTATTGAACATCAAGGCTTTTACTTTAATATCCAAGATGTTTTCATTTCTTCATAGTATCTGGGAGATTGTACAAACATTTTCTTCAAGTTCTTTCATGGACTTTTTTTTCTTCTTCTTTCAAGAAGCAAGGTTTTGTTTGTGTTTCTCCCCCCCCATCCCATTTATTTATTTATTTATTTATTTATTTATTTATTTATTTATTTTACATCCTGATTGCTATCCCTACCTCCCAAACACCCCCTCACACAGTCCCTCACCCATCCCTATTCCCCTTCTCCTCTGAGAGTGTAGAGCACCCCCACACACACTGCCCAGGTGTACCCCTCAACCCTGGTACATCAAGTCTCTGCAGTTAGGTGCATCCTCTCCCTTTAAGTCCAGAAAACTCAGCCCAGTCAGGGGAATGGATTCCACAGACAGGAATCAGCTTTAGGTACAGTCCCCACTTCTTCTGTTGGGGGATCCACATGAAGACTAAGTTCCACATCTGCTACATATGTGCCAGGGGCCTTGGTCCAGCCCATGTATGCTCTTTTGTTGGTGGCTCAGTCTCCGAGAGGCTCCGAGACTCCAGGTTAGTTGACTCTGTTGGTCTACTGTAGAGTTCCGATCCCCTCCCCTCAGGGCCCTCAATCTTTTGCCCAGATCATCTATATGAGTGCCTGAGGGCCATCTAATGTGTTGGCTATGGGCCTCTGCATCTGTTTCAGTCAGCTACTTGGTGGAGCCTCTCAGAGGACAGTTATGCTAGATCCCGTCTTCAAGCATAAGAGAGCATCATTGATAATGTCAGGGATTGGTGCTTGCCTGTGGGGTGGGCCTTAAGTTGGGCCCATTATTGGTTGGCCACTCCCTCAGTCTCTGCTCCATCCTTGTCCCTGCATTTCTTTTAGACAGGACAAATTTTGGGTCTAGAGTTTTGTAGGTGGGTTGTTATCCTTATCCTTCCACTGGGGATCCTGTCTGGCTATAGGAGGTGGTCTCTTTGCTTCCATATCCCCACTATTAGGAATCTCAGCTAAGGTTCCTGCACTGACTCCCAGGAGCCTCCCCCGACATCCTTAGTCATCAGGGAAATGCCAATCAAAACAACTCTAACATTCCTTATTACACCTAACCCAGTGGCTAAGGGCAAAATCTCAAGAAACGACACATGCTAGTAAGGATGTGGAGAAAGGGGACACCCCTCCCTTGCTGGTAGGAGTGCAAATTTGTACAACCAATCAATCTGGCAGTTTCTCAGAAAATTGGAAATAGTTCTACCTGAAGAGCCAGCTATACCACTCCTGGACAAATACCCAAAAGATGCTCCACCATACCACAAGGACGTGTGTTCCACTCTGCTCGTAGCAGCCTTATTCGTAATAGGCAGAATAACCCAGTTGTCCCTTAACTCAAGAATGGATACAGAAAATGTGGTCCATTTACACAATGGACTATTATTCAGCTATTAAAAACAAGGACATCATGAATTCTGCAGGCAAATGGATGGAACTGGAAAATATCCTGAGTGAGGTAACCCAGACCCAAAAAGACATGCATGGTGTGTACTCACTCGTGATATTAGCCATAAAGTACAGGATGCCCGCCATACGCTCCACAGACACAAGAAACTAAACGAGAAGGAAGGTACAAGTGAGGATGCTTGAATCTCAATTAGGAGGGTGAATAAAATAGTCATAGGAGGTAGAGGGAAGGAGGAACCTGGGTGAGGAAGGGAATTGAAGGGGAATGAAAGGGTTCAGGATCAAAGAATACCCTTGGCAGGGAAGGGAGAGGCAAAGATTAAAACAGAGACTGAAGGAACACCCATTCAGAGCCTGCCCCACATGTGGCCCATACATATACAGCCACCCAATTAGACAAGATGGATGAAGCAAAGAAGTGCAGACCGACAGGAGCCGGATGTAGATCGCTCCTGAGAGACACAGCCAGAATACAGCAAATACAGAGGCGAATGCCAGCAGCAAACCACTGAACTGAGAATAGGACCCCCGTTGAATGAATCAGAGAAAGAACTGGAAGAGCTTGAAGGGGCTCGAGACCCCATATGTACAACAATGCCAAGCAACCAGAGCTTCCAGGGACTAAGCCACTACCTAAAGACTATACATGGACTGACCCTGGACTCTGACCTCATAGGTAGCAATGAATATCCTAGTAAGAGCACCAGTGGAAGGGGAAGCCCTGGGTCCTGCTAAGACTGAACCCCCAGTGAACTAGACTGGTGGGGGGAGGGCGGCAATGGGGGGAGGGTTGGGAGGGGAACACCCATAAGGAAGGGGAGGGGGGAGGGGGATGTTTGCCCGGAAACCGGGAAAGGGAATAACACTCGAAATGTATATAAGAAATACTCAAGTTAATGTAAAAAAAAAAAAAAGAATCTCCTTAATTATTTATTTTAATGAAACTATATCTTTTCCAGTCTGAAAATAATGTCCCCAAAGTCTTCAGTCATTTTCTGCTTCGTTCCTGGTTTTTGTCACCTTTAAAGCTCATTCTTCTGTTCATGTTACATTTTCTAAGTCTGTTTTCTCACAAGTTATTGTCCCAGAAGGTCATGTCAATATTCTCGCTATTGTTCTTTTTCTTTTAATGCTAATTTTAAGAATTTTCAAAAATTTATAGGTAATATGTGTGTTCTGTTTGTCTCTTGAAACTGAAGTTGGCCAACTCCTTTTTTCTGGTCAATGTTTCCAACTCAAACAGCTTGATTGTATGAGTTTAATACCATCAGTATCTTCCTAAATCTGTTGGCTGTATCATTATGCTCCATTTTAATTATTTATTAAAATGCACTTATCAATAATAGGCAATTTATCAATGCAGAAAAAGGCTATGCCTTGCTTATTTTATGTTAAATATGAGAGATGTGAATTCCATATGTAGTTTCTGCTTTATTGGAATTACCTTCAGAAAAGAGTTCATTTTTCTATATAAATCTTCATGTTCATTCTCCTCCACCTATCTAAAATGGCTATGTGGTATTTTGTTGGAAAAGAATAGTAAAAAACTAGATAAAATCTCGTCGGTGCAGCCAAAGGTGAAGCCACAGTGCCTCTCTGAAAAGCATGCGCATTCCTAATTATAAAGAGAAGTAGCACCTGCCATCTGGGATCTTACTTTTCATTCCGTGGTAATGACAAAGCCTCTCATAGAGTACGTCTGATGGCAATGAAGCTGTAGCAAGACAAGAAAGCTTTACAAATTTAAGGCCCCAGGATAGTCACGTAGTGTAACCAGAGAAACAATTTGTCTGGTTTATGGTTTTCAGGTACCACAAATTCTTGTTTAAACTGGAAGATAACAGCAACTATATTCATCATATTGTTTCTCATTTCATGGATCATCATTGGGGCCCTTCGCTTTATTCATTTCAAAAAGAAAAGGTAAGATATACGGACAGACAGACAGACAGATATAGCAATAGTGACCTGATGTGTCAGAGAAACTAGATACAATAGAGCTAGATGGAAATATTTTTTTAATTCCAGGGGTTCTGGAAAAAATCTATCGAGAAAAGAATAGTGAAGGAAATCTTGTTCCCATGTGCTAGACAGTTCTTGATATCCGGTGATTAAAAATTTGACCACTAGCAGGCATTTTATGTTATAGTGAATTGAGTGTACTAATTTTTAAAGCAAAATGTTTATTTTTATATTATGAGCTTCTTTTATTTGTGTGTTTCTGTATGTTACATGCATGTTTGGTGCCAGTGAGGACCTGAAGAGAGTGTGAAAATTGAGTTGCAGGCAGTTATGAGACCTCCATATGGGTGCTGGGAACTGAACCAGGGTCCTCTGATGAAGCTACAAGTTGTCTTAACTGGTGAGCCATCCCCCCATCACAAGTTTAAGATTCTTTATTGAGAATGAGTTTTCACAGAAGAAAGCACAAGGTCCAGGGAAACGGGTGAAAGAGAGATCTAGAGCCAGGAAGCCTGGGACAGATCCAACTGAGCCATAAGGTGAAATGGAAATCTTACTTTGTAGGGTTAATATAATAAAATACACATCCATTTATCCAGCTCCGTGGTGGATGGCAATGCACGATGGAAGATAAGTGTAAATACGATACTAGGCAGTGACAGGAAAAACTGTAGACCTAATTGGTGGCGTGTGATTTGTTTTTCTGTCATTATATATTCTTTAAATTTAAAAACCTTTGGTGTATTTGTTCTACCACATTGCAATCCAAGGAAATGTATAAACCAAAGAAGCTTGAGAATCTTCTCTATAATCTAGAAAGCTCTGTCACTGGAGTGCAGAAGACATACCTTATAAGAGAAGAATGTAGAGACTGCTACACTAGTCAGGATGACATATGTCTGGAATCAAGAGGTTGAAAAGAGGAGGAGGGATTAAAGCTATATGCAGGATGGGATTTCCTGAATGACAGCTGCGGAGAGAGAGTGACTTATCTTACTTATCTTACTCAAGTGATTTAACACTAAGGAAAACTTGCATAAACATGTGAAAGAATAGAAAAATGGCAATCTTTGCAGGGAGGATTAAGAATTCTGTTTGGAACATTGTCACTTTTAAATGTCTACTTTATACCCAGGAGCTATGTTAATTAAGTATCCACATGTAAAACTTGGGATTTTTTGGAGCAAATGATAAATAAGTTTGCTAATATAGAAGGTATGATCACTGTGAAGACAGATCATAAATTACTGTTTTCACAATTTAAGGTAAAAATAAAGTCAAGTTATAGTAATTGGGACAAACTCTCAAGGGGTTTTCTGTATAAATGTCTCAAATTCTAACTGGTAGCCTATTCTTGCAATGAGCTGCCATGGAGGGGAAGGGGAATGTTTGGTCAGTATTCAGTTTATTCTTATGTCAGTGTCATGGTTCTCCAGGTCAGAGAACACACCTGAGCCATCATCAACACAGACACCTAACCCACTGTCAACACTGGTACCCACACCACCATCAACAGAGACTGACAACTTAATGAGACACCGTCGCCAGACAGAGACATAATTGGTTGTATATGATTTCTTTTTTCTGTCACTACATCTTTAAATTTAAGAAGTTTCAAAAATTTGAACATGCATTCGCTAGCAGCAATTATCATGTTAGAAGTAAGTGGAGTATTTGTTCCAAGTGAGGTTTTATTTATGTTAATGTCTTTACATTTTGAAATTAAAATTTGATTTAACTGATACATAATAATTATAGATATTTCTGGAGTATCATGTACATTTTGATAGCAGGCTAAGCATATCTGTTTACTCAAGACATTTATCATTTCTTTGTGCCTAAAACTTTTCAAATCTTTCCTGTAAGGTTTTAAAAATATACAGTACACAGTCATTATCTATAATTACCCTACTGTGCAGAAGCACAAAACGTCTCACTTCTGTCTAACTTTAACTTAGTTTTGATCACCCTTTCCTCATCCCTCCTACCCTCTACTTACCCAGTCACCAATCAACATCATTCTACTCTCAACTCTATGACATGAACTTTGTATTCCTTTTCTTGATCAGACCATGTAGTAATTGTCTTTAAGTACCTGGATTCTTTTGATTGACATGGATGAACCCCAAGTTTTAACCACATTGTTGCAAATGCCAGAATTTCCCTTTATGGCCAAGTACTTTTCATACAGCTGTGTGTATCATGCTTTCTTACTCTCCTCCTCAGTGCTGGACAGGTTTCTGCTTTAGTCTTCCTCTGCTGTGAATACGCTACAAAAGCTATGGAAGCTCAGATGTCTTCTCAACATTTTCAACACACCATTTCTTTTCCTCTTAGAGATATAGCTAATAATGGGATGGTCTGATTATATAGTAGTTTTATCTTTAACTTAAGAATTCTTCATGGGTTTTTTTCAGTAATGGCCATATTCATTTATATTCACTTACAGTATGTGAAGATTCCCTTCTCCAAATCCATACATCAGTTTCCTTCAGTGTCTTAAATAATAAATATTATGGGGTAAGCTGCTACCTTTTGGTGGTTTTGATTTTCATTTCCACGATGACTAATGAAAGCATTTCTTCAGGTCCCATTAAATGCCCTTTTGTATGCTTTTTTTGAGATATGCCTATTTAAGTTTATTACCCATAAAATCAAGTAATTTTTATTGAACTCTTAAGTTCCTTATTTGTCTTTAAATATCAAAGCCTTGACAGATGTGGACTTTGCAAATCTTTTCTTCTTCTCAGAAGATGGTCTTTTGTGTTATTGGCAGCTGTTTCCCTTGTTGACTGGAAGGGTTTTAGTATCATGTGATCCATTTGTCTGTTTTGATTTTGCTGCCTGAGCTTTTGGGAATCTTGTCTGAAATGGCCTTATCGATTGCTCTTTCCTGAGTATTTTCCCCAAGATTATTTCTAGTAGTTTTATACTCTATATTTATGGAATTCGATATTTATATTTAATACTGACAATTCTGTATTTATAGAATTTGATATTTATATTTGATATGTATTTGAAACCTGTATAATGTAATATGATATGTAAGTTTTCAAATCCAATATCTGAACCTTCCCTCTAGCTGCATTTGATTTTTGCAATTTCTGTGAGAAACAGTTCTAGATTCCATCCCCTTGCATGTGGGTTATCCAATCTCCCCAACATTATTCGCCAACAACACTGTCTTTTCCTAGTAAATGTGTGTGTGTGTGTGTGTGTTTGTGTGTGTGTGTGTTCTTAGCACCTTTATTGAAAATTAGAAGATGTGTGGGTTTATCACAAATTCTCTATTCTGTTCTTTTCTTCTATGTGTCTATGTTTGGCAAATACCATGCCTTTTGACTCCAAGCAGCTTCATGGTATATTTTTGTCTTAGTTAGGGTTTTACTGCTGTGAACAGACACTATGACCAAGGCAAGTCTTAAAAAGACAAGATTTAATTGGGATCGGCTTACAGGTTCAGAGGTTCAGTCAATTATCATCAAGGTGGGAACATGGAAACATCCAGGCAGGCATGGTGCCGAAGGAGCTGAGAGTTCTACATCTTCATCTGAGGGCTACTAGTGGAAGACTCACTTCCTGGCAGCTAGGGTGAGGGTCTTACAACCCACACCCACAGTGACACACCTACTCCATCAGGGTCATACCTTCTAATAGTGCCACTCCCTGGGCCGAGTGCATGAAACCATAACTATTTTGAAGTCAGGAGATTTTCAGGGTTCTTTTGTTAGTTCTGTGTAGAACTGCACTGAAATCATATGGACTTTTTGGATCACTGTGAGTAGAACAGAAATTCTTGATGATTTGAATTTCCTAGTCTTTGAGTACAGGATGTCTATTCAGTGTGTATCTTCTTTGATTTCATTATCTGATGTTTTGTGACTGTTTTTCATTGTTGAGACCTTTGGGAAGGCCGATAACAATTTTAGTGTAATTTCTCTCACCTCGTCTTTGATATACATTTCTTCAAGTCTCTATTCTTTAGGAAAGCTGTTTTCTTTGCATGTGAGTTGTGTAAGTTTCCATGAACTAACGGCCTAGTTCTTCTCATTTGTTTTCTGTCATGAACGATACCTTGCTTAGAGTGAAATCTTGGTGGCTGTCAGTGTTGAGGAAAATTCCTAAGTATTGTAATATAGTTTGTATTTGGAATGCTTTTTTAAAAATTTCTTTTATTGAATATTTTCTTTATTTACATTTCAAATGTTATCCCCTTTCCTGCTTTCCCCTCCAGAAACCCTCATACCCCTTCCCCTTGCTTCTATGAGGGTGTTCCTCCATCCTCCCATCCATTCCCTCCTGCCTCCCCACCCTGGAATTCCCCTACACTGAGGCATGGAGTCTTCACAGGACCAAGGACCTCTTCTCCCATTGATGCCTGACAAGGCCATAAGCAGCTGGAGCCATTGATTGTTCCATGTGTACTCTTTGGTTGGTGTTTTAGTCCCTGGGAACTCTGGGGTGTCTGGTTGGTTGATATTCTTGTTCTTCCTATGTGATTGCAAACCCTTTCAGCTCCTTCAGTCCTTTCTCTAACTCCTCCATTGGGGATCCCAATCTTAGTTCAATGGTTGGCTGCAACCATCTGCCTCTGTATTTGTCAGACTCTAGTGAAGTCTCTCAGGAAACAACTCTATCACACTCCTGTCAGCATGCACTTCTTGGCATCTACAATAGTGTCTGGGTTTGGTGACTCTCTCTATGGGATAAATCCCCAGGTGGGCAGTCTCTGCATGGCCTTTCCTTCAGTCTCTGCTCCACATTTTGTCTCCGAAGGGGGAACAAAATACTCATAGGAGAAAATACGGAGACAAATAAGAATTCTCCTTAATCTTTATAGAGTCAAACTGGCTAGTTTTGTGTCAACTTGACAGAAGCTAGAGTCACTGGAGAGGGAGAGAGCCTCAGTTGAGAAAATGCCTCAATAAAATTGGGCTGCAGGTAAGTCTATAGGTTATTTCTTTGTTAGTGATTGATGTGGGAGGGCCCAGGCCATTTTGGGTGGTGCCATCCCTAGGCTGGTGCTCGTGGGTTCTATAAGAAAGCAAGCTGGGCATGCCATAGATGGCAAACCAATAATGAATACTCCTCAGTGTTGCCTTATCAGTTCCTGTCTCCATGTTCCTCCCCTGTTGAGTTCCTTTCCTGACTTCCTTTGATGATGAACAGTAATCCAAGTACAAGCCAAATAAACACTTCTTCCCCAACTTGCTTTTGTCATAGTGTTTCATTGAAGAAACAGAACCCTAACTAAAGCCAGTTGATGCCAGGGTTGTAGGGTATTTCTGTAACAAATCTAAGCATGTTGTTTGGGGGAGGATTGGAACTCTGTGCAAATAAAAGCCACTGAGTGTTCATCTAATGCTTGGTGAGTTGTCCTGTAGGCTCATGGAAGATAAGAATGTTGGGGGTACACAACTGGAATGGCGGCTGCTCCTAAATCTGTTGCCTGCCTGTGACTCCCATTCCCCCAACTGGGCAGTTTTGTCTGGCCTCAGTGAGAAACACTGCACCCAGTCATACAGTAACTGATGTGCTAGGGTTGAGGGGAGATACCCAGGGGGGTTTCCCTTCTCAGAAGAGAACGGATTGGGGAAGAGCTTCAAATGGGGGTGGAGACTGGGAGAAAAGGTGGGCTGATATCTGAATGTAAAGTGACTGAATAAAATAAATAAAATAAAATAAAAGTAAGATTCTGTTTCGGGTTAGCTGGGGGCTGAAGAATCTGTGATTCATGTGATATCAGAACTACCAAAGTGAAATCTTTGATTTGCTGGCGTGGTCGATGCTGGTTTGCTGGAGCTGAGGGAGTAGTGGTGATTAAGAGAAATCAGTATCACTGAGGACAAATCTTCTGGGAAGGGTTTTACTTGAGTCAGCACACAGAAGTTGTGTTCCAGTGATGGCTAAGGTTATAGCTGATGGTACCAACTGAATTTGGTAGTGTAGGAGTGAGTCACCCAGGTTTTGAAGGCATGAGGGGATCATGGAGAGCAGCTGAGGTTTGGCACCAGAAGAGGTCAGGAGAGGACTTTGAAGGTGCAGAATTGAATGGGTCATGCAGAGAAATGGATGTTAGCTTTGTCACCATGAAGAGAATCTAGGAGAGGATATTGGTGAAGTACAGCCTGACTGGAGCAGCAGACCCTAGAATTTTGGAGATACAAGAAACACGAGATGACCACCAAGACTAGCAACAGCAGAGGAGAGGAGCCAACAGGGAGGCTAGAATACAAGCTATGTATGCTGAAGAGAGCAGAGCCAGAGCAAGGCCTCAGGATATCATGAGTAAATTGTAGATGTTGGATGTTGAGTTATTTATATTGTTGAAATTTAGTTGTGCTTAGTTCAGATTCTGGCTGCGCCCTGGGTCTTCCCTCTTGAAGTAAGAAAGTACTTCGTTGATTTTTTTTTTATTTTTTAATTTTTAGGAACATGTAACTGAGAGATTGCATTTAAAAGATACTTTGATTTTCTTAAAGAGGCTGAATATTAACATGCTTGAATTTGTACAACCCATGAGACTCTTAAAGCTATTTGGGTATTTAATGTGAGATCTTGGATGAATAAGAAAAAAAAAAAAAGGTCGTGGTGTAACAATGATAAACTTGTGGGTTAGGCTGACAAGGGGTTAACTGTGCTTGCTAGTTTTATGTCAACTAACCAGAAGAGGGCACACCAGGACAGGGCATCAGATCCCATTAGAGATGGTTGTGAGACACCATGTGGTTTCCTGGGAATGGAACTTAAGTAGTAATTGATGTGGGTGGGCCTAGCCTTTTGTGGCAGGTGGTCCTGAGTTCAATAAGAAATAGACTGAGGAAGACCTCCGGTTTAGACTCTCTCCACAAAATGTCTGGCACCAGAGCTTATCTGTGGCTGCCTCTCTGATGACAGCTAGACAATGTACCTGTCTTTTAGTAAAGCAAAATGTCATTACGAATCTTTTTTTCCTTCCTTCCTTCCTTCCTTCCTTCCTTCCTTCCTTCCTTCCATTCTCTTCTTTCTTTCTTCCTTTCTTTCTTATTTTCTTTTTTCTTCCTTTCTTTCACCAGCTGTGTAATGTTCTACCCTAGGACTCTGGGCTATCCAATATCTGGGTATTGGCCATCCAGGCAGTATAGGCACTGGCTGCCTCTTACAGGGTGGGCCTTGGGTTAAACTAAACATTGGTTGGTCACTCCCTCCTGTTTTCTACTAACATCTTGTAGGCAGGACATATTGGAGGTAGAGGATTTAGAGGCTGGTTTGGTGTCTGGGTTTGCCTCTCCATGGTCTGTAGAGTACCCTCTCGCAGCAGCAAAGAGACTAGAATGTGGAGGTGCAGGCTCCAAACCTTAGCTCTACCCTCTCTATCTTCAGTGAGCTGAAAGAAAGTTGTCCTCAGCAATGGATTCCACTGTGAGGTTTTAGAGGGTGACCTTCAGTCCTAGCATTGTTTAGGGATCTCCACTGTATGTCCTCAACTAAAAACTTAACTGGATATAACCCAGTCCACTGCTAGAAGCCTTTCCTGGCTACAAAAGATGGCCAGTTCAAACTTTATATCCTCTAACATTAGGAGTTCTCACTAGGGCCACCCTCATAGAATACAAGAAGTTTCCACTGCACTGGATTTCCGTACTACCTCCCAAATCCTCCCTAATTCTGTCTTTCTTCTGTTTTTCGTTCCATCCCCCGAAATATGATCCCTCCCCTTCCCATCCCCGCCCACCTCCAATCCACACACAGAATCTATTATTTTCTCTTCCCAGGAAAAAATCCATGCTTCCTCCTGTAGCCCCACTTTTATAGACCTCCCCTTCACCTACCCGGGTCTGTGGATGGTAGCTTTCTGTCATTCACTTAACATTTTTTACCAGCAGACACAGGGTGTCTCCACCCATTATAAAACTTGTGCTTTATGCGCCACCTAGTGGTCATAACATGTAAGTGACCGTGTCTCAATGAGCAAGACCTGAGCAGTGTACTTCTTGGACTTGCAGTTGAATGTATAAACTATCATTGCCTCCAGCATGAAGCAGCGGGTCTGACGTGCTATGGGATGTCAGCACACGCTGGAAGACAAAAATTTTTCTTCATTTTTCTACGGTCAGTTGGGTAGAGTTCCTGTCACTGGATGGCTCTATCAGAAAGAGCTTTATTTCTTTTTTTTCTTTTTTTTCTTTTTTCTTTTTTTCGGAGCTGGGGACCGAACCCAGGGCCTTGTGCTCGCTAGGCAAGCGCTCTTCCGCTGAGCTAAATCCCCAACCCCTATTTTAAATTATCTTTAATCTTTTTTTTTTTTTTTTTACAGTCCAGCCACTATCCCCCTCCAGATCCGGCCTCTGAGAGTTCCTCATCCCATCCCCCCCCCCCCCCCCCCCCCCCGTCTCTGAGAGGATCTCCCCCTCCCAGTCCCCACACGGACCTGCCAGGCCTCCCCACTCCCTAGGACCTCAAGTCTCTTCACTCACTGAGTCAAGAGCCAGCAGTTCTCTACTGTATATGTGTCAGAGGCCTCAGACCAGCTAATGTATGCTTCCTGGTTGGTGAGAGGCTCAGTGTCTTGAGAGATCTGGGGGTGTCCAGGTTAGTTGAGACTGCTGGTCTTCCTATGGGATCCCCCTCTTCCTCAACTTCCAGTCTTTCCCTAACTCAACCACAGAGGTCCCTGACTTCAGACCATTGGTTGGATGTAAGTATCTGTGTCTGTCTTGATCAGCTGCCCATTTTTGGTGGGATTGCGAGCTGGTACAACCACTCTGGATATCAATCTGGAGGTTCCTCAGAAAATTGGAAATAAATCTGTCAGGAAATAAATGTACCACTCTTGGGCATATAGTCAAAAGATACCCCACCATGCCACAGGGGCATATACTCCACTATGTTCATAGCAACCTTATTTGTGATAGCCAGAAGCTGGAAACAACCCAAATGTCCCACAAAAGAAGAAAAGATACAGAAAACGTGGTTCCTCTACACAATGGAATACTACTCAGCTATTAAGAGCAAGGGCATCATGAGTTTTGCAGGCAAATGGATGGAACTAGAAAATATCATCCTGAATGAGGTAACTCAGACCCAAAGGGACGTGCATGGTATGTACTTACTAATAAATGGGTATTAGGCAAAAAGGTACAGAATCCTCAGGATACAATCCATAGAACTCAAGAAGGTTAGCAAGCAGGAGGGCCCAAATGAGGACACTTCATTTGGGATGGAGAAGAAAACAATCATGGGGGCAGAGGAATGGAGGGACCTGGGTGGGTGAGGGGAGGGGAAATGGATAGATGGTTCTAGCACCTATAAGAAACCTTTCTAGACCCATCTCAATTTTGTGATCAGAAAAGTCTTCCATGAGCCAGGTATTTAAACTCTTGGTCCCCAATTGATGGCATTGTTTGAAGAATGTTTCAGAATCTTTTGGAAGTGTGGCCTTGATGGAAGGAGTAGGTAACTGGGGCCAGGCTTTGAGTATGGAGAGTGCTTTCCTCCCAGTGTTCTCTCTGCTTTGTACTTGTGGTTGAAGATGTGATCTCTCTGGCTGCTGTGCCTTCTGGTCACTTAGGGACGCTCACTCCTCTTGCAGCCGTAAGCCCAATAAATCTTTTTCCATATGCTGCTGCTGCTCTTAGTCATGCTGCTTTAGCCCAGCTAGAAAAATGTAACCAATATAGTTAAGTGTTCCTGTAAAGCTTTCAGCAAGGCGAAGCTTCAGTTCCAGGGCTTCCTGTGATTCATTTAATCTATCCCTTGGTTCTTAATCTGTTTTAAGGAACACTGCAGGGCAGTCCAATAGCCAGAAGGAAAGCGCCTTTGGATTTTCAGGAAGTGTGTTTACAGGTAGCTCTGAGCCCTTAGGACCTCTAAAGCTCTAGATAAGGTCTCATACCTGGTAACTATAGTCACTCACACGTGCGCGCGCGCACACACATACATGCATGCATTCACGCACGTACACACACACACACACACGCGCGCGCGCACGCACACACGCACTCACGCACGCACACACACACTGGCCTTTAATATACCAAATTGTAAAATAAAGTTTTTCATTTTTTTCTAGGGTGTCTGTATGAATCCCCTTACCCCCTTACCTTTTTCCAGATCATTGTTCTGCTCTCTGTACAAGACCACAGGATGAACCAGGTTTCCGAATCAATTTATTGTCCACTTCAATTGTGTCGCCCTCTACTGCCTTCTGGCACCCAGTGATGAGAATGCAGACAAAACATTCATACACATAAAATAAGATAAGTAAATCTTAAAAAATATATAGAGTGATTCTTTTACGTTTTTGCTATATTACTCTAACATAACAAGCAGAGGCGAGAGAACCTGAGTTCTCTGAGGAACGGGGAGGGGGAACTTGGAGGGGGAAGGTCGGAGAAGAGAGGGCGTGGTCCGCGCTCGCCTCATCCACACTAGGAGCTGTAGCGACTGCGTGTGCGTGTGCGGTAGAGGGGGCTGAATGGTCGTGTCCCTGTGACAGGTGTTGCGGAGATACCCTCCACAGTGGAAGAGCTCAGACCCGGAGACGCTGGTGTCTTACTGCGGCCCAGAGCAAGGATGGGCAGTCCGGTGAGTGGAGATGCGAAAGAGGGCGGAATGGGGCGATCTGGAGCCGCGGAGCGGAGCCAGCGAGGGAAGCCAAGAGGCTGTTCGTTGGAGAACCGGGTATCGGGGATTAGGGCTCTGTAAGGAGTCACGGGCTGGGCTGGGGCCGGGAAAAAGCCCAGGAACGCGTGTCCCTGGGGTAGGCGGCTTTGCACATTGCTGCTATTCCATGGCGAAAACATGGCCAGAGCTCCATGGAGCCTCACGTCCCCTGTGTTGGTCTTCTACCTGCAGCAGGGGTGTAGCCTAGTAATCTTGCTTTCTCTCTCTCTCTTGCTGCATCTCTGGTCCTTGCCTAGGAAGCCATCAAGCATCTAGTAGTGCTGGGGCGAGCAAGCTTCCAAAAGGACTGTCAGCTCCAGCTCAGTGGTCTTGTTAAAAACCAAGATATTTAGAGAGGCCGACATCTTGAGTCTTCAGTAGCGTTTATGAGGCAGAATTTTTTTTAAAAGAGGGGTGGTCATAATCCCTATTCTTTATACACAGGGGATTGGTAGAATTGGGTGAGAATCTAAATGCAATTAAACCCCTCAGGTACTGCTTTTCACGGGGCTGGCAAAGACCACAGACCCATTATTGCGTTACCTTTCTTAACAAAGAGGAACGCTGCTCTGCCAGCTAGATGCTTTTAATGTTCTACAAGGGATTGCTTTCCAATGTTTTACAAATTATCGGGGAGAGAGGTTCATCTTTTTTTTTCTTCTAAGTTCCTGTGGCTGCAATGAAGATACAAAATCACACCTAGAAAGAATAGGAGAATGAGAGCTGTGCACCCAGCCTGTGTGTAGTTGCCAGCTAAGCCCCAGGAGCTAATGAGCATCCACCTTCTTGATAAAAATTATAGTAGGATTTTTTTTTTTTTTTTGGCTTCATGACTGGACTCTCTGGTAAATTCTTGATTGGTTAATCTTTTAGCATCTGTTAAATTCAAGGCACTACATTCAGTGCTTTAACTGAGGAATTGTCACCACACCTGGGATCTCGCTGCAGCATTGACTTGCTGCTTTGCAGACGAGCTCCTAGGATCTTTACCACTCGAAAATGCCATTTTAGATTTTTGAATATTTGCATATGCACAATAAGATCTCTTGGGAGCGGGACTCTGGACTAAGCAGGGAATCCATTCATTTCTCATGTAGGTCTTACATACACAGATAATGCCATGATTATACGGTTCCCTCTTGGCGACTGTAACCGTCGCATGATGGCAGGTGTGGAATTTTTTTTACAAGACGACTGCCAGTACTTGGAAGTTTTAGATATTAAAGCATTATGATTTTCCAATTTCCCACCTATGTTTCATTTAACCCTGAGACTAGTACTGACGTCTTCCCCCAGGCTCCAGAGAGGTTAATAATGTGTCTTACCTAGTACATTTAGGATTCACTTTAGACTGGCGTGTGCCCTGGTTACCACCCGGCAATCCCACATCATCTTTCTGAGAAACAGGAAGCCTACCACTGTCCGGCATGGACCAGAGAAGAATATAAATAAACGTGAAATCTTAATAGTGAAGCCTCTCCTTTGACTCCCTGGTCCCCAATCTCTGTGGTTTTTGTTTTTCACCATCCCCAGGACCCACTCCTCAGTCTTACGCATGCATCTGCTTTTCCTCTTGTCCTACAACACTGTTATTTTTCACAACAAAAGCCAGGTATTCCTGCATTTTCTTATTACAGCTTTCTTATTTTCTTATTACTGCTAGGGTCTAGGCTTCATTGTGAAAGAAAGGCATAATGGTTAAAAATAATGGTGTGGAATTAGCATGCCACAATCTGCTAAATGGAGATAAGTAAAATAGATTGATCCTTTGCTGCAGAACCAGAGGATACATTTAGCTAGATCGTTCCAGCTACCTTACATGATAGAAAGAATGGAGAACAGGCTGAACAATATGGAGAAAAAATTCCCGAAGTCCCCAGGGTACTTCAGAGCTAAAGCCCTTTTATAAGGTGGTGTGGATGTACAGGAAAAGGAGAGGGAGAGCAAAGGTTGCATGCATCATTTTAGGGAGCTTGTCACTTAACTTCCTAAAGGGTAGTGACTTTGTTGTGACCCTTAGATCAATGAAGTCAAGAGAAGTCTCAAGGTAGGCATGGCGTACTTGAGTCCTCACCCCCAGCCAAACATCCATCATCTGTGTAAACAACAATTTGTACCAAGGATCGCTCAGATGATAGAATTTTTAATTTTTCTGTAGCCTTAAGTTTGTAAGGAAAACCCAACTATGCCATGTGGGTGGATACCAGAGCACCCAACTTTGTGGTTCTCCAGAAAGTCTGAAAAACTGGGGTGTGAAAACAGAAAAGCACTCAGGTCTGGGGTGGCATTGGAGATGTCCACAGGACAAAACATCACCTCTATCAGGGTGATGAAAGATCACAAAGAATACCAGGACAAGGACTATAATGGAGGTTCTATGTTTGTGACCCAGAATTTCAGTGAGTGTGGGCAAAGCCAGGTCTTCTCTCTGACTGCCTACACCTACAGGGTACAGTTGGCCTCAACAGAGGCACCCACACTTTGTTCCACTGTTCATTTTGTATGACTTCAAATTGCAGACCATGGCTAGGACGACTCTCCTTCTTGTGCTACCTAAACCCAACAGAAGATGAGTATGGACTTTTCCAGTTAAGTTTTTGCCCTATTTATAAAGTCACTGTTTAGGAAAACTCAAGTTTACATAATGAGATTAATGAACTGGTGTGTCACTTCTCCCGGTAACATTCCCTCCACTAAGTTTTAAGTCGTGGCATACACAAACCAAAGCAAAAATTCCATACAGTGGGAAAGAAAAGGATATTAAAATTGAAGTGCTCTCACTGGGTAGAGGAATTCTTGTACCACATCAAAATTACTTCCAGATCTTCAAACACTGTTTTCCAGCGCTGGGTGTGGTAGAACACACCAGCAATTCCAACTCGGGAAACAGAAACAGGAGGACTAGGAGTTCAAGGCTATCCTTGGCTACATATCAAATGCCAAGACCACCCTAGACTACATGCTATTCTACTTCATCCTACCCCAACCAGACTCTTCATTTTTTTAAAGACTCTATTCAATTTCTCTACTATCTAACCCTAAGACCATAGGAAAACAGAAATCAGAAGACAACGAGAATTTAGGGCAATGAGATTGACTCACTTTAGAGATGTTGTGGAAAATAATCTCTAGAGGTCACTGTATCTGAGAGGTCTGGCAAAAACAGGGCTTCATTCAGGCACACCTTGAGAATGACAAGAGTCCCTCAGATGGCAAACCATCCTTTGACAACCATCTCTTGCCAAACCCCCAAACCAAGGCAATTTAAATGGATATGGTTCAATGATTTAGAAATAATCTTCAATTTATCAAGGTAGCAGAGGCTGTCTCTATGTAGAGGTTGATAACATACACGTTTAGAATAGGGTGTCCACACAGATTTGTTATATCAGTAGATCAGAGCAATTTGATTTGGTGAATATTGACATTCTTGTGAGCCAAGAAAAGGGGGAAAAGTGAAATAACACTGATTCTATATACATTGCCTTTGCCCTAACTCCAGGAACCCAGTGCTCTCTGAGAGTGGTATTTTCTGGGAGTGTGGCAAACCACACTGTAGTGTTATATTTTCCCCATTCACAAGGAAGAAGAGAAAGAAGGGCAGTCTTGGGAAGGGGGAAGGGAAATGCTAGGCAGGTGGTTAATATATTGGAGTCAGAGTCTAGGTTTGAAGGCATATGGTGGACTGTGTTTTGGAAGAAGTTATGGCCAAAAGCAGACTAGTAAGCTCAGTCAAGACATAAACATGGGAAGATGGTCTGCAAAGAATTAAGGCCCATTAGACCCTTAAGGAGGAAGTTCTACTCTGAAGCATGAGCTTCAAACTGACACAAACAAGAAAAGTACTTTAGAGGGAAAGCCTATGAAAATGCACACCTAAGTCAGTGAGGGCAATGCACACAGGGGGGTGCATCACAGTAAACTACCAAGGCAGAGAATGATGTGTGCACTTCAAAGCAGGGAAGGTAAGCTCCTCTACTACGAAGCTATAGAGAGTTTTTGGGAGAAAGATCATGAGGCCTCCCCCTCATGATCTAGGCAAAGAATTACAGGAAGCTAAGGAATGCTGAGACCAAGAGAAATAACCTTCCCAATGGAAGAACATGCACTTGATTATCCAATAGAAAATGGTCAGCCCTGAAAATATATGCAAACAACTAACTATATATTTTCAGCCCTGAAAATATATGCAAACAACTAACAACTAAACATGTACTGAGCATGTATATACAACAACAAGATAAAGAGTCTAAGAATTTGAAAGACAGCAAGGGAAAGGGGAATAATGTTATACATATTGTATATATATTCATATATAAAATACATATATAATGTAAATATGTACATATGCACATTATACATATATAAATTTCTCTGTGTGTTATATATACACATATATATGTATATATAAATCTTTCCTCTTTCCTTTGCTGACTTTCAAATCCTTGGACTCTTTAATTGTTGTTGCATATATATATATATTTATATATATACATATATTACATATACATAAATACACAGTATGTATATATACATGTATTATATGTGTATAATATAATATATTACATACAACTTGTAATATATTATTGAAAGAGAACAAAGAAAAGGGGAAGTATACTTATTATAATCTCAAAAATATTTAAATGAAAAAAGAAAGTGCCAACCCATGCAACAATGAATTTAAGGAAGATTACTTTAATAACATGTAAGTATTTTCCAATATGTAAAATGGGTTAGTAGAGTAGGGGGTCTCTACTTTATCTCTCAAGGTCTCCAAAGCACCGGTCAGAGTGCTTAGCACAGATAAACTCAATAGATGAGGAAAGAAAAGAAGCATTGCCCGAGGCTCAGGTAGATCTGCTTGGAGGTTTTACAATGCAACTTCCTCTTCTGTACAAGTAGTTTGCTATGAAAATAATTAAAAATAGTACAAAAGTCCCAATGACAAGTGCTGAGACCAGGGTACTAGAGCAAGGACTTCACATGGGAGAATTTCTTGTGTAAAGTGACTAAGTAAATATCTGGGAAGGAGAAGAGTCTGGCAGCCAGTGAGACTTTCTCGTCTAGGGGGGAAAAACGTCCAAAAGAAACACTTCACACAGTAAAGTGATGATGAATTTCCTGTCATTGATAAAGTTGTTAACCCATGCTGTTCCATTTTTCCTTTCAATTGGTGTGGAAGGAAGAGGCAAAGGAACCAGAGTACTAGAAAACTCGGCAGTTTGAAGGGTCTGAAAGGTTGGCCAGGAAGAGCTTGGTGTGCAAGGAGGAAACACAGAGGTATAAGGCCTGCAAGCACCCACGTGGGTGCTGAGCTCCAGGGGATGGGCCTCTAGGACTTCATGGAGCATCTGGTGGGAACTTTTAGCCAATTTCATAATGCCTGTCAGATTGCTCGGGCCTAGAAACTTATTAAATGCGATCCTGACAAATCAGCAAAAGCTTGATAATCCTCACGATCACATTTTTTTGAGATAGAAAGGTACAAAAAATATTTTTACATTCGTAACTAATTTTAAAAACCAACAGTGCTATAGTTGTCCCCTAGGAGGCTTTGCCAGTGCTTGACCAATACAGAGGCGGATGCTCGAAGACAACCACTAGACTGATCAAAGGGATCCCAGTGGAGGAGTTAAGGGAAGGACTGGAGGAGCTGAAGGGATTTGCAGCCCCATTAGAAGAACAATATCAATCAACCAGACTCCCCAGAGCTCCCAGGGACTAAACCACCAACCAAAGAATACACATGGAGGGATCCATGGTTCCAGCTGTCTATGTAGCAGAGGATGGACTTATCTAGCATCAGTGGGAGGGGAGACCCTTGGTCTTGTGAAGTCTCAATACCCCAGCACAGGGGAATGCTAGGGTGGTGAGGTGGGAGTGAGTGGGTGGGTGGGGGAGCACCCTCATAAAAGCAGGGGTGAGGGGGGATGAGGTAAAGGGTTTGTAGAGAGGAAACCAGAAACGAGGATAACGTTTGAAAGGTAAATAAATAAAATAACCAATAAAAATCCAACAGTGTTTTATGCACAGGGTCAGACAGTTTGTCGGTGTGGTTATGATTGTATGAAGTTTGGAGCCAGTGCTTGGGTTTGAGTCTTGTCTCTACTACTTCCTGTCTATGCTACCTGAAGAAAGCTACTTAAAATCTCTCCTTCACATTCTACATTGTGCAAGCGTTGATATGAACAGCACCTTCTTCGTAGCTTCCTGAAGTGTTGGGTGAAGTAGTTGATCTCAAGTGTTAATGACAGCGCCAGGTACATTATGTGTTCAATATATGTTAGTCTTGTGACTATTAGTAGCTTAGTCACCAAAAGCAAACTAAAGTTGAAATAAATGTTTTGATACATTTATCATGTATGTATCTATTCCCGTCATTTATTCTTGTCCCCTGGTCTTTCAGACCAGATAGTCATGTATCTACTACCCTAGGTGAAGAACATTATCACTGAAAGTCAGAGAAGTTTCCGAAAACAAAGTTTTGTGATAATATTAGCCTAGATACTCAAGCTTTAAAACCCCACACGCTGAAAGAGGAGGGAAAAGTTCATTCCAGAAAGAATTGTTGACAAGCTCCAGAGTGGTGGAAGAACCAGCTTTTCTGACCCTAGGGAGATAAGGGTATTCCAGTCCAAGAGAAGGAAAAGGCTGACTGGTGTCTACAGCCAAAGCCAGGCACCAACTTGTATAAAAGAAGGAATATTGTATCCTACCCCCTTGCAACTGAGAATCAAACATAGAACCTGTATATAGGTCTTGAGTCCCAAAGAAGACAGAATGAACTATAGCAGACTGCCACAGGCACTTAGATAATGAATTTCCTTTGCTCAGTTCAAGGAGAACCTGGAGTAGTTTACAAGAGAGCTGCAGTTGGCCTGTGAAGTAATAATTATATGAAGCATGGTCTTAGTGACTGAGAGAAACACAGCTATCTTAGCAAACACAAGGTAGAAAAATGGTTGTAATAAAAGACCAGAGCAGCCCCATGCTGTGCCTTGGTGTGCCGTAAGCCTCCATACCTTCCTGGATTGCAGATGTAATGCCAGAACTGGGGAGCTTCATAGAGTGTTGGGGTGCTTGGAAGCTGAATGGACAGAAGGTACTACTTTGACTGAAAGGAAGTTTCTAGCCCCAGTTGGAATGGCAAGGTGAAATAAAAATGAAATTCAGTTCATGAAAATTACAGAGAAAGTTAGCAGTAGTATAAAAAAAATATAGAATTATGGCTACTGAGATGGCTCAGTGTCTTGAGGCCCCTGCTGCACAAGTCTGGTGACCCGAGTTCAGTCCCTGAAACTCACATGAAGGTGAAAGGAGAGAACCGAATTCCATCAGCCTGGTTCCTGACACACCCTGACCTTCACACATAAAGCATAGTTCTTTACTCCCATGCACATCACATGCATGCGTAGATGCACACACACACACACACACACACACACACACACACACACAGATACAGAGACACACACACAGAGAGAAAGAGAGATACACACACAGACACACATACACAGAGACACACACAGACACACACACACAGACACACACACAGACAAACAGACACACACAGACACACAACCCCCCACACCACACACACACCCCCACACCCCCACACAAAGTTAGCTACAAACATATACATCTGAGAAAGTACACTTTAGGCCCAGTGAAACAGTTCTGAGGCAAGCATAAAGGGTAGCTGATCAGAACACTCTGTCTCCTCAGTTTATTGCAAGGCAATGCCCAGAATAATATTTTCTTAAATAGTACCAGGACATCTATCAGGGCACCTCTGACCAGTTCCTGACCAGTTAAAGAAAAGTAAAGCACTGAAGGAATAAACAAAGTTAATATTAGTGCTGGCTTCAATTTTTTTTTTTTTTTTTTTTGAAACTGCATTTTCAAGAACCGGCCTCAGCGAAGCTCAGGGCAGTAACATTTCTGAGAAATGTTTTCCTTTTGAGCTTTGTCCTTGATATTAACAGTAGCTGATTATTTAGAAGGGTAAGCTGTCTGACATTTATACTTTCTGTATTTTTCTCTATTAACGTAAGGCAGTTTGACTCAGGGAGCCTACGTATCCAAGACTTTGCTCTCCACAAGACAATGGTGGCTTTAAAAGCAAGGCTCACATGGCCAGGGCTATGAAAGAACCACACAGTAGCTTTCCCCTCCTCACATCCCGAGCACTCTGTGATTTCTTCTATGTATAGCCTTGGCTTCTGTTTCCACAAAACTCTGGCGGGTAAACGCTTGACTCCTGCATTTCCTAGCATGGGTATCATAAGGACTTCTCCCCGGCTCTGTCCAAACGCAACCTCTCTTTCTGTCATTTGCTTTCTGTCTTCAGGTATTCAGGAGACCTTTCTGCCATCTGTCCACCTACAGCCTGCTCTGGGCCATAGCAGCAGTAGCGCTGAGCACAGCTCAAGGTAAAGACCCTCAGTTCTTCACCTCTTCATCGGGAGAGCCTCTGGGGCGAAGCTCGGCCACTCCTATGCCTATTAGGCTAGTCCATTCATCTGCATGAACTACTTGGGCATGCTATCAGCCTTGGAACAGTGGGAGCGGTTCTTCCCGGATTTCCATGCTTTTGGTTTCAGAGTAGCAGAACAATTTGGCACTCAGAAGCGATTCCCGTAGATAAACTAGATTTAAGAAAAACATCCCCTCCCTAGTAAAATAAAATGCCAGATTTTTGCCCCCCCCCCAGAGAACTGGGGGAGGGGGATATATTTGAAAAATAATTCCCTGGACTTAATTTTAAAGACCTGGGAATACTTGGAAGGCCATCCTTAAAACAGAGTTCATCTGCTTCTTACAAAAAAGTAAAAGGTAGAAAAAAAAAAAACAACAAAAAAACAAAAAACACTGTCACTCAGAGGTACATAAGTTTACATTGTCTCCTGTATAGCAATTCTGCCCATTTCACCATGTCTGAATTTTCTATTTTTTCTTGTCATTTTGAAGGAGCTTGCTGCTCCCTTTCTGTTGGTTCTTTTCTAATCACTGTGGTGTGATGTCATCATTAGTCTCTGAGAAGGATGCTGACGATGAAGGACTGGCAGGCTTTGCCCCCACCCAGAGCCCTCACACACTATGTCCATGACAGGATTTACTGACCAACTAGCAGAATTGAAAAGGATTCCAAACAAGCACCAAACAAGAATTGGTAACTTTCCCACTGTGGGATATCCTCTCCAGTCAAGCATAGCTTACCACATGCCCAATACTAGTTTCAATCGCCTTTCCATTGTACACTCTAAAAGCAACATTTTTTTTTTCAAACACATTCTGCAAGCTGTCAAAGGTTCTCAGGAAACCCTAACATCATCAGCGAGATCCTGCTTTCTATACTTGTCCTTGCCTTCAAGGAGTTCCGTCACTAAATGACCATTAAATGGTGGTCCGAGGTAGACTGGCTGCTATGCCCTCTTTAGTCTCTGATACTCCGGGGAAAGTTTGTGCAGACTTTATTTCCTGCTTCCACTTGTTAGTATTTTGTGTGCTTGGTTACCCTTAATGAACACATTTTAGTTCATCTATATGTTGTCCATCATTTTATGGTTTAGTTCCTGGCTATTGTTTGGTGTGTGGACGGGGAGATTTGGACGTAGGCATCCATTCATGTTCAGTCTCTGGTTCCCAGTGAACGTAGTTACGTTGAATCTTTCCATCAGAGAAATGCATCACCAAGCTTTATAGACACTGAGTGTATTATGTTCTGGTGACCATTTGGTTCTGGTAATTTATGAATCTTGTTATGAGTTCAGCTATAATTAGAGTATAGAAGGGAACTGGGGGAATTTTTGGTCATATTGTATTGTGTTCAGTGTATTGTGTAAGAGTGTTCAGAAAGAGTAAATTTTTAAGACCAATTTCAAGTTCAGTTTGGGGAACTATTTTATTTTTTGAAAACATTATACATTTTATGACTCAGTGGTGTACATATCTGAGTAATACATATTCGTATATATGCATATATATAAACATATAATGGGTGTGTAAATCTAGTGTATTCAAATTAAATATAAAAACACCTATAAGCATATTTTTAAATGTTCTATATTATCGTATTTAAATTTTTGCCTTAATGGTTTAAAATTATGGAATTGGTTCTGAGAGACATACAGAAAACTCTAATATTATCACTGTGGATTTATAAATTGCTATTGTAGTTCAGCAGTGTTTGCTTTGTGTGTCTCAGGGTGAGGTTGCCAGGTACATGAGGTTTCATGGTTAATATGTTGTCTCACATTGGACTGCTCCCTGGTCCTTATCCTTTTGTTTTTCCATGTGAAAAATGCTGCTGGACTGGTGTTAGAATGTGTAAGCATATTTCTTGGGTTTTTCTTTAATTCTTTGCCTATACACACCCCTGTGTGTTACATTCTTGGGGAATGCCAAAACCTGGCCCTTCTGGCCTACAAATTCTTTATTCTGTGGCAGCCATTCTACTAAGGTGAACATGTGTTGAGATTTTGTATTTCCTGTTTTCCAGATCTCTAATTTCTTCCATTTAAATATGTCTTTTTTTTTTACTCACCCATCTTCATTCCAAAGTGCTTCTTGATGTATGACACCCAGATTCATTTGTTGTTAGTTCTTGGATATAGCATTTATCACTTTCTTTGTGTCCCTTTTCTCAAAGGGTTGGTCCTTTGCTATTGGTTATTTCCTATTACACAGATGCTAATACATTAAGTCACCTGTCAGAGTATAAGTGGCCCATACTGCAGAGATGAAGTCCTTGCAATAATATCTAATAAACATAGAGTAGAATGACAGTTGGTTGTCAAACTCTTTTGATCATGCTGGCTAGATCAAGTCTCCCAGAACATCATCCTGTTTATCACTCTCATTTTCCAGAGCCCTCTGTGATATTGTGCACGCACATGGGTGTGTGTGTGTGTGTGTGTGTGTGTGTGTCTGTGTGTGTGTGTCTGTGTGTGTGTGTCTGTGTGTGTGTGTCTGTGTGTGTGTGTGTCTGTGTGTGTGTCTGTGTGTGTGTCTGTGTGTGTGTCTGTGTGTGATAAGGTTCTATAATAGAAATGTTCTTTTTGGCTCCACAGTGGAAGTGGTGACCCAGGATGAAAGAAAGCTGCTGCACACAACTGCATCCTTACGCTGTTCTCTAAAAACAACCCAGGAACCCTTGATTGTGACATGGCAGAAAAAGAAAGCCGTAGGCCCAGAAAACATGGTCACTTACAGCAAAGCCCATGGGGTTGTCATTCAGCCCACCTACAAAGACAGGATAAACATCACTGAGCTGGGACTCTTGAACACAAGCATCACCTTCTGGAACACAACCCTGGATGATGAGGGTTGCTACATGTGTCTCTTCAACATGTTTGGATCTGGGAAGGTCTCTGGGACAGCTTGCCTTACTCTCTATGGTGAGAATCTTTGAGAATACATTCTCTCTTCTTTCAGAAATATAATTTCCAGGAGCACTGGGTATGTGGTTATGGTGCCTGGATTTTTTTTTTTTTTTGATTTATAAACTTGGATGGGTTCACTAGAAGGCTCTTAGCCTTTCGTGACTGCTGTCACTATCCCTGCAGAATTTGGAGAGCTGACGTCACTGCACTAAGTGTTTTGGTTGAAACTATCTTCTCTCTAGGATCTTGCCATCACCAAAATTGAAGGCAATGATGAGGGTGCCACATTCTCCACGACAGTGAATTCATCGATTCACTAACTCGGCTTTTAGATAGCAAATGTGCAATACGTTATCTCTAGAGCCCTTTACAACTTTGGAAACCAGCAGCCGAGGCAGAGTAATGTAGCCTGTAGCCAATAGGATGTCTTTCTTGTTTTAGCTCAAGGAAGCAGTTTCTAAGATTTCTAAGGGTACAGCCAGCAGATGCTTTTCATAATGAACTGACACCACTGGGACTGTAACAGTGTATAAGGCATTCTTTAAACATCCCATAGGCTTAGGGCTGGGATGAGAGTATTTCCTCTTTACTAAAACATGGCTGCCATGAAGCATAAGAAGTGGGACTAAGGAAGACTTTGTAACATCCAATGTGATGTGGTTTTAGGAGGGAGAAGACAAACCTAGCGAAGACATTACAAATAATGAAGCAAGGCTTTCAGCTTGCTAAGAGAATTGGCCATAGGAAAGGAGAGATTTACTACAAGGTACAATGATGTGGGAAATCAGATGGATGCCAGAATCTTCTACTTCCTCTGTCAGTGATGGACCTTCTCAATGCCATGTCAGGCTTCCCTCCCAATTTCCACTTCTCTGTCTGTTTCTCTTACTCTCTTTCTTCCTTTCCCCCCTCCTCCCACCCTCTTGTCTTCCTTTCCTTCTTTACTGCTTCTCACTTCATATTTTATAAGTTCTTCAATTTTTCCCTAATTCTTTCCTCTCCTGCTCATTCTTCCTCTATTTCCCAAATGGGAAACCTTTTGCTTTCTATCAAACCATACAATGTGCATCTAAGCCATTCTCTGATATCCCCATAGACTATGATACACCGTCTAATTGCATACGCCATGCTCATTTTTCCTTACTTTTACCTCTCCTGGCACCCTGAGTCTTGGAATTTGAGCACTCATCTTACAGCTCCACTCCCCCAGCTCCTGACATCTACCCAGCTCTTGAACCTACAGGCACAAACAAGCTTTCACTTATCACTGGCTTCTAATTAACTCATAGGTTGCAAAGCCAGCTACCGAAGGGTTGATTTGCACTGGTTGGCAGAAAGAAGGCTGACATTCCAACAGAAATAAAGTTGTTAGCTGGGGAGGCCTTTACAAAGAGAACAGGCTGCAACTAGTGTTGAAATTAGATCCTTTTCTTCTAAACATATTTTTCCAGCTTTGTCAGGTTATCCCTGAGGCCCTTCCAATAGTCACTCTCTGATTTCCTTAGTTATGGATTCTGAGTTCCTAGCTTGCATTTTGAGTAGGTTTTCAAACTAGGCAATTTGGGGAGGGGGAGCGAGACTCTCTGTCTTATTCAGCTTTTTTTTTTAATGGATTTTTCTCTAAATACCAGGCTCTGGGAACTGCGCCCTACCTGTTGCTTCTGATAGGTAAAGGGTATACATAGAAACACATAACAAAAGATTACTCACACAAAAGATACAGAATAATTAGGATTACACTATATGGAGGAGAAAAATATCATTTCATATCTTATCTTCATGTTTCTATCTAATCAGCCAGTTATGCTAGAGACAAAGTACAGATATGACATTTCTCATGCAAGGTTTGAACTCACTGGCAGAGATTGGGAAGAAGGAGTGTCATTTTATCTGTCTATCTCCCATTGTCTTTCTATGAGGATTTCCCCCTCATTCCTGTTAGAAAATGCAGAACTCATTCGAGCTGCTTAACTGATGGCAGGCCATGTGTTTTTTTTTCTTTTGTCGCAGTACAGCCCATAGTACACCTTCACTACAACTATTTTGAAGACCACCTAAACATCACGTGCTCTGCAACTGCCCGCCCAGCCCCTGCCATCTCCTGGAAGGGCACTGGGTCAGGAATTGAGAATAGTACTGAGAGTCACTCCCATTCAAATGGGACTACATCTGTCACCAGCATCCTCCGGGTCAAAGACCCCAAAACTCAGGTTGGAAAGGAAGTGATCTGCCAGGTTTTATACTTGGGGAATGTGATTGACTACAAGCAGAGTCTGGACAAAGGTAAGAGAGTCTGGGCAAGGGAGACTGTGGTGTGTCTGTTTATGTACTGGGAAGATAACAATGTTCTTCAGAGACTCTCAACTGCTTAGCAGAGGCCATAGTTAGAACATGGGGCAAGAGCAGGAAGAGCTTAAGGGAGCAAATACAAGTTTTGCTGCAGTCTTCCTATCCACAGAGATGACATTCTAAGACCTCCAGTAGATGCATGAAGCTGCAGAGAGTATTGAACCCTGTGTTACACACACACACACACACACACACACACACACACACACACACTGCTATCTGTAGTTAACTCAGCTCTCTAATTACATATGGTAAGAAATTAAGAAAATACAATCACAGAAATCTACTTTAACATTTGTATTTAGAATTCCTTTATGCAAAAAATCATTGAATATAAGAATGAGGTACAAAATCCAGTCAATATAAAAGTCAAGGCAGCTACTCCATGGTTAGAAGAAAGATAGCACACACAGAGTCCTTACACCAGGCAATTCACATCCTTGGTGAGGTAGGATGAGGTGACATCAGATGTTATCCATTCACTCCCAATAGCACATGAGCTAAAATTTATGGATTGTGTCTTTCTGGGATTTCTTTTTCATATTTTTGAGCTACACAACAGCCAACTCATGCTCTAGAAAGTAAAATTGCCACAAAGTGTTCATGGGAAACATATTGCTTACATACCCATGGTTGAAATTCATCAACAGGGAAATATTGTCTAGGCAATCACAAAACTGTATGTCCAATAGCCACAGTAGACCATGAAAGTACCTAAGGGGAAGGAGGTGGGCCTTAGCTCAGTCTGGGGATGAGGAAGGTTTCCTAGAAGACCCCATTGACATCTGTGATGAATCTTTAGATGATCATCACTGAGAAAATCCCCATCTGAAGGCTCACCACTCTTTTAAGAAAAACGGCATTACCATTTGTTTTTCTAGCTTCTCACATGATTCCTTCCAAATGACTCTCTCTGGGACTCATGGATACAAGTTTGAGAATGGCGTGTGGGTGACTATAGAGAACTTGGTTTCAAGCATGGCTTTCTCTCTCATTTTGAAACAGTAGTCCTGGGAGTAGCCCCCAGTGATGAGCACCTGAAATGACGGCAGCCCTGTGCGAGTATTTTTCAATAAATAAAACCTGGAAGAGTTGTCCATGTTACCTTCTTGTGCAGTGGCCTCCTAGGAGTAGCTCCTACACACGTGTCTGGATGAGCCCCTTAAAACCTCAATGTTAGTTAGAAATTGGGTGTTTAGGTAAATGTTAGTCAAAAAGCCTTGTGTGGTGCATTTGGACTTTCACCCAGGGAGTCTCGGGATCAGCCAAGGCCAAGAGCAAACGTCCTTGAAAAATGAGAACTTGAAAAGGTAAATAAGCTCTTTTCCAGGAATCCTGAATTTGACTTACATGACATACAGTGTTTTCTATTGCTTGCACAGCATTTATTTATTCTGTGAATATTTACTGATGACGCAAAAACCCCATATGCACCTGTAGAAACCATGGGAATGAGGCAACCCTAAGGCTTTCAGTTCAGTTGTGAAAAGTCTGCTACAGAGAAGGTTCTAGAAGTTTCCTCTCCCTTTGCGTTCTCTACACCAAAGAGCCAGTGTTTAGCTGAGCTCCACTGAGCACACCTGGGAAGAGATTTAGTAATGAAAACATAGATTGGAAGAGACGCGGTAGAACAATGAATGAATTGTTTCCAGTGGTCTACATCATGGGATTCGTGAATTTTTCCCCCTTCCTAATTTCCAGTGTATTTAATTTTAAAGAACATGAGGTTTGAAGGCACAAAGATTTGACTAAGCCTCAACTTTTAAATTTTCTACCCTGATATTGAGTTCAATTGGCTTTCTGAGTTAGGAGTGGTTTCAATTTTAAGTCTTTAACTCCTTGAATGTTTTCAGGATTAAGTGGCATTCAAAAAATCTTTTTATTATATGTAACTGCATGAAATATGGTGGCTGTTACTAACATCTAATGGTTTCACAAACCCTATGAGGTCATGACTGTAAGTTGTAACTATGTATGCACTTCAGGATAATTTTAGAAGAGCTCTCAGGAGTCATAAAAACTTACTTTTTGCTTTTTCACCTTTTACTTAGCAGACTCCTCTTCTGACTCCCCTTTCTCTCTCTCCCCCTCTGTACAGGATTTTGGTTTTCAGTCCCACTGCTGCTGAGCATTGTTTCTCTGGTAATTCTTCTGGTCTTGATCTCCATCTTATTATACTGGAAACGGCACCGAAATCAGGAGCGGGGTGAGTCATCACAGGGGATGCAAAGAATGAAATAAGGTAAATATTCTTTTCTTTATAATAACTTGTGGTTTGTTTGAGTATATAAATAAGGGGGCAGCATTGTTAGATTTATTTTTTATAAATACATGAATGCCAATGCTGTTTAAGAAAAGCTACAAGCTCGCTTTCTTGCAAGTGGACATTTTGGATTTCCATTTTTTGGGATGTTTTAAAGGCTATTTCATAAGTGAAGAGTAAGAACTCTTAGAAAGAAAATAGGAGTATAGTGATTGGATAATAGTAAAATATTGTGAAACCAGATAAAAAAAATCCTGCACCCACACAGGACCTCTTCACATGCTAATAAGGCCAATCTTTTCTTCTTTTACATCAAGCCACAGCCATCTGACCAGTTAAGAGACTGTGAAATTGTCCAATACCATCTCATAAAGAGCACTTCCTATGCTGCACTCCCATGATTCCTCAAACACTCTCCACATACAAGTGATTCACACATGTTCTTGTTACCTCATAGTATTCTTCATGCCTTTCCAGGCTGTGAGTTTCTCTTCATCCTCCACCACCAACATTGGCCACAGTATCATATACATATTGCCATATATAACATATATTCCAATAATTATATATATATAGCTCCATAAATGTTCATTTATTGAGTGAACAGATGCAACTAGCATGAGTAAGATATTTTCCAAATTCACTTCTTCTTGCAGTACCTTATGAACACCAGCCAAGTCTTAGATATTGTAAAACATCATATAAGATTGCCACCAAAACAAGAGACATGAGCTATATCTCAGGAAACAAACGCATTTCTTTGCTTTCTCAAGCCTGTGCTTGACTTATTAAGCACAAAGCTGGGATTTTTTTTCTTTGAAATGGGAATTTCCTAGGGTTAAGAAAGGGTAATGTGAGAGTTCCTTCTATCTTAGATAACTGAACTTCAGGGTCAGGGAAGAAAAAAAAAACAGTTGGTCTTAAAGTAATATTTTAGATTTTTATTTAAAAATCTAATCTCAAATTCTACCTCATTTCCCTTTTCGCTTTATGGTTCCTGGGCTGTTGCTGTTGTTGTTGCTGCTGTTGTTGTTGTTGTTGTGTGTGTGTCCTCACAACGTTTTTGATCACCTTATCTTGCCTAAATCTTAAACACCAGATTACTTCATATGAATTTGCAAAATGAGCAATGAGCCGCAAATGTCTGTTCCCCTTGTTCTGCAACAATATCGAATGGTATATAAACAGAAGCCATAGAACATCAAGCCCTCCCCCACAATATCAAGGGCAGAAATCTCTCTGATTCTATCTTATCCAAACATTTCCATTTTTCAATTAGGTAGTGTGTGAGCCCAGCAAGGGGAACCAATTTTTTTCTTTGAGGTCAGAATCAGTTCTTATCAGCAGGTTACAACAGCAAGACTGCTTTCCTGTCTCTCTCTCAACTCAGGAAAAAAAAAAAAAAAGAGCTATGGTTATCAATGGCATTCACTGTACAATATTCTCTGTTTCAAGTAAAATGTCCAAAGTCTTCAAATTCATTTATTCAAGTTCACTTTTGACTAAGAGTTGTGTTTAAGCCCAAGGTAAATTTCACTAAACAGGGATATTTGCAAGGTAATAGTTCTTTGTCCATTTAGCGAGTCTTAGATTTTCTAAGGAATAGAATGGCTAAACTCTAGAAAGAGGCAGTCAATGTCTACTAAGTCTTCGCCTTACTTAAGAAATAAATATTCCTGCTCCAGATGAACCTTGTGAACACTTAATTGCCATTTTGTTTGCAAATATTGACACGGCATATGGCCACGTCAATTCCTCTAAATGCTCAGATTTTGAGTAACTTGATTTTTTTTTTAAGATTTCAGAACTTTAGCAGCCATAGTATTTGATTGTGTATACTTATAGCTACTAAAATCAAGTGCCAATTATTTTGGAAGTCTTAGAGCTAAGGAAATACTGTCATGGAGAGCCATTTTTTAAGCTATGCAGAACTTTGTGAGAAAGAAAAAAGTTAAAGAATATAGTAACACTTCTCCCTTTTTTCATGCAATAGGTGCACCCACATCTCTCCATTTGCCTTCATACTTCCCTCCTTTACTTCTGTGCTCTTTCACTTTTTCTTCCTGTCATTTTTTGAGGTCATAGAACTTTCAGATATGAAAGAAAACGCAGTCAAAAGCATCGAAGTTCCAACACCAGTGATCACAAAGCTTCTGCTGTGAACATGAAAGAGGAAATGAGAAAGTCAAACTGAATGTGGTGTGTGTGTGTGTGTGTGTGTGTGTGTGTGTATGAATGTGTGTGAATGTGCATGAGTGTGTATGTGTGTATATGAATATGTGTGTATGAATGTGTGTGAATGTATATGAGTGTGTGTGTATATGAATGTGTGTGTATGAGTGTGTATGTATGTAAATGAATATGTGTGTGTATGAATGTGTGTGAATGAATGAATGAATGAATGAATGAGAAAGTCGAACTGAATGTGGTGTGTGTGTGTGTATGAATGTGTGTGAATGTATATGAGTGTATATGAGTGTGTATGTGTGTATATGAGTGTGTGTGTGTGTGTGTGTGTGTGTGTGTGTGTGTGTGTGTGTGTGAATGAGCAAGTGTGTACTTGGCAGTTAGATAAGAAGAAAGAGAAATGACGCTTGTCCTAACTGAATCTAAACAGACTCATCTCCATGGAGGGCACAGAAGCCAATGCGAATGTGTTCAGTTAGGTCAACATTTATTTGCTAATCCATCAAAACAAAACTCCTTTTACATCCCAATCACAATTCATGGTCCACAAAAATGAAAACAGATTTAGTTTTACCCAGAGGGGCAATCTGTAATAACTGCTGTTGTCTTTGCTTAGAGGTCAGCCTCCCCCAACTCCTCTTGTGATGCAGAACAGTGTAGGACATTGTCCTTTATTCTCTTTTCTGTCATACCATGTGCTCTGGAGGAAGTCGTGATAGCTACTAAGCCACTTTCCACCCAACTCCTAGCAGGATCACCACAGTCGTTTCCCTCGAGTCTACCCTTACAAGACTCAGAATCCTTTCAGGAATATCCTTACTTTGTTTTGCTTCCATGAATCAGTATTTTATTATTGAAATAGAAAGTGAGAAAGAATTCAAAGTTTCCTGGGGAAATTTTCTACCATCCCAAACCATTTTTTCTAGTAACAGTTGATGATGTCATAAGTTCGTAACTTCTCCATATAGGACAATGAAGTAAAATTGAGGCTGAGAATTACCTTTCATTTCACAATAATCACTCACCATTTATTATGTAGTATTATTCAGAAATCGATGAATGAAATTTTGGGTCTGCTGTGGAACAGATCACAGTAGACATCACCACATGCTAGAACTCTTTGTTTTAAGCAGCTAAGTTATTTTCTTCACTTTGGTTTAGTTAATTCAAGACTGGGTTGAAAACAAAAGAACACAGACACTCAAATGAGACATATATTCTGGACTTCACTTCTTTCATATAGAATATATTTTTGGTCACATTATATTTATCTTGACTTCCCTTGCTTCCTAGTAACCTGAGATATGAATGGGCTTTTGACAAAGCACAATGATTATATTAATAATTTACTATTTCCTGGATAGGAGCATACACTGATTCCTATTTTAAGCACACTATTATGTCAAGCAGTAAAGATTTTTTTCAGTGAACTTTGTGGTGATAAAATTCATCATTAGCTAGCAAGATAATTCAAAGAGGATTCATTTTTAAAGCAATTAGAACCTTTGTTTTTAAACTATAATGCAATGATCTCCAGATTAAAGGACTGGGTAAGTGAGAACCCATAACCCTATCCCAGTAACTTCCTAATCTTAGGAAGGAATATGATGCCCTATATGAGTGAAGCAACGGGGAACCTCTAATAAACTATTCAGGCTAGCATTACTGGGAAAATGTACTCCAAGCCTATATGAAAAAATGTGCATGTTTTCTCATGTGTAAAACTGGTACTCATCATTTCACAATGGCATGACAAAATCTGATCACCAATTTCTTGGCTGCCAGGCTCTCAAAGCCTGGGTTTTCTTGTATGGAACTCTTCTCCAAAACCCTACAAAACATCATGGAATAAATGAATCAAATCCTGAGTTTCACTCTATGGCAAGAACACCTGAGGAATGAAGGCATCATAATATTCTGTACAGTAACTAAGTGGCAGTTTAGCTCTAAGGTGGACCTCCAACTCCTTAGCTGCTTCACCATGGAGATCTAGATCGCCTGTTCACATTAGCATTATTTATTACACAAATTAATGAAATAACAAGGATTAGAACATTTTTAAGCTGCATAATCCTCTGCTGTCATTATTACTTTGAAGTTTAGCTTATGTGAAAGAACGTAATAGTCTTGTCTATTACCAGTTGTGTTCTTTCGAACTGCTGTGCCTCCTACCCTTGTTGTCTTCACTTTGAATCTCGGCTGTACAGATCCACACTTCATTATTAGAATAACCAACTTTATGTTATCTAAATTGGAAGAGGTTGAGTTACTTTACAAAAGTATACAAATAGCCTAGTCAAAGGAAGATAAATACTGTGTTTTCTATTGTTTCTTCATCAAATAGTCAGAAACTTGGTAGCTTACAACACAAAAATTCATTTTCCTACAGTCCTTCAGGTCAGAAATTCAACAAAGGAGTCATTGGGCTAAAATCAAAGTACCTTTAAAGCTATCTTCCTTTCTGCAAATTCTAGAAGAAAATCAATTACCTGTGTCTATTCAGGTGTTTCAGACTGAGTTCATTCCTTGTTTTTTGATTTTGTTTGTTTGTTTGTTTGTTTGTTTTACTTGTTTCCATGGATACAGAGGTAGTGATGGCCATTTAGGCCATTCTCAAATTGAGTTTCTCGCTGACTCCTCTTACCTTCATAAAGACTTGTGTGCTTGCAGCAGGCTTATCTCTATTTCTGGGCTCTTAATTAAATCATACAGACAAACCCATTCTTCCATGGAAGGTATTCCTTCCCACTTTCTGGAGACTGAGATGGGGATGAAACAGTACAACCATGTTCCTACCACACAGGCAGAGGTAGACTGGAGTAAGTGGAGAGACAGATGTTACCTGACCTCCAAGTACAGGCATCCATTCAATATCTTACCCTTGCTTAGTTCAGGACAAGGTTGTATCCAAGAGCATGGTCAGACCCTCTGAACACATCACTTTAGCTTTCTCATTCAAGCCTTGCCTCCTTCCAACAAAGCAAGACTTTACCATATTTTTCAAGATTATATTATATTTTCTGTGTCTCAAGTCTTGAACACACACAAAAAAATATGTAATTTCTGTTTTCTGTTCTTCATTAGTCATCACTGACTGTGACATTACCAAAATGGGTTCTTTTCATTGGAACCTCAATTCTTACATACTTCCTGCATCTCTGTACCCACACACAAATCACAGCAGCCAGCGTTACTGACCTTGTCCTGATATCTTAGTCATAAGTCCATTTGAATTCTCTGCAAGAGCAAGGTAAAATAGTACACTTAGCACTGTACATCACAATATCAGATAAGACCAAACTGATCTTTCCCGTCCATCATAACTTAGTAAGACACAAGTTTCTAACTAGGCATGATGGTACATGCCTGTAATATCAACAACTGAGATGTTGAAACGAAGGAATTTCAAGTTTAAGATTGGCCTGTGCTATGTGGTCAAAGACTGTCTAAAGAGGGGGGAAATGGAGATTTCTGAGTCTCTGATATTGAGAGAACAATATTATGGGGTCATTGTAGATATCAAGTACCTGGGTATTTTCCTCATCACTCTTTAACGCACACACTCCTTTTACACACACACACACACCCCTCAGTATAGCATGTAGACGTATCTTCTCTCGGTGACTTTTTCCTTTCACAACCTTCAATACAACCTTCTATTTCACAATAGAGTGTTATGGAAGTTTCTGTAGAGCAGAGAGCACCACAATACGGCTTATTTCTCTCTTCAGTAAAGCAAACTAGAAAGAACTTGCTCATTAGTTCTCCCAACTCTAAAATCTCTGTGGTCAATGGTTTATGACATTTATACAACAAAAAAGAAAAGATTAGCCTTGTATTTTGTAGCTCTTTTGAAGGTTTTTTTACTAAATATCATTGGGGCTTTTCATCTTCACAATGTGTGTATCAATAATTTCAGCTCGATTATTTGTATCACGTTTTAGACTGACAAAATTATATTAATAACACAATACAATGCTTTGAGTGTATGTACAGGTTAAAACAAGCTAAGGAATACCACTTGTTCACTACATGTTAAACTATTTTATTAAAACACTTACAAGCTAAGATTTTAGTCCTTTTCAAGTGCTTGATAACCTTGTTACCATAGTCACCATGTGTTACAATAGGTTTCTGGAACTCGTTGTCTGTTTAACTGAAATTCCCTTCATCTTCCCAGTGCTACTTGAGAAAATTCTATAATTGTATTCCTGTCTTTAATAAGTCAATATTTTAACTTTCTCTTTTAACAAAGGGTATTATAAATGACCTACAGAGTTGGTTATTTTCTAATTACTCATTTGTTTTATTCTCAACTACAACCACTTCTTCACCGATTCTGATAAAGTCCTATTTGTTTAAAACAAATAGCTGGGTACCTATGCTCCTTTCTCTGCATTTGGAAATTAGGAGCAATTACTGTAGCTATACAAATGCTGTGAAGGTTTTAAAGGAAATGCATGCAATTAGAAAAATGCTAAAAAAAAAAAAAAAAAGAAGAAAGAGAAAAAGCCAGCGCCAGCTAGCTTAGGGGATTGCCAGCAGAGTTGCTCTTGTCAAGTTATTTAGTACAAATGATTTCATCATTTATAATTTCAAGCTACCAGCAATTTGACCATTGGCCTATGCCATTAAGACTCCATTCAAGGAGTTGGGGATTTAGCTCAGTGGTAGAGCGCTTGCCTAGCAAGCACAAGGCCCTGGGTTCGGTCCCCAGCTCTGAAAAAAAAAAAAAGACTTCATTCACATCACTGAATCATAGGAAGGTTCCAATAAGTGCTGGTTTTTATTGTTTCTAAGTCTATGGTCCCTTTTGGTTTTAGCAATGTGTATTTAAGCATTTGCACACATGATAACAGGAGGAGAGCTCATAGAGGTGAACAGAGAAAAGGACATGGGGGTTACAGCAAGTGGGATTTGAGAGAACAGAACTCAGAAACTGATTTGAACACAGGAGTAGGCGTAATTGGGAAGCAGAACACACAGTATTTGTTTCACAAGCAGGTTTAGAAGTTCAAAAGCAAGATAAGGTGAGAAGGGAGAAAGGGCAGAAGATGCATATACTGAAATGAGCTTATTATGCCTAACATTGATTTATTGATATGGATAATATAAATTGCTTCATTTAGAAGATTTAGAATTATTTTGGCTAAACTGAGTTGTTTGGGAAGGATGTTGAGGGCTAGGAGGATGAGGAAGCTGGTTATTTAACACATTTAGGTATTATAATATATAATATAAATTGCTTCATTTAGAAGATTTAGAATTATTTTGGCTAAACTGAGTTGTTTGGGAAGGATGTTGAGGGCTAGGAGGATGAGGAAGCTGGTTATTTAACACATTTAGGTATTATAATATATATTATACATGATTCATTATAGAGACATTTATATTAGACAGAAAAACCATAGATGGACTAACAGTGAAGGACACTATGAAAAACTAAAAATAGCATTGTGAGCAAACCATATATAGCATACAATGAAAGGAAAGATTGGGGAGCAAGAACCACTTATTTAAGAGAAGTAGTCTGAGATCAGCTTCTCTGGGTTGTTTAGACTAAGGACCTGGAAATAGAAAACAAACCAGCCATGGAGGAAAGCAGAGATAGTTGACCTCTAGCAAAAGAGTTACAAATTCAAAGTCTCAAAGAAAGAGAAACCATTAAGAGTTTAGAACACTCCGACATGGAGTAGTCTGAGAAGCTCTGCCCACCCTAAACCTACTTCTTACTCATCTGCAGTAAAGTGTAAGTTCAGACTAAATGGATGATTTAAAAACAACTTGACAGGGCAAGTTCATGTCTGTTAAGTACAATTTAAAAAAATCAATTTTGGCATAAATTCTTCTCTTTTATTTTCTTTTTGTTATAATAATTCACTTGTATTAAAATATTGGGGTATATTAAGGGAGAAGATAGTGAATTACTGACAGCTGCTGAAAATGTTGGCATCTAAAATATGTAGAACTCTGGAAGATCCAGTAAAGTGACCTAAGAGGACACAAAATGGGAGGGAGGGACCAAGGTTAAATACCAAGTCTGATATCTCACTATCTACATTCCTTGTGGGGAATCTGACATCATCCCATTCTAGGCAGTCAGTAACTCTTGAAAACATTTTTGACTTAATAGTGATTATTCTCAGTCTGATGTCCTCAAGCTACAACCCAGAGAGAACAAAGCCCAGGGTTCTTCTTAGTTAGACCTCTCCAATCACTTGGTATTCTTGAACATGTGCCTTGCTTTGTAACCTTAGGTGATTCTCTAATCGATTACTAGGTCAAAAGTGTGGGATCAAGAGCTTAAAGACGAAGGAGATAGGGTCCTTGAACTAGAGCATTGTTAGTTCAAAGCCATTCTGAGCTTCACAGTGAGTGAAGTTCCTGGACAACCTCCTGGACTATAGAGTGAAAGTTGATATCCAAAAGGAAAGGAAAAAACGGAGAGAGGGGAGAAGGAGGGGGAAACTGTACACTGAGAGATCCCTGTATTTCTTAATTCTGCTGTTAATTGCTTAAAGTATGTTGAGAAATAAGAAATGTCCAATGTTGACACACTTCTCTTTCTTTTATTCAGAGCTCTAGAGAAATTATACAGAACCCTGAACGTGTTTCCCTGGTCTACTTGAATCTGATGTTAAAGAAAAGCAGGAGGGAAAAGGTCATTCTCCATAGGACCTAAAAAAGAGCAAAAGATGCAGAAGGAAGCCTGTGAGGGATTTGACTTTTTGCTGCTGTCCCGGGTCCTCAGTATTTACATTCCAAGAGGAAGTTGTGTGCCTCGGGTCTGTTGCAGGACTTGATTTTTGTGGAGCAATGCAGCGTCATTGCTGTTAGAAAGGCACCAGACTTAGAATCACCAGTGCCAAGCCGGCTCGCAGACCGACTAGGGCTCCCACCGGAGGGACAAATCATAGTCAACTTACCTCACAGAGCTTCCTGGTCTTTATACAAAGTAGAAAGGAGTGGGACCAGAAAATTTGCCATGTCTGAGATCTGATGGAATTTTAGGAAGAAAACTGAAGAGCGATCAAAAGAAGAAGAGAGAACACAGAAGGGTCAAAGAGCTTCGGAGAGTACCTTTTGCCTTTCTGTTGGGGTCCCACCTCTGGTTTTGTTCTTAGGTCCACCAGTTTGTTTCCCTGTTGTTTGAGTATCTAATTGACTACCTGCTACTGTTCCGCTGATTGTTGGCCTTGCTAAAATCCCTGATTCCCCTGCCGTTCTCTATGTGCTTCTATGAGGGTTACTATGATGAAAATAGAGAAGAATTTAGTGTGAAGTAACATTGGCAACCGTAATGTGTCCATTTAACTTATTTTTATAGCACGTAGGCAAATACCGTTAGTCTTAGCAAGTAGTTCACATCTTTACAAAAGCATGCTTTCCCTGTCCATTTGGCCCAGGATATCACCCTCTTTGAGGCCATTCTGAATCCTGTCTCGTGTAACGATAATATATTATGAAAACAGATGTGTTAAGAATTTCCTGTACAGCAGTCAGTTGTATATTCTCTCTCTCTCTCTCTCTCTCTCTCTCTCTCTCTCTCTCTCTCTCTCAACTTCTTTTTCTGTGACTTTATTTTTCACAAAGAGAAGGCAACTCTGGAATACAATCGCTTTGTTCTGAAGACATTTGTGGACATCTTAACCCTTTGACAGAACTAGTGACGTTGTTTTCTGTATCTTTTGCTTCATCTGTCTCTGTAGAGTGACCTAGGAATTCAAGTGTAAGTTGTTTTCATTGTCAAACTCGATATTTATATACTTGGTATGCTTTTCATGTGTTATTTAATTCCGTATAATTTTCCTATATTTGTATTAAAATACTGAGCAATTAAAAGTGTCAACTAAATAGTTGATGTGTGACATTCCCTTGAGAAATATAGAAATAAAGAATAACACTTGGATTTTTTTTTCTCTGTATTCAAAACCTTCAGTTGACCTTTCTGCTTACTCATGGGTGGTATCTGAGGTGGTCAATGAGAATTACTGTAGGTAAGTCTCTTTTGATGTTTTTCTAGAGTTAAGGAGTTTCCTAGGTATGCTCTCTTGGTTTTACCTTTAAATGCCAGACTTCACAAAAGAATAGCTTAGATTGTTTCTGGCGCCATAGTAATTAGCACTCTGTCTTGCTGTGTTCCTGGTACCTTGGCTGAATCACTGCTGTGTCAGGCAGGAAGAATGAAAGAAATGTCTCCAAAGTGCCGTTCTCAGGACTCACTCCTCTCATTATTCAAGGACATTATTGAGACCCACAAAGAGGTTTTTTTATTTACATTTCAAATGTTATCCCCTTTCTGAGTTTCCCATCTATAAACCTCTTATACCTTCTCCCCTCCCCCTTCTTCTATGAGGGTGTTCCCCCTCCGCAACCACCCATCCCTTCCTGCCTCCCCACCCTGACATTCCCTACTCTGAGGGAGTCCAGCCTTGGCAGGACCAACGGCTTATTCTCTCATTGGTGCCCAACAAGGCCATCCTCAGCTCCATATGCAGTTGGAACCATGGGTCAGTCCACCACAGTTTCTAGGTGACACTAATTATATATCTTGATAGCTACCATATCTGAGCTGGAAACATAACATTTAAAAGGAAATTGTATAAGCACATGAAGCTGTCAATGTTGTGAACCCCACCTGTCAGAGTTTATGGTCAACTCCACAGCACACTTGCAAAAGAATTAGAGTGAAAAGGACAAATAGGTCCCTGGTGCTGTTGGGAAAGTAGTTTTCATTCAGTGGACCCATTGCAATGGCCTTGGAACAAAAGTAAGGATGGGTAAATTAAAGAATAGGTAATGAAGCCTTATGTTCCTTTCTCAACGCAACTCGTACCTAGGTAGATACGTCCATACGACCTAAGATTTTGATCATTCATCCCGTCCCTTTATTGAGGCCATTGCTTTTCTTACAGTTCATCTTCCAAGTAGACTTCAGAGAGCGCTACATTAATTTTTTTAATTTTTTTTTACAATTTACATTTTTATTCACTTTACATCCCACCTCAGCCCTCTCTCTCCTCTCCTCCTAATCCCACCCTTACAAATCTGCCCTCCCCGCACCCCGCCCATTCTCCTCAGAGAAGGTGGAGTTCCCTTAGGTACCATACACCCCCATCCCCCCCCAGACAGCTAGTCCCAGCAGGACTAGGCACGTCCTCTCCCACTGAAGCCCAACCAGGTGGTTCAGGTAGAGGAGGAGATCCAATAGCAGGGAACAGACCTAGAAAGTTCTTGCTCCACTTGTTAAAGGATCCACATGAAGACAAAGCTGCACATTTGATACAAATGTTTAAGGGGGCATATTCCAGTCCATGCATGCTCCTTAGTTTGTGGCCCAGTCTCTGTGAGCTCTTATCGGCCTGGGTTAGTTGACTCTGTGGGTCTTCTTGTGGTGCCCTTGATTCCTCAGACCTGCTCAATTTTATTCCCCACTCTGCACAAGATACCCCGAACTCCACTTGATATTTGGCTATGAGTCTCTGCATCTGCCTCCGTCTGCTGCCGGATGAAGTCTCTCAGGGGACAATTATTCTCCATTCCTGTCTGCTAGCATAGCAGAGTGCCATTAATAGTGTCAGGGGTTGGCTCTCTCACATGGGATGAGGCTCAACATGGGGCAGTCATTCGTTAGCTGTTTCTTCAGTCTCTGCTCCATCTTCATCACTGCTCATCTTGTAGGCAAGACAAAATTTGGGTTGAAGGTTTTTGTGGGTGGATTAATGCTCCCTCCCCTCCTCTGAAAGTCCTTCTTGGCTACAGAAGATGGCCAGTTCAGTCTCCAGATCTCTATCCGGTAGGAACCTGAGCTAAGGCCATCCCCCCACACTCCTGGATGAGGGAGGATACCTGGATTAATTATTTTTGGTTCACTAATTTACATCAGCATGCTGATTGGCTCATCAATTGCCCATCAGAATACTGAGACAATTGTACTTAAGCCAGGTGTGTTTCATGGACATATCAAGTAGTAGGGTTGGAAAGAAATAAAAAAAAAAAGAAAAAATGTAATTAAGAACATGTTCCCTTGTCTGAGAAGGCAGACAAACCAAACTTGGAGTCTCACTTTCTCTCTGCATGCTTCCTTCTACTGCCTCTAGACCAGCACTCCCACACTCATTCTAAAATTTCAATTATGAAGGATCCTTTGCATGTTTATGCATTAGAAAGAATAGGTTGAACTTTGCACAGTAAAGCAACCCGGGAAAGTTGTAAAGTTTTTGGTTCACAATAGTTCAGCCACATCCATCTCTGCTAAAATTTTAGAAAAATTCCGTGATAGAGGTAGCCCATTCAGAACCAAGGGGGAAACAAAAGAATTCTTTGATGCTGAGCTGAAACTGAAAATGATGTTTGGTTCTCTCACAACTTAGACATTCACCTTGAGAATGATTCACAGCCCTGGTCACAAAGAGAACAAACCCATGTTATTACTAGACACTGTAGTTCCCTCTACATAGAAAGTTCCAGATCTTCCAGGATAATACAGTACCCCTTGTCTCAAACTAATATACAAACAAAGCAAACTAAGCAACCAAACTAGTTATTCTTAGATAAAGATTTTCACTTCCTGAAATAAACTTTGAAAATGATTCCCCCCATATGTTTTAGTGATTAAATTGTTTTGTGTTCTCAAAATATTCTCATTTGACCTTCACATTCCTTAGAGTTGCTCAGGCAAATTAATTCTTAGGAGGCCACAGAGAGCTATGATACAACTCAAGCAATTCACCCTATGCACAGGTATCATAACCATTAGAGCCTCCAGAGTAGGAAAGGTATTAAATTCCATTTTTGTGGATATCAAAAATGAGAGTGCAGACAACAGTGGGCATTTGAAATAGGGTTAAAGTTCTAGTTCCAACTTCTAGACTTCCTGTCCAGTATTTTCCCTTCAAACTTCCGTCTACACCCATTACTGTACTGTGACCCACCTCACATCCGATGTATCAGAGTTTCCTGTTTGTTCTATCAAGATGGTCAGTCTCTGTCACCTACTCTAACTCTGTCCCCTGGTCTAAATCATCACCTTTCAATCCTGAATCATTCCTAGAGCTTCCTAATTAATTTCCCTGCTTCTCTTTCCTACTCTTTCCAGTATATTTTAAACATGGCTGTTTTAAAACATAACAAGTCAGACTCTTGCACAGATGTCTTAAGTGACTTTTTAGTTCACATTGTATAGAAGCAAATGTCTATGTGGGCCTTCAGGATGCTGCTGACACTTACGGTCACTAACAGCTCTGATATTTTGCCAATATTCTGGACACATTTCTACCTCTGAGCCCTGGTGTTTGTCTCCCTGTCTAAAGTCTCTCACATCACTTCACAGTTCTTACCTTTCTGCTGACAGATTACCCCCACCTCCCTCTGCTGGCTTTCCCCCATTGCTTGCTTCCCTAGGTAGCATATTGTACCTGGTACATGTTTAATCTGTCCGTTATCTACCTCCCTTGCTATTTCATAAGCATCATGGGGGATTATTTTATTGGCTAATAAATCTTTACTGGGCTTGAGATATTGCTCAATAGGTAAAACATTTGCCTAGAATGCACAAAGCTTCAAATTCAAACCCCAACACGCGTGAGCCAGGTATGGTGGTGCACACTCAGAATCCCACAACAGAGGAGGTGGAGGTGGGTGGATCAAAAATTCAAGGTCATTCTTGGCTGCATAGCAAGTTCAAGGCCAGCTTAGGATACAAAAGACTGCCTAAATCAAAACAAATCAATCAATTCACCTAATCAACATTCCCTGAGCAAAGTTTTTGATTTATAAATTATGGAAGGGAGGAGAAATCCATACAACTTTGCCTTTGTGCATCCTTTCTGTCCGATAGAGCAGCATGTGTCTATGTTCTCCAGTACAAAACAAGTTTTAAAAGTTGGCAGTTATGGTGCCATGGAGATGGTTTAGTCAAGTTTACTCCCAGGCCCATGTGAAAATTCATGTGCAATAGTACATGCCTGTAACTCGAGTTCTGAGAAGGCAACACTGGAATCTCTGGATTACAACCAAGCACTGCCACATCTATGTTTTAAGCACTGAGGGTCTAACTCAGACCCTCATGATTGTAACCCCAGGCTAGGAGACAGTCAAGAAGATCCTGGGGAGCTCTAGGAACAGCGGAAAGCCCTCATTTCTAAATTAATAGATAGGGAGATATATAGGTAGGTAGTGTGTGTGTGTGTGTGTGTGAGAGAGAGAGAGAGAGAGAGAGAGAGAGAGAGAGAGAGAGAGAGAGAGAGACCAAAAACAAGTACATGGACAAAAATTGGCAGACTTAGAGATAAAATGGAGTTCCTATTTTCTTCATGGCTTTTATGCCTGACCACTAAATCCAATAAGAACAATATTCAGTAGGTCCAGTAAAATCAGAGCTGGAATAAATCTCTTTCAGTGGGTGGACTCAGGAATGGTTGGTGAAATTTATAACTTGTGCAAGTTCATGTGCTGAGCTCATTCTTTCTGGTGACATCAAAACCCCCTGTTGACACTCTAGTGTCATGCCCCTCTTGCCCTCGGTTTTGTTTTCCAGCTCCTCTAAGCCAGAGTCTGTATAAGGTGGACACTTGAGACCTGACTGTGGGGACTGTGGTTGGACTGAGGAAGCAGAAAGAAAAGCCCCTGACTTCAATGGCTGCTGAGTCACAGACAGAACTGGCATCTTTCTGTGCTGAGAAGTAAATGTCAAAGTTCATGGTCCTGCTTCCATGATTTCTGTTGATTCTCCTAGCGTAGTGTTGTAATGTGTCTGAACTTCTTTCCTGCTCTGTGATAGAACACTCTGACAAAAGCCAAGAGAGAAGAAAGGTTGGCTCTGGTTCACAGTTCAAGTTACAGCCCATCATGGGGGTGGGGATGTGGAGGGTTCAGAGCCATGGTAACGAGAGGAAGCTGATCACATTGCCGTCAGCAGTCATGAAACAGAGCACACTCTTTGCTCTTAATCTAACACTGTCCTGGGTCTCTGCCTAGGGAATGGGCTTGAGTCTTGTTAAGACAGGTTTTTCCACATCAATCAACCTAAAAAAAAAGAAGACAATCCTTCATGGGCATGTCTAGGGCATCATCTTCCAAGGGATTCTAAATCCTGTCAAGCAGGCATTAGCACTGACCATCAACCCATTGACCTTAAAATCTGGAGTATGTGACCTTTTCCATGATGACAGTTATGTTCCAGATGACTTAAGTAGGATGTCACAATTGGCCTCCAGGGTTCTTTCTCCAGACAGATATCACTAAACCAGAGGTAAGACCATCAGGAGATGTCCAAAGGTCGAGAGTTCCCTGGGAACTCAGCAGTTACTTTGAGATTTTTTTCTTTCTGATTCATGTTAATCAAGAAATTAGAAAAATCCCACTTATACCACATACAATTTGAATGTGATAAATCTTCACTTGTTTTTTTTAACTAAAAGAAAACAAAAACCAAACAAACAAATCAGGAACTCAACAAAATCAGTTTCAGGTTTTTTGGGCGTAGCCTTTGTGTCCCAGTTTGGTCCTGCTTCCATGATTTCCGTTGACTCTCCTAACGTAGTGTTGTAATGTGTCTGGTTACAGAGACAGACAGAAGCTCAGCTGCTCCAATATGCTTTTCAAACACCACACAATTCTGGTCATGGTTGCCTCTGTATCTAAAAATTTCCTTAAATTTTAGGAAACATATTGGTTTCCCTTTTTATAAATAAAAGACACTATCATTTCTATCTCACGTAAAAATAAATGAGATGGTGGCTTTAATGAAATGATGGTAAGTAACATATTTCGAGGCCAGATGGCTCTGTGTGCAATTCTGGGAAACATTAAATTTCCAGTGAGCAGCTAAACAAACAGTGAGAAGTCTGGCGGAGGCAGCAGGTCACTTCAAATGGATGAGATTGGCCTATCAGGGCTTGTGAAATGCACCTGAAAGGGATCTGTATTTTAAGTGGGAAAGGTTTCCTTTTCCCCGTGAAGTTTTTAAAAGGACTGTCCAGTTCAGGGGCTGCTAAGACATGATTGGGAGCCATTCAGAGCAATGGGACACTTTTCCGTGTTGGAGGCAATGTTAATTTACTCATGCGAAGAGGAACATAACCTCAAGAGAATTCCGGGTCTAGTAGATTCACAGTGTGTTTGACTTGGCCAGAGCCTATCCAAGTGGCAGTTTAGCTAATAGACAGCACTCTTGTATTAGCAGAAGTTAGCAATAGAGGTTGTTTCAGAGATTGGGCAACACACAGCCACTGGGTAAACTGAAACTTCTTGCTGTATGTAGTCTATGAGACACAGTGGCCTCTGAGTCTCCATGGACAAAGCTGAATGACATTCCCAGATGTTTGAAAAGTCTCACAAGGATCTTTTCTTAGATCTCACTCAAGGAGTTCCCACAAGCCTTTCTAGTGTGGCTTAGAAGTCAGGCAGTTGAAACTTCAATGTTGTTAATGACACTTATGTGGTCTGATAGAGTATTAATTTCTAGCACACCTGAGCAAACTATTTCTCTATTTATAAAGAGTGTTAGTGTTAGAACTCCAGAGTTTACTGGAAGCTAAATGTTTTCTAAACTGGTTTCCTATACAAGGTTTAAAGCTATCTCCAATATGAGCTTTGCACTGACTTCCTGAATCTTTGGCAATGAAAATTACACAGCAGGACAGATTTTTTTTCTCTCCAGTAAAATGGTTTTGATTGTTTAAACCAGGGTGTTTATTTCCCTTGGAAGCAAAGAGGTGTGTTCCAGTACATTCTTAGCTGGGGAAAGACAAGACATGTCTGAAGATAACAGATTAACAACAAAATATAAATATATATTAAAAACAAAAGAACCAAATCAAAGAAGCAAATACATAAATCCAAACTTGAATTAGATTTTATTGAAAGTCCTGTTTTTAAAACCTAAACATACCATAGGGAACATGGACAAAAGATGACGAGAAAGAAAACAAACTATTGACAAACTTAGGGACCACATAGGTTTTGATTTTCAAGGATAGAATATAAGTACTAATGCCACTTAGAAAGGAGTTCCTATTACTGCATTTTATACTAAAAACATGAGAATAATTTTTATATAGTTCTTAGGAGATGAAGTGCATCATTTCTCCATAGTATATTATACAATGTATTTCTGTATTAGAATAGTGTTTTAAGTGATTAAATAAGCAATGTATATCCAGCAATGTGCAATCTTTGAGCAAAATGTCATTCCACAGACACATAACATGCTGAGCATGAGAAATAGGAACAGCAGAAGGAACTAATAAACCCCTGCTGGAGAAAATTTCAGCAGTTAAGAAAACATAAAATAAAGCTATTTGCATGTATTCAGAGGCAACCTGTGGAAATTCATAACGTAATGTCATATATAGTGAAACAAAATGTCCAAATGCAGATTGGGTGCCCCTGATGCAAAGTATTCATACTTGAAAGTAGAGGTATTTTAGCTAATTATAATTTTAAATTTATGTATGGCATGGTTATCTTGGAATTTGTGTTAGACCCAAGTCTAAAGACAATTTATGTTTCATATAAATCAACATATATATATATATGCTAAATGGAATTTGTACACTATTTTTGTTTTTAAATTTTTTATTACCTGTGCATTGCCTAAAGGAAATGTGATGTTTGTATGTACACAAGTACACAAGCATGCACGTTCATGCATACAAATGCTCACGTTCATGCCACAGCACATGTAGCACATGTGCCACTCAGAGAACAGTATTTGAGACTTGATTCTTCCCTTCCATTGTGCCTTCTGAGGGATCAGAGCTCTAGTCATCAGGCTTGTGAAGCAAGAGCTTTTGCCTGCTGAGCCATCTCCGAGGCACTCACATGGAGACCGTGGTCCATCATGTGAGGTCACATGACTCACTCCCCACATGACATTGTAGTCAGTTGAAATGTTTTGATTTTTGCAACATTTTAGATTATGTACATTCAGCCAGTATGCAATTCAGTTTTCAGAGCGATTTCATATAATTACAAATGTAACACTGTGATCCATTAAGCATAGGTGATAGGAATCCCTCTCTCAGTAATTGTCATTCTAGAAATGAGTTAACAAGGATCCAGGTACTGAACATGTATTTGAACACGTGGTCCCAGTTGGTGTTTGAGAGGGTTTATAGCATGTGGTGGTAGTTTGAAAGAGAACATATAGGCTCATATATTTAAATATTCATGGTCTGCACTTGCTGGAACTATTTAGGAAAGATTAGGAGATGTGGCCTTACTGGAAATAGTTTGCCACTGGGGTTGAGCTTTGAAATTTTCAAAATCCCACCCTATTCCTGATGTCTTGCCCTCTCTCTCTACCTCATTCTTATGGATCAAGATATGAAGTCTCAACTACTGTTCCAGTGCCATGCCTACCTGCCTGCTGCCATGCTCTCCCATCATAATGGTCATGGGCTCACTGTCTGAAACTATAAGCCTCCAATAGACCTTTTGTCTAAGTTGCATTGGTCATGGTGTCTTATCAGAGCTATAATTAAGACATGGAACTTTTAGAAGGGGGAGCCTTGCTATGATGGCTATGTCACTGGGGGTGGACTTTGAAGACTTAGAGCATGGCTCCACTTCCTGTTCCCTGTCTTTGCTAATGATAATGGGATCAGCCAGCTTCCTGTGTCATCCGTCTCTTTCCTGCTGTAACAAATTCATCCCTCTGCCACCATAATCTAAAAGCTTTTCTTTCTTAAATTGTATCGGTCATGGTATTTTTCACAGCAACAAAAAATAAGGCATCTTGTTGGACTTCATTCTTGGATTGCATAATGGTCATGTGTTACAGTATTGCTTGGCCCTTCTGTTCTTTTCAGACACCTTTTGCTCCTTTTTAGCCACTGTCAGTGTGCTCATGAAGCCATGGTACTCAGAGCTCCAAGCTGAAAATCAATACCAGAAGGATTATTTCTTCCCTGAAGGAACTAGCTGACTCCCTCCTTTCTAATTCTAACCATATAAATGTCTTTTCCCCTTCTTGCCTTGACTCAAGAGAATCCAAAACCCAATCTAGTGCTATGAAGTGCAGAAGGGAAAAGCATAAGGCATGAAAGACACAAAATGAAAAACAACAAGAAAAACAAAACTAATCCACTATAGAGCTCACTGTCCCGAAAAGCTACTCTGATCATATTTTGTAAATTTAAACATGACATTCCATTTATGAAATTGTATTTGCTATTATGGTTGATATCAAAATGCTCATCTATTTGGTTCCAAATTTCCCACTGTATTATTTTTAAAACTTAAACTTATTTAGTGTGTATGAGTGTGTGTGCATGTGTGTGTGTGTGTGTGTGTGTGTGTGTGTGTGTGTGCTGTGTGTGCTTATGTGTCCTTCTGTGTGCCTCAGGGCACATGAAGAAGTTAGAGGGCAATTTTGGAGAGTCAGCTCTATTCTTCTATGTAGGTCCCAGGGATAGAAATCAGGTTAGCAGACTTGATGACAGGTTCTTCCTGGAAAGAAAAGAACAAACAAAAATGACCCTTAAATCAACTGATATGGTGACAATATGAGGCAGTTTCATCAAGCCTAAGTTTCTTGACATAATCCTCACCCAACTATGAGACTATAATTTGTTGGCTACAGTGGGAAATTGAAAAGTAATGGTATATAATGGTGACAAAAGCAGTCAACTTATATTGATGACTTTGTTGTCTTATCAGGCTTAGTACAGATTGCTGCTCACATCGCATGTTATTTAATATTCACAACTCTGTAAGAGGGACTGTGATTTTGACCTACAATCAATAACAGCAAACTCAAGAGGCATAGGTTAAGTAAGTTTTCTAATTATAAAGTAGAAAAGCTAGCTATTACCATATGGAAACAGTTTTGATGTCTTTGACATTCAGAAAGTTGTGGTTTTGTTGTTGTTTTAAACCTTTTAAAGAATTTCTTCAGGAAAGAATACCTGGATTCTAGTCTGGTTATTATACAATAGTTCATACCACTATCTTGTAAGGTAGAGGAAAAGTAAACCAAGGTTACATTTTGAGGTTAGTGTAACTATGTAGAAATATCATTCCTCAGCCAGGTGTGATGATACATCCTGGATATTCCATTACTTGAAAGACAGAGACAGAAGATCGGGATTTTAAGATTGTCCTTAGCTATTCAGAGTTGAAAGCTACCCTGGGTTACACTATACACGCTCTCCAAAAAAAAGAAAAAGGAAGGAAGAAGAGGAGGAAACAACAATGTTGAAAGAAAGTTTGCTTTGTCTCATGGTTTCAGAATTATTTTAGCCCATCACAATGGTGGTGACACGGCTACATGACTCCACCCACGTGGTGTGGGTGTGTGGTGCCTCCTACTCACGAGGCAGTGAACCATAAAGAAGAGAGTTAGTTACGAATCCAGGGGAGGCTATTATCTTCAGCCTATTCCTACTGGTCTATTTCAATGGCCAGGCTCCTACTTCTAGAGGCTCCTTAGCCATCAAAACAGTGCCTCAAGCTGAGCACCAAGTACTTATTGCTGCCGACCACCCAGGGGAGTGTGTCAGCAGAGGGACCAAGGCTTGGATTTCAGGTAGAGAATGGATTTGGTGTGACAGACAGACACCAACTCAAGGTGTGTGCTGTTGCAAGAAGCTTTACTTCTTGGCATAGATTTAAGCAGTTAGAACAGGTGCATCATAATTGGCAATCATCCAACTCTTATTCATCACCCCAACAATGTCCCTTGTAAGGAGAAAAGCTGAACATACAGTCTATGAAACAGTTCTCAGCCACAAACAATAGTTTAAAAAGCTACAGTTATACTGCCAGATTTGTGGGCACCAGGTATGCATTCATCATTTATCTTTGTCATAATAAAGTTTAAACTCTAGATTTACGGCCCCTCAGAATAGTAAGGAAACTTGTAACCATAGTTAACTCTTGATAAGTTTGTTCAACTTGTTGGAACTTGTCTATGATCTTTTTAAAAGAATCATTACTATTTTGAATCATGCTAAACAAAACTTATCCAAAAGGAGGAAAGGCTTATCTGGCACACTCATGTTGTTAATAACTGCAATTAATTTCTCTCCTATTTACTGGGAGCCAATGGGTACAGCAGTTGAATTCATCGCAGCCATTGAGTTCATCAGGATCATGATGGTGTGAGACATTTCCGCCTCTGAACTTTCAGTTCCTGAGACATCTAAAGGTACATGACCATCTTGCCACACTGCTATATTCTTAAAATCAGATATTGTTGACAGACTTAAAAGTGTTAAGATCACCAAGGCTAGAACACAGAAGGCACCTCCACCGCAAGCATAGACCCTAGTCATCATCTTTTCGTAGGAAGACTGCCAGGGACCTCCAGGAGGCCAAGCCATTCTAGGCACAGGCCTCTGTTCTGGACAGAAATGAAACACAAGAGCTTCACGTCACATAGACTCTACTGGAGTGGGTGTGGCAACTTACAACCTTACTTTTGGGGGATATTTGAAATTTACACTATAACACCTCTTCAAAAACTATTTCACTAGAGTTCAATGAAGCTGAGAGATTAAAAGAGGAAACAGACCTATGTGAACTGAAGAAAGGTGGAATGATGTAGGAAGAGAACCTCCTCCACTCTGACATCCAATCAGGAAGCATAGAAAAACTACCTTTGGCCTCTATATAGCCACATATTCATTTCAACAAAAAGGGGTTTTTATTTTTTTGCTTGTTTTGTTTTGTTTTTTTAAAGCAGAATATGAGTAAGGTTTTCTAGTTAGCTCCAATGATCTAAGATAAGACAGAATCATTTCTCTAGAGAGGCTCTAAGTGAATTGCATAATACAGAACAGTGATGGAGTATAGTGTAGTTAACAAATATTCCAGGAACACATCTGTGGAGCACCAAGTGTGGATAAGGCATGAAAGCAAGAAGCAGAAGGATACGGTGGATAGCCAGAAAAGAACAGAGAAGGGAGGCTGTGTTAGATACCCCACCTATGGTATACAGGGAGTTTGAGATGCCTCTTCACTATAGCTTACAACACATTGACTTAGCGTGAAATACTATACATTGATAAATACACCTCACAATGAAAAAATCTGATTCACTGAGGTTTGACATATTTTACTTGGACCAGTGGCAGTGCGTGCCCAATTCATAAATAGAAATTTCCTGGCTATGCTCATGTTACACAACATAAAGGGAAAAGGGGAATTGGATGCTATTTCTAGACTCTGTTGTTTTTCCCACACTGAATGTGGGAAATGTTTCCTCTTTCAGCTGACGGTAAAACCAGTGAGCCAAAGCAACCTCAGGGTGTGTCAGATCTGACCTCCATATGTTGAACATAAATGACAGGAATTCACTAAACAGTCTGTTCACACAGGTAATGATGAGGATTTTATCTTGGGTTGAAAAGTTTTCACAAGTGTCTTCATGAAGAAATGAACACAAAAAACAAGTTGACACTTTGTAACTGTGTCATCTGTGAATGTGTCCTACTTCACTGTCTTGTATGTCAGACCAGAACTTTATATTTAGCTCATGCTGTGGAAAGAGCTGAGATGATGTTCACATAGCATTCTGCCTACTGCTTACAATCACCACTGCAGCTACTCATGTTGTCTTTGTTCATAGGGTTTCTAGAACTCCCCATGTCTCCAGTCTATTCATCCTCTTCCCCAAGGGCTTGGGATGTTAGCATTTAGTATAACATAAATAAGTTAATGATATTTCCCCATACTTTTTCCTGAGATCATGAGAAAAGTAATTGTGTTGGTTTGAATGAAAATGGATCCCATTTGCCCATATAGAATGGCACTATTAGGAGGCTTCTCACCCTAATAGTTACTGGAGGAAGTGTGTCACTGGGTGTAGGATTCAAGTTTCAGAAGCTCAAGCCAGGCACAGTGTCTCTTTTTCTTCTGTTTGTCTATGGATCCTATGTAGACCTCTCAGCTATTTCTCCTGCACCACGTCCACTGTGTGCCACTGTGCTTCCTGCCCTGACAATAATACAAAAATCCAGTTCAATCTCTGAATTGTGAGCCAGTTCCAATTAAATATTTTCTTATATAAGAGTTTCTGTGGTCATGGTGTCTCATCACAGCATTAGAAACTCTAAGACCAAAGTTTTCTTGTATAAAGCAGAAAAGGGGAATATTAACAGCTATCAATGTGGGGAAATAGAAATTAACACTTAATATTATTTTGACATGTGCTTGAAACATAATAGGTGTTCAGTAATGATGATCATTGTTTCCTTTATCTCATCAAGAGGAGAGCTGAAAGATACTTTCACACAAATGAAAGAAGATTTGGGAAAGAGGAAATAGATGTGTTTGGGGGTGGAGGTTTAATTGTAACTGTATAGTTCCCCATTCTTGCCCCCAGAAAATGACTATGACTTTATTTTGGAAAATGGATCATGAAGGTAGAATTTAAGATAAGGATCTTGAGGTAAGATCCTCCTGGAATCTGAAAATGCTCTAAATCCAGTTGAAGATGATGGTGAAAGCAGACACCAGAACAATGTAGCCACAGGACAAAACAGTAGCATCACCAAAATCTGGAGGAGTCCAGGGACAGTTTTTCTCTGAAGACCTTAAGGAACTCAGACCTGCCAAAACTTTGCTTGTGGCTTCAGGCCTCCAGAACTGCAAGGTAGTTCATTTCTAATGACTTTCCAAAGCCAGGAAACAAATAATCTCAATAGTGGATGACCTTGTCTCAAATAGGTAGATAAATAAATATTTCAGTATAATTACTGAGTTAATGATCATGTACCACATTAGAAGTCGATTGAGATTTTCCCTTTTAATATTTGTTATATTTGCATATTTCTGAGCATAATATCCTGGACTGACTCCTCGGGAATCCCCAGACTTTATTCCCATTATTGCTCATTGTTCCTGGCTGGGGTAAGAATAATAGAATGAAATCCAAACACAAAGTCTCTGTTGACCTGGCCTGGAAAACAGACAGACATAGCAGACATAGTTTCTTATCTGGGCAGCTGCCTCCCTAAAACAGGTTCATTTACCATCTTCTATTTCTAGGAGAGCCTTCACTATGAGCAAATAAAGAAGTTGCCATCCTTGTATTACTATCTTGTTTCTTTGGACTGCTAGACTATCAGAGACAAAAAGTAATTTCATTGACTTTAAATACAGATTAAATAATACTCTTTGTTCTTGTGATCATAAAGAATTAGTATTTTGGAGGTGCTGGAGGCAAAATTCAGAACACATGGTGTGTGTGTGTGTGTGTGTGAGAGTGTGTGTGTGTGTGTGTGTGTGTGTACCTACCAAGTATCTACTTTATAGTCAACTCAATCTAAACAAGTCTAAGGATAAACTATTTGTCCTGCACACATATTCTCTCCTGGATCCAAAATGAATAACTGTGACCTCTGCTTTGAAATGTCTAACAACCTTCCTATCACCTGCATACAAAGCAGAGGGGGTATTCCTACTGCATAGCAGTATGTCTCCAGCCCTGAGCATAACACCTCACAGAGAGATGAGGTACTCAATACAGCTTTGTTACATAAAGATCAAACACCGATGACCAAGGTAAGAACCCATAGATTTCACTAGAGTCTTCAATGTGTTGTCACTTTCTTCTGCCTGTGATGGAAAAGAAAGATTCATTTTTGCTCATTGTTTCAGAGGCCTACACTAGCTTGTTCCAGTATGTCTGTGCCTGTGGTGAACCTCGATGCAGAGGGAATAGAAAGGGTAGGAAGCTAATGAAAAAAAATACAATCCACGGAAATCCATGTTCCGTGAGACCCCTATCCTCAACTAGGCCCCACCTCCTCACAGCCCACTCAGCTGTGAGTCCATTGACAGGCTTAATATCCTCATGAGCCAATCAGATCTCAGTAGTATCTCCAACTGGGAACCAATCCTTCAACAGAAGAGTCTTTTAGGAGGACACTTCGTTTCCAGAACTTTAGCAGACTTCACCTAAAAAGCTAAGAACTGTTTGGGGAGGATAACATGACCCTGGGGAGCTGATGGCCTGGGCTTATGTAAAAGCCAGAGAGACTCCAGGATCCTGTTGAGGCTTTGGTAGCAAGACAGTCACAGAAAGCAAACTTCCTCTGCTTCATGCTTCTACCTTCTCCTCCTGCCATTTTTGTTGCAGTTGATTATTTTTTAGATTGTAATTTACTTACATTTCTCTTCTCTCTTTCTTCTCTACAACCCTTCTACAAACCCGTCCCCATTCTCCTTCAAATTCATGGTCTCTTTTTTAAATTAAATGTTATTGTATGTATGTGTGTTTATATGTGTATACATAATACACATACATACCTATGTATATGTGCATATACATATATAGATACACACACACACACACACACACACACACACACACACCCTCTGCTCTCTCCCATCCAGCTTTACCCAGTTGCCTGGAGCTCTCTGTACAGAGTAGAGGCCTCATGGACTTTTCCCTGTCCAGTTTCATGTGTTTATTGGTGTCATTATTGTTCAGCTTACAATTGGGCAACCTGACACTGGGCAGTCAGATTGATGAGATGGACCGGTGTAGCTCCTGATGTTACGAAGAGACACAATCTCACAGCGAACTCCTTGACCTCCTGGCTCTTACTATCTTTGTGCTCCTCTTCCTCAATATTCCCCGGCTGTAGGTGCAGGTGTATTTTGTAGATGTGTCCCTTGGGATCTTCTTGAGCCACTTTGCAGACTAATTCCTGTTGGAATTGTCATGCCTATGAAGAGATTGTGGAATCAAATTTTAACAGATAACTTCAAGATAAAATGAGGTTTTTTTTAAAGAAGTGGTGGGAAATTGGATATGTTTGTAGTTTACTACTAGCCAGGCACCATGAAAGCTGGCTTATCTTGCTTCATTCTATTTTATTATGGAATGTTCAATGTCTTGCCCTTACACACAGTATACAAGCAAAGAAACCAAAGAGCTAATTAATCACGGTTCCATAGTTTTATTTTAATAGTGTATATTTTCAATTTTCTTCTTTTTGTTCTTTTGTGGCTGTGAAATGGGGCATTGGGTCATGGCAGAGAGAGTCCAAGGAAAGTATCCTGGCTTCAGTCTCTCTGTTTCCCAGCTCATTCCTCTGTTTGTTTTAGTGTCTGGCCTAACTTTTCACCTTTCTTCTCTGTTTTTTTATGCCAAAGCATTTCCTGGTATCACTGGCCTCTGAGACACTGGAGAGAAAGCTTTAGCTCCTTCCTCAGTTTCATAAGAATCTCAGAAATGCTGGTAACTTTCTCCCTGAGTCGCCAAAAGATTAAATACACAGAGTTTTGGAGTCTGGGGATGTGAGATAGAAACTTAACTGTGCTGATCATCAAGCAGTCCTGTAGGCTTGAAGACATTTCAGTCTTGGGGAAACTAATGGGGGAAATCTATCCTTATTCCAACAAGGTAGCTTCAAATTGGTTACAACTAAATTAATAAGGGGCCTGCTGCTAGAAAAGCAAAAGAGAAAGCAGACTGGGAAGGTTTATTGGACAAACCCCAGACACTAAACTAACTCCCTGGAAGGAAAATTTGGAAGTGCATCAGGAAAATAAGTTGCAAAACATAACACAGGTGGACCTCCACAGAGATTTTGAAACAAGTCTCCCTCCCTTTGAGCAATCAGATCTACAGGGTTCATTACAGCGCCTGGTCTGATGCTTGATATCTGCCCAAAGAAAAGGCTTGATTGTTCCCTCCTGTACTGAATGAATTCCACTCTCTTTTTTTTCCTTTTCTATTTTTTTATTGATTATTTTATTTATTTACATTTCAAATGTTGTTTCCCTTCCCAGTCACATACCATCCCCCAGCCCTTTGCCTCTAAGAGTGTACTCCATCACCCATCCTCGCACCCACTCTTGCCTCACCCCTCTAGCATCCCCCTTCACTGGGGTATCAGACCTCCACAGGACCAATCGTCTCCCCTCCCATTGATGCCAGAAAGGCAATCCTCTGCTACATATGCAGCAGGAGCCATGAACCCACCCATGTATTCTCTTTGGTTGGTGGTGTAGTCTCTGGGAGCTCTGAAGGGTCCTGTTAGTTAATGTTGTTCTTCCACTCTTAAAAACAATCCTGTTATCTGCTTTGAAGTCTCTATGTGTCAAAGGGCAGGGCAGCAAGAACCTGGCAAATGGCAGAGTTCAGAATTGTGTTTGAGCAAGAGAAGCTCGCTGTGCAACTCAGGATGGCTCAAACTTATAAAATGGCACCCAGGTTGACTTTGAGCTTAGCTTCCTGAGTACTAAGGTTACTGGCATGTACCACCACACCCAGATTCAGGAAAGAAAAATCTTATCATCAAGCATATCCAATGGGGGAACCTACCCTCTTGCAAACGATATGCTTGTCTTTGATTGACTCATTTGATTTCTTTGCAACAACACAACTCCAATCTGGGATGACAACAGCGTTTACTCAGGAGTTATTCACAGGGTACACCCTTTATGTGACATTTTAGGATTTCATTACTCTCCCAGGGAAAAGTTCGAGATCTTCCATTACATCTGAAGTAAATATTAGTTTGACTGAAAATTGTGATAACTATAAACAAAAAGTTGTGGTAAGGTCCATCAAGGTTCTCAGAGGTGAGGTGTGCTCTTTGGCCTTTTACAAACTTTTGCTGTATATGGTGCTTGCATGACCTGACCTTTGTCTCTCTGAATGTCAAGGCTTTCCTTAGGGCTCCGCTCTGGTGAAATATGTGCAGTTCCACTAACAGACTCGCAAACTGTGGTCCAGTGCTTTGCTCTTCCGATCCTTTCAAACTCAATGTACTCAGTTGTTTGTCTCCCTTAAGGAATGGGGCAGTGCAAAGAGCAGGAAAGACAATGAGAAGACAGGAAGGAAGTGTGCAGTTCATCTCTCACTACCGGACTTCTGCCTCTGTGTGGAGAAAACTTTCTTATGTGCACCACATGTAACTTACAGTTTTTCATTCCTTCTCCCTTCACCTGTCTCCTTCACTTTCACCCCCTATAGTCTACCAAGTGGAAGGGTTCAGAGGAGGTCAAAATACCGGAGACTCATGGCCATAATCTGGGTTGGATTCATTACAAAGAATAACAATCGGTATTTGTTATATAGAATTTGCTCACTAATGACCTGAACCACTAACAAATATGTTTTGTTTGGTATAGGAAGTGTTCGATAAAATTTGGAAAGTTCCTCTAAAAAGATGAATTCCTTGATTTTGTAAGGAAACAGCACAGTAACTCCAACCGGCCCACACTTGCCTGGGTGTCCGGCTCCCACACAAACCCATGGCTTCTTACAGGCAACAATTATGCTTTGCTGGAGAAAATGAAAAAGAAAATATTTATAACTCAGAATAGTAGCCAGAGCTCTCTCTTGCTGTAGACAGAATAGTAGCCAGAGATCTCTCCTGCTATATATAGAATCTAATTTCTCCCAACTGTGCTATGAAAGGGGCAAGAGGAGACCATACTTCAGAGATATGATTGCTTTCTCTTCTACAGCCAAGCCACTGTGTCTACGACATTTAGAGTTAGCTTTCTGGACGTGGCCCACAAGAGATACTTAAAAGGGGCTAGTTCCCGTTACTGCAATTAACGCATGCTTTCAAAACATTGCCATTTTTAACTAGTGGATTCTGTAAACAGTTTATTAATGGAGCAGACATCAGAATTTGGTCACTAATGAACACAACCACTAGCAGATGTGTTTGGCTTGGCATATGAAGTGTTGGATAGCATTTGGAAATCTCCTGTAAAGGTATGAATTCCTTGATTTTGGAAATACAAAGTAACTCCAGGGTGCCCATGCTTGGCCAGGTGTCTGGCTCCCACATAAACCTATGGCTCTCCACAAGCAGCAGTTACACTTTGCCAGAGCCCAGCACATCTTGTTGCTTTTTCTATGGGGGCTGAGGGGAACATTCCTTTTGGTTAACTGCCTGGCTACTCTAGAGACTGGATTTGTGTCTTCTGATCAACAGGAATTAACATACATCTGGATGGCAGGCTCTGCCTCCTTAGGGAAGCTCCCTGGGAGATCCACTCCACCCTTCTAAAGCTCCACTAATCTCCTCCTCTCCTCCCCTGAGCTTGTCTATCCCCATTCCTGGCACCACTAAGCATCTTAAATATAGTTTTAGCTCTCCTGAACCTTGCATATTCAACATGGTGAAGATACCTGGTCAGCAGATCAGGTCTTCCCCAGCTCAGAATGAACTCCGATAGATCCCTTCCAAAGACTTGTTTAGTTCCTCACAGTTGAGGGCAAGTGGATCACATTCTGTGACTCCCTTCAGAGGATGACTTTGGAAGCTACAGTTAGGCACTCAAGAGCAGAACAATTCTATATAAACAAAAGAGTTTTTCCCTAAAATCTAGGAAATATGACAGATGAGATGAATTGAATTTCCGAACAATAGGACAAGGCATTATTTACATAAACCATAACTTCTTTATGTGGCTACCTATAAGATGCAAACATCTGGAGCAGATGTTTTGTGTTTACACATGTTCTTTCCCCCACTCAAACACAGGCTAAGCATCCTCTCCTCTCTATCCTGCTTTCAGGTTCCCCAGGCTAATATGTGTTAGCACTTCTCCAGCTTCATATTTTTTCTATTTTATTTGGGAATATTTCTGTGTTTTTTTTCTTCAGTGGTCTGCAAGACAAAAATCTATCTATATTTTTTTTCTGTTTATCACCAGTAGCTACGAGAACTAGGTGCACAATGTTTGATACGTGTTTGTAGACTGGAGTTGCTCCAAATTTAAGACCCGCAAATGAACTTCAATTGTTTCTATTAGACACTATAGATAAGATTGACTGCCTGAGTCATGTGATGTGGTAAGGGCATGTACAGATTCGTGAAAAGCTTTCAAATATGAGCTCTCAGTCATGACCTGTTTCCTACTTCTTCCGGATCATGTGAAGGATCATAGAAGGTGCTGGATTAAAATGTAGCTGAAAATGTTAAGATAATGTGTGGAGACCTTCACGTGGTTGAGTGATGATCAGGAATAATCATCTTTTAGGAAACTCTTACTAATGGAAAAAGACAGACTGAGAACAATAGAAGACCAAAGTCCAGGCTTCTTTCTCATTAGCTGCTGTGATTTGGCATGGCTTGTTTTCCAAAGGTTTGTAGGGTGGAAGTGTGGTATTCATTGAGTTGGTCAAGTGGTTAAGTTCTGAACCTGCTGGAAGACATTCAGGTCAAGGAGGCTTGATCCTCATAATTAGATTAAATAATATATTAAACCTATCTTGCAAAAGGCTGTTTAAAAGTGAAGTAATTCACACCCATTAGCCTTTATTCAAGTAGAGTCTTCATTTTTACTTTTCTACTATGCTGTGACATAGCCAGGGTAGCATTTACCAGGTCACTGCTTCCATAATTTCTGGACCATCTAGTCGTCTGTGTTATATATAATACAGGTAAAACTCGTTTTGTAAACAAAGCTCCCAGCCTGGGATATTTCATTTTAGCAACTCAAAATCAGCTAAGATAAGAAATTGATACCAAGAAGATGGACTATTGTTATAGTGATAGGTAGAAATTTGCAATAAGCTTTAGACTTGAGTAATCAGTAGAGGTTAGAATAATTTGGGGTGCAGGCTAGAAAAGGTCTTCATAGATGGAATGTAACAGTGATTCTAGTGAGAGCTCAGAAAGCAGGGAAACTAGAAAAGGGCTGGAATTTCTTAGACAGGCATTGAGTGCTCTTGACCATAACACTGATGGAAACGGTGGAAAGCAACTACTTGATGAGAGGAGCTGATGAAACAAACATGATCCTGTTGGAAATTAGAATCAACCCTGCCCTTTCTGCCACAATATTGGAAAGAACCCGGCTATGTTGTACCAATGCCTAGGGATTTATGGAAATTCACATTTGAAAGTGTGGCCTAAGGAGTGTCTATAACAAGAGTTGTTTCTACACAAAATATAGAAGAGCCTATGTGGGAAATTTAAAGCAGTTTTGATAGACAAAAGAGGTTATTTAAAAGAGAAAACAGGACAGAAAATCTGGTTGGAAAGTTTCAGGCTGGTCAGGAAAGGGCATGAAAGAAATGTATAAGGTTATGTCCCAGCAGCTGGCTGCCAAAGATTAGCATAAACTAAAAGGAGCCGGGTGTGATACATCCTTCCAAGAGAAAACAATATGTTGGGGTCATAGAAAGAATTTGCGAAGCCGTCTCTCTCCTTAGAATGAGCTCATATGCCTTAGAGATAGTGTGGGTTCAAGAAATGGGCCTGGTGTGATTTCTACAGTCTCTTTGAATAAGGTCACCTCAAGACTTAACTGCATGCTTTGCAGCACACTGCTCTGAGCCCGTCCAGCTGTCAAAGAGAGCTTCTCAGGCTGCCACCCTGGAGGAAGCCAAGCAGAAAGCTATACACAAGGTCTATTCTTGTGTACAGACATACAAAATGCAAAAGTGGTAGGGTCCTGGCAAGTTCCATCAAAACTTCAAAGACACTGTGGGAAGACCGGCTTGTGGTAGAAGAAAAACTGTCACAGCGCTGTCCTTCTGTTCTACTTCCGGGTTCTGATAACCAATGGAGAATAGTTGTCTTTGCAACCATTTTTTTTTTTGTCTCACAGTCTGCATATTGCTGGGAGAGGGGTGTGATTTTTCTCCTTATTTCCCCTAGGATATGCTTTTTCTTTACTACTCCATGGAAAGATGCTGCTTTGGGCCTCAAGGTAACTTGATGATTTACCAACTTACACTCTTTGTTATATAGTCCAAGTTCCCCAGGTCATTCTTTCCTTTGCCTTAAAGATGTCTGTGGTATAAGCTCTACATACACAAAGCATCTGCATTGGTTATAACAGAGCGAAAATGAATAGTCCTTTTAATTATCTATCTTCATCTAATATCCATGATTTTCATGTGAGGGTTATTTTGACTCCAATTATAACTCCAATTATACCAAAAGATACTTGTAGTTTTTAAGAACAGTTTATGGACTGCTACTGATACCTTGCTGACAGAGGCCAGGGGTGCTAGTAAGCATCCTGCAGTATCCTCTCACATCCTCCATAGCAAGGGATGGTCCAGTTAGTCTCAAAGGGGCTATGCTTGAAAATGTTTATCTAACACTATGCAAACACTACTTCCTTGCTAGAACTGGGTACTCCAAGATAAGAGGTGTTCAAGTCTTAACTCTCAGGTATACAGAATATCTTATTTGAACATAGTCGTTACAGATGCAATTAAGTTGGATCCACACTTCCTCGCATGGTACCCAGAGCCAATATGATTTCGTACCTATAAATCCCACATACCTGACTCTGTTCTACTCAACTGTAAGCAATTATCTTTGCAAGCACAAGATTTTAAATATACATGGAGCAAATCAAAGAAGAAAGCTAAATTCAGTATTGTTGCTTTATCTAGTTTTTATTTTTGTCAAGTATGAGTCTCGAATTCATTGTATTTCCCTTGAAGACTTTGTATTGAAGATATTTAAGAGAAGCTAACATCACCAATAGAGGACTTTGGCTAAAGCACTGGGAGATTTTTCCCTATTTGTGTCTGTCATAAATTCTAAGTAATTAAGGTAATCTCATTTACTGGATTTGTGAATTCAGGTTTTAAAATGCAGAAATGCTTAAGGGAACCACATGGGGTTACAGGTTTTAGCAGTCAACTATACTAAAGTTGACTGCTTTAAGAAGGTTTTTCTTTTAGAGTTTCCATATTGCTCTCTGAGGCACTCGAGGAAAGCCACTATTGTAACAATAATGATGTGTGACTACAGCTGGAGATGTTTTCAGGAATCAATCAGGTGGATGGAACATGTTGAACTCAGGAGCAAGCAAATTGTCACATGTCAGCATTTTGCATGTTGGATACATATTCTGGAAAGAACGAAATGCTTTAAGTTTACATGCAATATCTAATATTTTCTATACGTTCTGTGAAATACGGAAGCTAATCAAGCAAGTATAAACTGTACTTGGTTTTAGTATATTTCCCGTATTTAGAAATTTTACTAGTTTTTTTTCCTAAAGTTGTGTTAACAGGTTTTTTTCCCAAGCCATTTCCAGTTTGTAACTGCAGTGCTCTGAAATTCCAGAACAGCACAAGCTACAGCAAGTGTTGTTTTCTGTAAACAAAAGCTTCTAAGGAACATAAAACCAAAAATGTTCGGAGGACACCATCTTAGGATCGTTCCAAAGCACTGTTCTGATGAAAACGGTATCAGTGCCAAAAGCAAAGAGTCTGACAGGATGAGGCAAATAGGGCATGTGCAGGGGGAGATGGGATAGCGATGGATTGGGAATGCTAAGAGACCAGTCTTGGAATATGAAGAACAAATGAAACTCCTTAGACAGAAGCCAAAATTCCATAACAGGCAAAGTATGCAGGAGGCAGCGGAAAAACACTCCTCAGTGAGTGCCTCCCACTTTCTGCAAGCAATAATTTCTAAAACACACAAAGTGAAACCAACTGGTCCTCTCGACATCTTTTACCAGAAGTGGCTGTGATACTCAAAGTTATAAAGCAAATGAGGCTTTGACTGCCCAGCTCTGTCACTTACTTCCTTTTCTTTGTAACCTTTGAGAATAATAAAATTCTTATTAAAAAAAAAAAACAACAGCAACAAACCCTGACAAGTTACACACTTGTGCTGCCGTCAAACACTGGGTCTCTTGGGCAGGAGTACCCTCAATTGAGGAACTGTCTTCAGCAAATTGGCCTGTGGACATGTCTGTATTTTCTGAATTAAAACCTGTTGAAGGGCCCGCCCCACTGTGTGTGTGCCACCTCTAGGCAGATGTTCCTGAATGTATAAGAAAGCACACCGAAAAGCCATGAAAAGCAAGCCAGTTAGTAAGCTCCTCCATGGTCTTCACTTCAGTTCCTGCCTACAGGTTCCTGCACTGCGTTCCTGCCCTGACTTCCTTGCTGATAGAGTCTATCCTGAACAGTATAATAAACCCTTTCCCCTGCAGCATGCTTTTGGCCATGATCTTCTTCAGAAGCAACAGAAAACAACAAGGACATGTGCTACTCCATGTATGCTGTCTGTCCCTTTTCTCAAAGTCAGCTCTTCTGTGAAGTTGCCCCGGAAACATTCCTTGACTGGGTTCTATACAGACCAAAGGGATAAAAAGAAAACCATCTGGATCCTTTGCTCCAGGTTTTTGAATTCCCTTGTGATGAGAACAGAAGGCAGAAAGAAGTGGGCCAGATAAGGCAGCATTCCCAAAGTAGCAGTTCTGAGAAATGGCCTTGCCCAAGACCAGGAAGGGAGGAAGGCAGGTCTGTCCCTGGTTTCTTCCTTATCTCCTAAATGAGCATCTCTGGATAATGGCTGTAATTGATGAGTGGACTGAAACTGAGGACACCTGGCTGGTCCAACTGGAATGACCAGTTTTTCTCCTTCTCCATAGGTCGTCATAGCTTTTGCCTTTAATCTTTTACAAAGCACCCAGACTAGAGGATAGTATTCTAAAAGACAGATTTTATGGGAAGGTTAAAAACACCTTGTCTGTACAAGAACAACTTGAATATGTCAACAAATGGCACTCCCAAAGAACAAGGGCCAGGGAAGCCACGACCATGTGCTCTCCCAGATGTGTAATCCCCATGGTGCTTGCTCCTGGTGGTAAGGTGCTTGGCTAGTTCATTTAACATACTAACATACTGGATGAACTTGTTCTGCCCTACTTACCTGCAAAACAGCATTCTCCTGGGCATGGCAGTACGTGCCTTTAAAGTCAGCCCCAAGAAGGCAGAGGCAGGTAGATAACCTGTGAGCTGAAAGTAGTGAAATTCTGCTTGAAAAACAAAACAAAACAAAACAAAGTAGGGCAGTAGTGATGCACAACTTCAATCCCAGTCTCTGTAGGCAGAAGAAGGAGGATCTCTATGAGTTCAAGGCCAGCCTGGTCTGTGAAGCAAATTTCAGGATAGCTGGGGCTACACAGAAAGACCCTGTCTTGATAAACCAAAACAAACAAAAACAAAAACAAGAAAATAGCATCTCTCTTTAAGGAGTAAGCAGGCTCCCTCCTGTGCTACTCTAAGACCATTGTGTCTGTTAGTACAATTGTCCTCATTATTTTAACCTGACTTCAGGAGAGAGAGCATGTGGGCTGGAAATGCTGACAAATATCGCGATGACTACATACTGAGAATGTGGCAAGGAAGGAAATCTAATGGTGGAGTAAGTTATAGGAGATTAGCTTGAGGTTATGAAGGCAGATAAGCGTCCTGACAGGCAGACAAGACAGGAAACAAGGCCATAGGTAAATGTCAAGATGACAAACAGTCTTAGATTCTTCATCCAGAACAAAGGAGCTGAGGAAGGGTTGCCGTAACTTCAAAGGTCCGAGGCTTTGGAGACGCGCCATGACTGTAACAACATGTGTCCACATGTTCCTAGTCACACACACTCACTCCGTGTGTCCTCTGCTCCCTCTGCATAGGGTTCTAAATAGAACATATTTACATTAAAAAATTAATATACAAGGCCAGGCGGCAATGGTGTATGCCTTTAATTCCAGCACTCAGAAGGCAGAGGCAGGCAGATCATTGTTGCGGTAAATATTAAAAATAGGTAACCATTTATCCCGCGCTAGTGCAGGCACTGTAGGGCCACATGGCACTGTAGAGTACCTTTATCTTAGAGGCTCCACGCTGACCCCAAGTACTTTCTGACCGAGAAGATCTGTGAGCCATTCCAGTGTGGCTCCTTGCCACACTGGTCCCTAGAGTTAGTTCCAGCACCGGGTCATATGGAACTAACCATAATTTATCTCTGGTTAGTATCCCTCCCTTCGGGTCTCTACTAGCCGAAAACTTTCTGGTTCCAGCTACCCAGTAAAATCAAGGCTCTAGAAGTCCAGCATGGGACTGACCTATTGTGGCTCTCTGCTACGGACTGCCCACACTCCCCACAACTGCCCCCTGGTAGTTGAGGTTAAAAACTCTCAACTACTGGGTGAAATCATGACTCAATAAATTGTAACTTAACAATCAGATTTAGATGTTAAATTCTCAATCCACAATACACCCACACAGTAAACTCACAACCAATTGATAAAGATATAAACCTCCCAACCTAGATAAGATAAATTGACCTATAGAAATCCATCCCTTAAGAAATATATATAACTACCTAGGGCCATTTAAGGCCTCCCGGACCTGGGTCATCCTTCTCCATCTCCATCTTGCTTCTCCCACTTTCCCTCCTCTCTCCCCTTACAGAAACTTTGTCCCCGCTTTACCTTTTTGCTATCAAATCATGGCCTTGACCTAATTTATGCCAGCCCTCCCCTGCATATAGATATCAACCTATAGATCACTGAGTTTGAGGCCAACCTGGTCTATAGAGCAAGTTCCAGGGCAGCCAAGGCTACACAGAGAAACACTGTCTTTAAAAAAAAAAACAACAACAACAACAAAGGAAAACAACAAAATTTATATGTATGTGTTTGTGTGTGTGTGTGTGTATGTGTGTGTGTGTGTGTGTATGTATGTATGTTTATGTGGCCTTATTCTTAGGATACACTTGATGGCATGTATACAGAAGGGAGAAGTTTTATTCTAGAGAAGTTCCTGCTCTCTTTCAATATGACTGAGGTAGGTCTCTATCCCACCTGAGAGGTAGGTTTCTTTCTATTTTGAGATTATTAGCACCCATCGGAAGATATTTATACCCTTGACAGAGGTAGCACTAAAGTAAAATTTCATTGCCATTAATCTCCTCAGAATGTGTACCCTTTGTACTGGGTAAAGCAAAGGTGGATGCTTGACTTCACATCCCAGGCTATCACAGACAGGGCAGACAGGCCCTTCTGACTTCAGGATCATGATCCTTTTTCCCAAAGACACAATTAACTAGAACATTTAATGTCTGTCTTTTGAGGTATCAAGAATCATAAATTCTCTCAATAACTTCCCCCTTTTGCTTAGAACAACAGAATATTACATTCCCCTGGAATCCACCGGGCATTTTGGTTAGTCTAACTACTGGGTGCTCATTCCGTCTCTGCTTATGTATAAGTAGATTTGTCTTTAATTATAGAACAGGAAAGGTATCCGAGGAATTTTGTAGTTTCATTTATCATATCACCATAGCTGCCATAGCTACTGTAGCTCATAAGTGACCTAGCCATTCATGTGTTACAGAATGTCAGGGAAGTGAGTTGGGGTCCCAAAAATGTAACCTAACGTTTAGGTGAGTACACCAATTTTAGGCCTTGTCACTAGGCTGTGTATCTGGCAGTTCCAAAACTGGGGCTGGCAACTCTTTTGACTCTTGGAAAAGTCTACCATACTTATGACTATACAGGTTCACTGAGTGAGGCAAGCTGAAATATCTGTAAGGCAGAGAACAAAGCTTCATATTGCCACGTCAAGAGTGCTTCGAGATACCTCCATTGTTATATATAGTCACTTGGGGGTCAACATCACCAGTGAGCTCATGGCGCTTCAGTCTTTATGGGTGAGCATTGTTGGAGCTGATGGTCCACCCTCCCGTGGTGGGTAGATTATCTTTTCTTACATGTTGGAATTCCTCTGGGTTACCACACAATGGGACGATTCACTCCTTGGATCCTGTTCTACGTGGAGTTTCTCTGAGGTAACAGGTACATATGTGCCAGGGGAATTCCCCAGGACTAAGGTTGTCACCTGGCCTTGTCCTTTGGTTTGCGATAATTTCTCCTAGACTTTGGGATTCTATTTTATTTCTGTTCTTGAAAACCTCAAAACCCCAAAATTTAAAAGTTAAACTGGCGTGTCTGGGGTCCCACTGCCTCCTTTTACAGCTTCTTCCAAATGTCTGGAGTAGATGGATGGATAAGTACCCAGCCAAAACTGACCAGAGAAAAAGATGAACTTGAACGCTAGGAGTCTTTGTTTGGTCTTCTACGCAATGTGGCTGCAGGAGGGAAATCGCCTCTGAAAAAATAAGTAAGTAAGTAAATAAATAAATAAATAAATAAATAAATAAATAAATAAATCTCCTCTGCTTTTTATTTTAATGTGACCTTAATAAAAATTTACTGACCTTTCCTCATGGGAAACTTAACCATCTACATGCTATCTTGTAACATTTTGTCTTTTATGAACCAGTTCGTGACTCAGACTTTCTGTGATGGGCTTAGGTGTTCTCATTTTGTCTTTACTGATGACTGATTTCTATTTCTGTTTTGGAACAACCCTCTCATAGAAGAGAAAACTGCCATCTCAATTCCCTTCTCATCTAACAGCGTCTCTCTTTTTCTCCTTAACTACCTTTACCAATAATATATTTAATATATTAACTTTCAAAGTTTTTTCTTTAATACGATGGTCCTGGCCTTATTTTTTGTTTGTTTGTTTGTTTGTTTGTTAATAAAATAACTGCATTCCAGTAAATACACAGAAAGCTGTATCTGAGGTGCAAGCAAAGACAGTTAACAGTCCTTGAGATGTTTCTGTTCTCCCTCTCTCGTGATGGAGACACAATAGCTTATAGAGAGTGATCTGGGAGGTCTGGCCCAAAGCTTTACAAAATTAGCGTATGAAAAAATAAAATGAGCTGGCAAAGAGAAAGGCTGGAAATTCCTGCCTAATTAAAGCCAATCACAGACTCTGCCACAGAGGTACCCCAGAGTCTGACTTACAGCTCATTATAACACTAAAATGTACATCTCTGGAAAGAGATTCAAGATGCTAATGAGACATGCAAGGCACGGTGTGATATGGAACTCCATGGAACAGAGAGCACGCTTTAAAAAGCCAGTGCCATGCAAATGAGTCCCAAAGCCTTCACTACCCAAACAAGCCCACATGTCCACAGTGACTCTCCACTCTGGGCGGTGATGCCTTTGAGCTACTCACCCTCTCGTTTTCTGGATATTTCCTCCCTTTGCAGTGTGTCTCTTTTCTAAATGAACTGTCCACGCTCCTGTCAGGAGTAGGCATCTGTTCAATTTCACATGTGGAGACACAAGAACGTTAAACCTCTTGCCCTAGTTTGCTTTTCTGTTGTTTTGATAAAACACTGATCAAAAGCAACTTGGGAAGGAAAGCGCTTACTCCATTTTTTATACTTTATATCACCCAGAAAAGCAAAGGCAAGAGTGAAGGCAGGAGCTTGAAGCTGAAATCACAGAAGAATGCCGCGTACTGGTTTGCTCTGCTCTCTTTCTCTATAGTCCAGGATAGAACCACCCTCATCAACAAAATGCCCCAATACAGGCCCAAGGGTTAATCTGATGGAGCCAATTCCACAGGGGGTATACTCTCTCCTCCAAGATATGTCTAGGTTTGTATCAAGTTAACAAAATCTATGCAATCCCTCCAGTGGTTCCCATCAACCCCTGATACTGGCTGATACCAATTTCAAGTGCCTGTAGAGTATAAGAAGTAAATAAAGTTAAATGGTCCAATAAAAATAAGAAATTTTAGGATTCACACCAAAAGCCCCAAACACTACATAATAGGGAATATAATTGCCAGCAAAGTCAGGAATTGCACTAGGATATTGGTATGTGGTAGATATTAATTACTATTTTTAAATATAAGGTTTGGTGGTACTTTTTAATAGTCCCAAAATGTCTTTTTTAACTGGGTTCCTGAGCAATTTTTCTAAAATTTCTCAATGGCATATCCAGTCTGGCTTAATATTTTTGACTTTGTTATCCCTAGAGGATAAAGTTGGAATTGAGATTCTTCAGTGAAGTATAAAAGGTAATTTTTTTTAAAGTGAGCTTAGAAGCCTATAGACAGAGCAGGGAGAGCCTTCTCTGGTTGCCTGAATGGTGCAGGGATTCACCCATGATCTTTGTGAGCTCTCCCGGGTTTGCCTCGCTGTCCTCATCTGGATCTCCAGAGCTGCCCTGTAACTCACCTTGTGACCTTTGAAGGGATTCTTTATTTGACTACTTAACTCTTAACCCCATTTCTTTCAAAGATTCTGCCTTCGATTTCCACTGTGACTAAACAGTGATTCTTTTGTGGATTTTCCTGTCATAGTCAGCTCGGCAACTCAGTCAAGGGTAAAACCCACAGTTCCCAACTCAGTAATAAGGAACGAAGTTGAGACAGGGGAATATTGCAAGAAAACCAAGGAAGCTGACAGGAAGTGTTAGCCCAAGTAGATTGAGAGCGTCAGTATGAATATTTAAGTAGAAAGAGGACCTTTAGAATATTGGCCCTGGTAATGGCCGGCAGGACTCTATGCAACTTAGGGTGGGCAGCTTCACCAGGTAGCAGCCAGATCCCTGACGTGACACTGTAAATCCCACATACGGCTGGGGTACCTTATTCATTGTGTGAGAGCATGCACAAGCAAGTCCAGGAACTCAGAATATATATCATAGTCAAAACAAAGGGTGAAACTCTTGCAGGAGGAGAGGAAGGAAGTGTGGGAGGGACAAGTCTGGAAAACAAACAAATGCATGGTACTTTGTTGTCCTTCCTCTTGCTGTTAGATCCCCAGGAAGAAGGGGCCCAGATGTTTCCTTTGCAAATGCTGAATGCAAGAGTGCTCCAGCTCTTCTGGGCTTGGAGCGAGGAGATCCAAATTTACACCTGAGTGTAGCCATCCTCCGGATATCTCACAAGTTAGGTTGGTCCACTTGGAATCTTGGCTCCCGACTCTTAAGAAATGAGATGATATAAAAAATATTCATCTTCTGCTGCTCTGGAGCAAAATATGTAAGAAAAATTATGAAAAAGAAAACACTAAGATAGCGTATCAATGTGGAATTGCGTTTCTAGTTAGACAAACAAACAAAGAAGCTGGTTCCCAAACGACATTATTTGTTAACGGAGCCAAGTTCTGCAGAACAAACACAGCGCTTACTGAATGCTGTGAAGCACAAAGATAAACAACAGGAGCAAGCTATTCCAACACAGCAACCAATAACTGAATAACGTGTGTTTTCAAAGAAAGCAGGTACCACGGGGCAGAGGGAAATGCTTTGCAGAAATAACAGACTGCTGAAGGAAGGAGTTGGTGATCCCAGGGTTAAGTATTTTTAAACTAAGTTTAAACAAGTTTCCAGAAGGAGTGTTTTTCACTTCTGAACAAGGGAGCTTTTATGTTAAGACTCTTATGCGTTACATGTACTCTGAACCATATTCAGCTCATTTCGAGAACAAGATCCACCATCATTAGCTCACACACAATTTAAGCCCTTCCCAAACTAGGCATTGCATCTGGTAAAATGTAGTTACAATTGTTAATAAGCAGGACCAAGGACATCTATTGCTATATGAGCAACATAGAATGGTATATACACCACTCTGAGAGTTTATTAAAAATACCACTATTAGATTTTAATCTTCCGACCTTTAAAAACTATTTGAATGTTCTAGTAAAATGGGATGAAGGGAAATATAGTGAAAATTCCAGAAAACTTTCAAACTACAAGTTTTAATCCAATTGTTTTTTCTAATTTACTAAACCTAACATAGCTGGGGTTGTAAATAAAAACCTTGCTCATGGATAGCTGTCATTCAGTTATGTCATAGACTTCAAGGCTACCTCCCTGTCACTTTGCCATCTGCTAGAAAGGAGAATAGAAGGAAATAATTTCAAAAAGTTTCCGAGCCTGAGCATTAAAGATTCCCTACACTATTGTTTAGTATCCTATTTTATCACTATGGATTATATAGATTTGTTATTTTTTCTGCTGCTACAATAAACTATCATAGCCAGAAGCTACCTATGGAAGAAACAGTTATTTTTGGCTCATGGTCCCAGACAGATTAGAGTTCATTATGGTGGGAAATATGGCGGCCAGTGGAGCAGGAACCTGAGAGACAGATGACCTCTTCAACATGAGGCAGAGAGAATGAACCAGAAGTAGGATGAGGCTACCAACTCTCAAAGCCCACCACAGTGTTATGCCTCCCCCAGTAAACCTGCACCACCTTCCCAAACAGTGGTCACATGCTTGAGCTTGTGGGGAAGCTCAAACCACCCCAAACAGCTGGTCAGTTCAGCTAGCCCATCCATGAGGTATGTGTCTTGCCACTGACAGATGAACTGGGATTTCTGGCCAGAACATTTCTAATATTTCTGGCCAGAAGAGCACACAAGCTAGGACACGAATTGGAATCTCTAATGGGAACAATTGTGCATTCTTGGCCAAAGTTACTGATTGTTTTCAAAGTTTCTGCTTGCCTGGTTTGCTTCATGTTCACACTCACCATTATTGTCTTCTTTTCTCTAGCAGAAAAGGAGATGTTCTTCTGAATAAATAAAAGCCATTCAATGATGAGATTTCTCCACCCACATGTTCACTTCTTTTTTCCATAAAACCTCTTCACATCTCTGAGGCCCTTTCCTCAAAGTAGAGATTCGAGCTAGAAAATGTTTGGTGGTTTTCCCCAGAGCACATTTCACTTAACATCTGTCTCCCAGTTGTCTATGCCACGTGAGTATGATAACCACAGACTGCACTTAAAATTACAACCCATACTGTAGATATTGATGGACATTGGGGGTCAGAAGTATTTTCAAAGGGGTTCCAGATAATTCTGTCCCCAGGCAAAGAGGTGAGCAGACACATTAGTAGAAGAAACAGAGTTTTTAAGAAAAGACACACTTCCAAAGGACAAAGCAGGCCAGAGCAGAGAGTTGAGTAGTTCAAATGACTCCACCTTGCAGTGTTGAGATCTGTATGTTACATCAGATGATCATTGAGGTTCATATACATAGTGGTGACTTGGGAGCTCTTTTGCACAGTGCAGTCTTTCTAAAACATACGAGCATCATCTCTCATCAGCATCTTAAATCTTCCCTTATGGGGTGTATGTTTTAGTTATCAACTGAAGTTTCCAGAAAAGAAAAAGTTGCACTCACGTTAACTATTAAAGCTTTAATGACTGTAGAGAGCTGGAAGGGAACACACTAGCTTACACTCCACCCTAATAGATTTTGTAATTCACTTCAGTGTGTAACTTAACATCTTTGTGACTCTTAGGTACTTTTTTAAAATGTATAAACACACTGCTGACTTCCACCAACCCAAAGACTAAGAGCATCTGAGACCTCTGGCAAACCCCTGCCTATTGTGCTGTAACCCATCACCTGATATTTGTTTTCAAGTCCACAATGACATTAAGACATGACAAAAGTTATTTTTAAATGAATTTTCTTTAAAGTAATGGCTTTTAAAAACATGAAAGTGGGATTGCTTCAAGCATGTCTCCATTTAATATTTGGTTATTTGATATTGGCTGTTGGTTTGCTGCATATTGCCTTTACAATGTTTAGGTATGGGCCTTGAATTCCTTATCTCTCCGATACTTTTAACATGAAGGGGTGTTGTATTTTGTCAAATGATTTTTTCAAATGTTGAAGGGCAGAATGGGATGGGGGTAATGACAGGACTGTAAAAAGAGATTAAGATTAAACATAAAAACCATGAAAGTAATTTGTCTTCATGCAGTATATTCTGATCACAGTTTCCCCCCTTCTTCACTTCCAAGATCTTCTTTACCTCCCCACCTGTCCAACTCCATGTCTCCTTTCTCTAGAAAACAGAAAGGTCAGTTTAAAAAAAAGGCAAACAAACCAGAACAAAACAAGGCGAACTGATAAACAGAGAAGGGGAAAGGGAGGGGGCACAAGAAACACATACACAAGGACAGACACATGCAAGCACCCATGAAAACACAAAATGGAAAACCATAATAGACAACCAAAAGACAAGTAAGGTGAAAATGCCCAAAGCATTAGGGAACAAAACATTGCTAATACCATTGAGTTCTTCTTGTGTTAGCCATCTGCTGCTGGGCTTGCCACCACTCCCACCCCCCCACACCTCACCCCTCCCCCCGTAAGTGTCATTTGTCTACCCAGAGAGACTCCATTGGAGAACACTTGTGTGTTCCTTTGTGAACTGTTGTCAGCTGGAGAAAGCATTTGGGTTAGGGATGCAGGCTCATGTCCAACTCCTTAACATTGAAACCCCACTAACGGACTTTTAATAACTGCACTACAACATGTTCTGCTTCAACATTACTGTGTAGAGACTGTATTGCTCTTTCAATTATCCTTTTTAATTAATGTTTGATTTATATTCTTTGTCATAATCCAAGAAATATTTTTTAATATCTACCCCCTATTCCTTTCTATTCTCCCTAAGATTATCCTCAACATGTTCCCTAATACCTTAAGTCTACTACTCTCTTTCTTCTCTCTTGAGTCCTGTTGATGTTTTTTCTTATATGCACATGAGTGTAAAGAAATCTAGTGGAGGATGGACAATCTACCAGTGGCTACATTCCCAATGAAAAATGATTCTGCTTACCATAGCTGTCAACTCCCTTCGCAGTAGAGCTTTGTAAGTTTCTGTCCTATTCGTGTTTGAATGGTAATCAGCTTGGTCTTATGGCGATCTTATAAAGGAAACCACAGTTGTTATGAATTCATGACTGTAGTGGTCACATCCTGTCCAGATGACAGCATTTCACAGTTCTTCTCATGATTCACCAGCTCCTGAATTCTTCCATCCCATCATTCACAATGTGCACTGAGCCTTGGGCTGGGTGGAGAAGGGATGTAAAATTTCCAGTTATGGCTAAACATTCAAAAGTCATTTATCCTCAGCACTTTTATCAGCTGGAATATCTGCATCAACTGCTCCCCACTGCAAAATGAAGCTTCTCTGACCAACATTGAGAACAGCATTACTCTATAGAAATAAACATAAATATATAGAAGGCAATTTCCAGGACATGAACATTTAGCAAAACCACAATAATAGGCTCTTCCATTAGCGCCTGTGACCTGAGTCGTGGTCATTTGCCCAGGTTTACAGGCAAGAATTTCTTTCTATGAAGCAAGTCTAAAATTCAATTTAAAAGCAGTTGGTTAATCCTGTAACAGTCATGCCACTATTACACTATTATACTTTACTGCCTGGGAGGTTAGTATCGTTAGGGGTAGACACCCTTCTTACTGTACAGAGCTTCCTGATAGCCTTCTGAGTGTCAGAAGCTATCTCAAAAAAATATTCAAGAGAACCCTTTATGTTGTTGTAAAAATATATAAGTAATAAAGTATTGTTGTCTTTTACCCCGCTAGCTCTGGCACCATATCTAGCAGATATCTTGGCGGAAACACATCCCAACTCCGTGGCGGCCCAGACCAGTCGCCCCACATTCCACTCCATTACTTAAATCTACACATTAAAGAACACGCAACACAATAATCTTTGACCCAATTGGTAAGATATAATTGCCCACTTAAACATACAAAGCCCAGTACCATCCATCCCTTAGGAATATTGATAACAACCTGTAAATACACAGAGCAGAATCTTAACATCACCTGCCATGGCTTCTCCCCTCTCTCTCTCCTCTGTCTCTCTTCCTTCCTCTAGTCTCCTCCTCTTCCTTCAAACTTCTCTCCCGCCCATCCTTCCTTCTCCTCCAATGACAGGCCTCCTTCTATCCTGTACCTGCCCCTCACCAGTACTTTACAGATTTAATGGAGAGGTGGTTCTGGTGAAGTCACCTGGATTCTGAGTCTTTGACTAGGCAGCTGTCCTTGGGGCAGTGGAATTAGCATCAAAATACAGATAACTTCAGGGCAAACCACAATACTCCCCCCCCCACCCCCACCCCCCCACCCCCCCACCCCCCCACCTCCAGCTGGGGATCGAACCCAGGGCCTTGCCTTTGCTAGGCAAGCACTCTACCACTGAGCTAAATCCCCAACCCCTCATAATACCTTTATGTAGTAAAATCCTCTCAATGAATGAAACAGCAGGAGGCCACAGGAATTGACAGAAATCTTTAACTACTTTAGTAACTGTAGAAACAGATTTCTGCAGAACCTGGCTGTGACTTTTGGTAGGTTCAGGATTTGTCCCCTTTCCCACCAGGCTTGATTCACTTGTCCCCAGTTTTGCTATTTTCACTTATTTTTATTCCTTCAAGACCCACTGGAGTCAAACTGTTTGGAAAAGGATGTCCATTATGCTTGGTGCTTTTTTGTCTTATAGATAGCCTGTAAGACTCAACCTATAACTTTAGTGGAGGGTATGCATTCCTGTCTCAGCCATCAAGACTCCCACACTTCAGCTACAGAAGTGCAGTGTGAACAGTTAGTTAACCATGTAGTCATCTTCCTAGTCCCTTTTATTAAAACATTGTGCATAACACACAATGTAATCAACTAAATATTTTGTATAATTTTTATTAATGCTATTATTTTATAAACTAAAGTTCTAGTTGATTTTATTAAATATGTACCAAAAGTATACACTGGAGAAAGGATAGCCTCTTTAAAAGATGTTATTGGGAAAACTAGATATCCAGTTTTAGAAGCATTGAAGATATTCTAAAGAGAGACTTGTGTTCCTCCCTTTGGCTTTCAGAATATTTAAGTAGCAGTCCTTAAGTTGTTTTGTGACTTATCTTGGGGATAGGTAAAGAAATATCCAGTTATCCTAGAAGGGCATCCATCAATTACAGACCAATGAGATGATTTCACTTCCATCTCGTGTTGTGAGTCAGGGCATTTACTAGAGTTACTTACAGGAACATGGGTGACTTACCAAAAGTCCAGCATGGATGTTGACACATGAAGGCTGCATCCTTGGAGCTCTCTGCAACATTTACAGGCATGATGGGAAAAATCTTCCTCCCATTAATTGTTAGTGCTTTTATAACCAAGGGGTGGGGCCTTAAAACTCTTCAAAGTTTCAGCTTTCTGAATATGAAACTACTTCTTGAATTTTGTAAGCCTCTCCCACTCTTTCCAGGAGGGAATGATTCTGTTCATAGGAAATCACTAAACAGTGCTCAGTATTCTGCCAGGATGCTAGGTAGGGGAAATTTTTCATCTATTTCTGACAATTAATTAGACTGCCTTGAAAAGGAGACTGAAGCCAGATAACAAAAGATAGCTGATGGTTGTGACCAGAACTACTTAGTTATAAATATTCCTAACCTTCTATTTAGCCCCAAAGCTCATGACATAATCTGGAAAATGGAATTAGGGACTTGCTTGAACCTCTTGGTTTTGCTTCCTGGTGAATGAATTTCCCTTCCTGTTCTCTTCATTGTTGTCTGTTTAATTGGCCTATTGAGAACAGATGGTCAAAGCTGGTTTGTTAGAGCTGTCCAGAGCTCAGGTTCTGACCCTAACCACTCAAACAGCAAATGTAGAAGGATAAAACTAGATGCCTGGATGCCTCCCACCCCAAAGTCAATTCAAAATTCATCACAAGACCTGAAACTTTAAAACAGCTAATGGAAAGTATAAGGAAAATAATTGAAAGATAATAGTCTGAGCAAGTATTTCCCCAATAGGACTCTATGCTCACCAGAAACAAAAGCAAGATTTGACAAATAAGGTTTGTATCTAATTAAAAATCAAAAGACAGTTTACAAAATGGGGAAATATATTTCCAAGTATTCATCTGACAGATTCATAACTAGAATATATGAGAGATTCAAAATATGTAATAACAAAAGCCAAGTAATTAAATTAAAGATGGGTAGATGATCTGAATAGATGCTTCCGAAGATAAGAAAACCAAATGACTAATAAATACGTGGAGAACATTCTCTGTTTTACTCCATCTGAAAAATGCAGATCACGACTGTAATGAGACTCCATCTCTTCCCAGTGAGAATGTGTGTTAACAAAAGAATAAAAAAATAATATTGGCAACAATGTGAAGCAAAAAGGAACTCTCGTATACTGTTGGTGAGAAAATAATTAGTATCGTCACCATGGACAATAATTCTTTATAACCTAAAAATTGGAACACCATGAGATTCAGTTGCCAATTTCCTGGAAATATAATTATCTATCTATATGAATGTATTATCATCTGTCTATCTGATCTCTCTATTATCTATAAGTATCTATGTATTAGTCTATGTTTCTATCTATCTATAAGTATGTCTGTTTGTCTATTTAACCTATCTCTTTGTCTACCTGTCTATCTAACCTGTTTCTATTATACATCTATCTCATTTATCTTTCTATTATTTATCTACTTCTATAATACATCTACTCATCTGTCTCTCATTATCTATATGTGTCTATGTATCTATCTAATGGTCAAGTTTATTTCAGCACTGTTCACAAAACCAAGATACTGAATTAACCTAGATATCCATCAATGGAGAAATGTATAAACAAAATATACCATGTATACATATTGAAGTATCAAATCATAAACAGGGGTAAAACCATTTTATTTAAAGGATGCTGGCTGGAACTGAAAGACATCACTCTAACCAAAATAAGTAAAGTAAACCAAACAGAAAATCTAGTATCGTAAGTTTTTTGTTTTTGCTTTTGTTTTGTTTTGTTTATTTGTTTGTCTGTTTTTGCATGGGTAAACTGACAATTTTTAAGAACTGAAAGGTTAAGTATAAGGACTAGATGGAGGGCTAGTATTAAGGTGGTGATAAAGGAGGCTGAGATGCATAGAATAAGCATGGGTAGACAACATCAATGTACGGCATATGCAGGTATGAGGATGTAGCAGTGAATCTTATTCATTCACAGCTAACCTATGTAAATAATTAGAATTTAAAATTCCAGTTTAACTTAGTAGGAAAATTACCAAAAATGAAGAAGAGTAAATGTTTGGATGGGATAATAACAACAAAATTAAGAGTGGTGATCAAAATAAAAATTTAATGTTACCTACTAAGTATTTACTGTACTTGCAAGGATGACTTGAAAATGAATCCTACCATGTTGTGGCAGAATAATAGAATATATATCCATGAGGAAATCATAACTCCTTACAGCCTAAACGAGTCCAGTGAGAAAAACTTGCAAATTGAATATGGTTTCTGTATTGAGGAAGAAGAGAAAAGAGGATTATCTGTGAATCTTTATGTATTTATAAGTAATACAGCATAATGTTTATATTTATTTATGAGCTACAATATGGTGACAACCAAACCAGATACTGAGCACTCTGACCTCCTTAAACAGTCATCATTTCTTTGTTTGGGTACTATCCAATTTATCTCTTTTAGTTCTTTTTAGTTTGTTCACTTGTTTTGTTTTGTTTGAGACAAGATCTTAGTATATTGTTCACTGTACATGGTATTGTGTGAAATAAGAACATTTCAAACAAGTATACATTACATATTATTCTTATACTTCAGTGTGTCCAACTAGTTAGAATCGAGCATATTCTCCTTCACTCTCCTCACCCTTGCCCTCCCCAACATATCCTTCTGCCTCCCAATAGTCTCCTTTATTCATGGAGAAAGTTTTATTTGTAATTTTATATCATACAAACATGCATGATTAAACACACACACATACACACACACATTATATAATCAGTCTTTCTGAAACATTTTAATTTAATATTCATCTTTCTACAGATGACATAAGTTCATACTTAATATTAGAAAAATATCAATTGTGTACACATATCACATTTTTACATTTTCTTTCTTTATTCCTCTTTTTGAACATCTAAGGTTCTAGACCTTAGCTCCTGTGACTAGTACTACAGCAAATGTTGATTTGCAAGAATCTCTGTGGTGGGTTGGCTTGACGACATTTGAGTAAATACCCAAGAGTGGTATATCTACACCATGTGAGAGTTCTAGTTTTAGTTTTTTGAAGAAACTTCGTATTGATTTCTACAGTGCCCAAACTGACTTCTATATGGCACAGACAACCAGCATTGTAAAAGGGCTCTTTTCTGTACATTCCCTCAGAAGCATTTCTTTTTTATGTATTTTCTTAATGACTTGGATGAGACAGAATCTCCATGTAGCTTTAACTTCACTGATGGCTAATGGGATGGAACAATTCTCCTGTGTTTAATGGTCATTGGTATTTCCTCTTTTGGAAACTGTTCATTTCTTTGCAAAATGTTGTTCATTTGTTGGTTTGGTTGTATTTGATAAGATGGATGTGTCCTCTATTTGTTTCTTACTCATTTTCCTTATTTTGTTCATTTTATGCTAGTCTTTAGGTATGGAGTCTTTCCTTGGGCTTAGGCTTCCCTCCCCTTCAAGAGAGGAAAAGCAGGCACCAATAGCAGAAATAACGATTTGACTACAAGCTTGTTATTGGAATGAAATTTTCTGAATTCAGTAAATTAGGAAACCAGATGAATACAGTTGTCATAAATATAAGGCCATGGTTAATAATAATTAAGAAGTAATAAAGGACATGATTAGAAAATGGAAGTGGGGGAGTAAATTAGGGATTAGAAGAAAATGTCTGAACTGGAGGCTTGACAAGTAATAGAGGAAAACTTGCCTGTTGTTTTAGGTCCTGCAGAAGAGTAGGCTAGCCAGAGTAGTTTCTAGGTCCTCAGCATGGGCCAATGATAACCTTAACCTCCTCTTCCTCCAACCTTTTCTCTTGGAAAGAACAGAGGAAAAGAAGTAGACACAGAATTGGAATTAAGGTAGGAACTGAAGACAGATACATCAAGATTAACATGAAAGAAGTCAACTCTCAGAGAACGACAAAACCCTTCACTGGCATCTCCAAACAGACTGTGCTTCATGAGATACAAACGAAAGGTCTACAGAAGTTCGTCCGTCTCACTAGCACATGATTATGGTATCTTTCCTTGGGTCATTAGCCCAATTCTGTTGTGGTTTGCCCTGGAGTTATCTGTATTTTGATGCTAATTCCACTGCCCCAAGGACAGCTGCCTAATCACACACTTAGGACTCAGGTGACTTCACCAGAATCTTCTCCCCATTTAATTTGTAAAATACAGGTGAGGGCAGGTACAGAGTAAAAGGAGGCCTGTCATTGGATGAGAAGGAAGGATGGGTGGGAAAAAAGTTTGAAGGAAGATGAGGAGACTGGACCGGACAGAGATAATAGTCACGACAGAGAGAAAATGGATTCCACTCTGTGTATTCACAGGTTGCTATTAAAGTTCTTAAGGGATGAATGTGTACAGGGCTTTGTATGTTTAGGTGGGCAATTAGATCTTATCAATTGGGTCAAAGGTTATTGTGTTGTGTGTTCTTTTATGTGACGGTTTGAGTGTAGGAAAGTGAGTGTAGAACTAGAGTTTCATAAAGGTTGCTCATTGTCAGAGTCCGGATGTGCAGGGCCGGATGTGCAGGGCCGGAAGTGCCTGAGGGAGAGCCAGAGATAGGACTTGCCAAACCAGCTATCAGCCCCAAGGACACTGACCATCCATAGCCACCCCCTCCCCTTCCTTCACCCCCCTGAGTGAGATGAGCCACCCTACCTGCCTGCCGAGCTGCTAGATAACACATACTCCTTGCTGATGTCATTTCGCGCCGAAAGTAACCGTGCACCTTTTGAATTGACCAATCATGTGTAACCCCGTGAATGCCCCTTACCTCCCCTATAAAAACCCCCGAGTTTGGAAGCTCGGGGTCGATTCCTCTGTCTCCTGTGTGAGATATGTGTCGACCCGGGATCCCACTAAGACCTGGGATCTCGTTAATAAAGCTACCTCTTGCTGTTACATCAAGAATGGCTCCTCGTGATTCCTGGGGGCACCCCACCCTGCGATCGGAGCGAGAGACGCGGCTCCCCGTTTTGGGGTACGCTCTTTCATGAGCAGTGGCTGGAGATACTGGGCCGCCACAGAATTGGGATGTGTGTTCTGGCATGGAAACCTGCCTTGGGAACTAGATAGGTAGAGAGATTGCTGCCAGGCTCAGAGAGAGGCCTTCAGTAGTGTGATATGGGATGGACCAAAGTAGGTGAGAGGCTTTGCTGACTGAGAATTAAGATATCTAGCAGATATCTTGGAGCACTGCAGTGACAGACCTAGTGGGGGATAAAAGACAGCATTTTATTTTTTATAATTTTACAATACACTTCCATTCTCAGGAGTACCTCTGCTTTGCTTAAAAAATTCATCTCTATTTCTATTTCTATTTCTATTTCTATTTCTATTTCTATTTCTATTTCAAGCCTCACTTAAAAGGAAGATTTTTTTTGACATCTTCCTACCGGTGACTTTTGGAGTTTTCAACTAACTTGTACCATGTTTATCTCCTACACGCTAATAAGATTGTCCTCAGGCTTTCTTCTGAGTCTCTTTCTAATGCCTTGTATTAATCAGACAAAGCACTCCACAAGGGAACCTTGGTTTCCTAGAAAACAAGACCCCTCAAAGCCTGTGTTTCATAGGCCTCAAGTAACTATACCATCCAAAGGTCTAAAGGGTCTCTCGATTTCCCTCTACCTCTCCCTCTCCCCTTCTCTGTCTCTTTGCGCTGCTTGAGCCCCCTTCCTTTATTTAGTCTGTGACCCTAAACTCAAGGTAGGATGGGGCAGGAGGATTCTCTGGTCTTTCTTCAGTCTCCACCCTACTCTTTGGTCATAATCAAGTGTTTTCTTTCTGACTAGTAGGACATGGGAAAACGCTGTTTGTTTCTAGCCTGCTGTCTTTATTGAGAAGGAGCACAAACCAGGGTTTACCTAATCCCAGTTAGTCACCGAATAGGACTTTCTCATTAAACACGTTTTGTATGCCTTTATCCCCTTTCAAAACTCCTTCAGGAACATCCACAGTGTGAACAATCATTGGCTTAACAATGTCTCATATGTCTCAGATGACTTTCATTTTCTTTCTTTATGTGGCTGGATTGTTTCAAAGTATTTTCTTCCACATTTAGAAGATCTTTCTTCTGCTGCTTGATCTAGGTCTATTATTGAGGCTCTCAAATGTGCTCTGAAGTTGTTGTTGTTGTTGTTGTTGTTGTTGCTGTTGATGTTGTTATTTTTATAATATTCCCTTCTGTCTTTTTATTTTTGATTTTTCAATCTTTGCTTCTTTAACAGGGCCCCATACAGCCAAGTCTGGTCTTGTACTTGTTCTGTATCCAAAGAAGATATTGAATTCCAGATGCTTTTGCTTCTACCTCTTAAATGACAGGATTAAAGGGATGTGCCAGAACAACAAACTCCTCCTTTGACTTTTTCTCCTCTTGTATCCATTTGGATCTTTAAAATAACATTATACTACTGTCTCTTTCGATTATGAATTATTGGAATAACTTTGTTAGAATGTGTTTTATGTTCTATCATGTATTTCATCAAGTTTCCTTTAAAATCATCATTTTTATTTTTTAGCCACCTTATCCATTTTGTTTTATTTCTTAAGGGTGTCGATAGAGAATTAGTGTGTTCCTTTAGAATACTATTTTGCTGCTCTGTGCTTCTCATGTTTCAATACTGATAATTTTACATCTTGTAGATAAGTTTTTGCTTGTTTGACTAATTTCATTTGGTTGCTTTCATACTGAAAATATGCCCTGGGGCGTTGCCGAGTGGGGTGCATTAGCTCTGGTTTTGGCTGGTATGATAATACGGTCTGTGTAGGTTCCTCATCAGCACTGGTAATGCCTGCAGCTGTCTTAGTGGTCTAGTCTACAGACCATTGTGGGATTTGTCAGCCTAAATGTAGCTGTGTGAGACTTGGTGAATTTGCTGACAGCTATAGGATGGACATGTGTGGATACAGCTGCAAGAGTCATATCCATGTCTGTGGGTTTCTTGGGGATGGAGATACTCTGATGGGTCAAAGCAAGCAAGCTGCAGCTGGCTTAGTAATGAAGGTAGGATGACCTCAGCATGAGATTGTTCTGGATCATTCTGGATGATTCACATGCATGTGGGAAATATCCTGGCACTAGGAATGGTTCAATTATCAGTGTCTTAGGGCCATGCATGAATAGGTCTGACTATTAGTCCAAGGTGAGATAATCATCAGTGTCTATAAGCTTCACTTGTGTGTTTATGAGCCTCAGTTGGTCCTGTTGCTCAGGGTGGCCTTCCTAGAAGCATCAAGAACAAACTAAATGCTCTTTGGAGTTTGAGGAGTATGAATAAGATTTCTTGCCTGTTTAGCGAGAGACTTGGTGGGTTCATAAGTCACAGGAAGGTAGTCAAGGCAGAAGAATCACGGGCTGTGCACATGCTTTGAGAGATCATAGGTGTTGGGTTTCAGTAGGGTGCTGTGAAGCCGGAACCTGGCTTAGAGACAGGATAGTGAGGTAAGTCTCTCTCCTCAGGTACTTCAGGTACTGTTGTTTCCTTTGTAAAACCTCTCAACTTGTCTATACTTGTGAGGGCTTCAGCAAATATTTCATGGACCCACCAATTAGTAGGAACTGCCAAGACTTCCTGCTTGCCCGTTACCTACTGTACTTAGTAATTCTTGGTTCACTGTTAATCTTGGCAGGGGAGATGAGATGGTAGATATTCTTATGTTTTTTTTTTCACTCTTTATGGGCCCATACTGAGTCCCCATGTTCTGCTGCACCTCCACCAGAGCTTCACTGTACCACAGAGCCCTCTTCCTCAAACAGTCCACCACAATGAGACAGAAGTTAGGACTTTGCTGTTGTTGTTGCTGTTATAGTTTGTTTCTTAATTATGTTTATCTCTAAAATCAGCACACAGGCTATTAGACATTTTCAAACAAATTCTGTTTTAGTAGATTCTCCTCAAGGCTTATGTCTACACTCTAGTCTCCCAACCCCTGATCTCCCCTTGTAATCTCCCCTCCAGGCCCTTTCCCTCTTTCATGTAATGTGTGTTCTCTTGCTCGCCCACTGCCCTATCCCAGCAGCTACTTTTACTCTCTCCATCCAAAAATTGTAGAAATTCTAAGCCGTGATTACAGTCTCTTAAACTACCTAGTTCCACAGTTCAAATTAAGCTTTCCACCTTTTGACATTAACTACCTAATACGAGATGTATTATTTTGGAGTTTTAAAGAAATGATATGTTGTGTCTTTATCTGATGATGCCACAAAAACCTGTTAATATTAAAAGAGAAACCTCGTCAGTGGTCCTGTTTTTCTGTCAGTCAGGGGTAGAGCAGTTGGCAGTCATTAATTCATCCTAGCTTGATGCCTGACTTGGTGACCAAGGCTGTGTTATGCCTAGGACTCATAAAAATCAAATCTAAATCATATCCAGGCAGCACAGTGTGGGAGGAGGAGACATCTATACAGATGTCTTCATTCTGCAATGCCATGTCAGAGAAGATACCCACAGACCTGCCCTCCACCCCACAGAGCAGGCGGGCCATAGACACACAGAGCCCTGCCTACTACTATGCAGCACAGTGAGGGAGGAGGAAGACAGAGACTTGCCTTATGGGGCATAGCACAGGCAGGCTATAGACACCCACTTGCCACCATATCATTCACAGCAGACTAAGGATGTTACCCAGGGACCTGCCAACGAAGCCAGCTTGCAGTGGGAGCCACTACAATGTGCAAGTGTGCACAGATGGGAGAGAAAGAGACCGGGAGCAGCTTGAGCATTATGAAGAGAGATGGCACTGGAGACTCAAGGATGGAAACAAGTAGGCTATTGTGAGTGGCCAACCTGGGGCCATGGGGAGGTCCCAGTCTGAGCTGAGGCTGAGGACTATGTCTGGGTCCGTGGCTATGCAGCCGCAGGGGTTGAAGTCCATGGTTCATATTGCCACTAGAAAGTATGGGGCATCCTTGGTCAGGGCACCTACTGGGGTCCACATGAATGTTCAGGGGCTGGGCAGAATTGGTCCCACCTCTCACTGTCTGCAGTGCTCTCTGGAAAGTTGACCTTACCTCTCACCTGCAGCAGCCCTCTGGAGCACCCTGGCAGCACAGCAGAGCTGACCCTGGTAATAGGGACAAAGGTGAGCCATCCCAGATGGGGGGCTCTGCCACTCCTTTGCCAGGAGGTGGCCTGGGTACAGGTGAGCTAGCCACCAGCGCATGAAAGCCGGACAGCTGACTCTGCCTTCTGCTGATGGTGGTACTGATGGTCTAGCCGGAGCAGTACTAGAGAACTCGCCCTGGTGGTGTGGATAAGGGAGAGCCTGTGCTACCATCCAGGCTCTGAGTTGACCCAGCCCAAAATCTTAATCATCTGCAAACAGATGGGGCACATGGAAGGGCCAGTCTTGTTGAGCCAAAGCTGTAGGATCTCCATGACACAGGACAACAAGATGACCAGAGAGTCCTGAAGAGGATCTAATATCAATGGAGTCATCGAAGTCAGAGACCTCAAATGACTCATGAAATAAACATTTGCAAGTGAAGATGTATGGACAGAGGGATATAGATATACTATGGGACACACTGTACCATCCTGCAACTTCTATGATGAGATATTTTTCTATGCTTCGTTTTTTTGTTTGTCTGTGTGTGTGTGTGTGTGTGTGTGTGTGTGTGTGTGTGTGTGTGTGTGTGTACACGCATGCGTGCATGTGAATATGTTTTATTAGGGAGGGTGCAAGAGGGAATGACATATATGAGGGGATGGGAAGATGATCAATTCTGGGGTACATGAGGTAAAAGTCACAATGAATCAATAAAAAGTTGTTTTGTTTTGTTTTTTTAAAAAAACTGCTATTCTTGCATCCCATTATTATTTGCCTTGACTTTGTTATTTGTGAGTTTCTTAATGATGACCACCTGAAGACCTAGATCTAATTGTGTCTAATTCTGCCTGGAAGTTCCAATAAACACCAGTGACCTTTGAGAAGGAGGACAGTAAGAATGTGGGAGGCAGTCCTCTGGCATAGTGAACAAGCAGCCGCTCAATTGTTTATGTAGCCCACACAGCATGAGCATTCACAGAAGGCAGAAATCTTATCAATTCTGCCTTGCACATGATAATAATCTATGATGGAGAACAGAAGGAAATACAGCAAACACTTGGAAGAAATTCTTAGGACAATCTTCTGAAAGACCAGTCTGTCAAATACCAGCATAACGGAGAGGACACACACAAGGAGAAAACCAAGAAGCTGAGTAATCAAAAACTTGAGTTTTATAACAGGAAATCAGACTGCTTCATCTTAATGATGCCATTTACTGTTTATCTGTTGTGGTAGCTAGGGTTAATATTGCCATGATGATACACCATGACCACAAGAAAGTTGTGGGGTCAGGATGTGGCTTACTGTTCACATAATGGTCTTATCACTGAAGGAAGTCAGGAACACAAGCAGAGTCCAAACCTGGGGACAGGAGCTGATGCAGAGGCCATGGCAGAGTGCTGCCTACTAACTTGCTCCTCCTGGCTTTGCTCAGCCTGCTTTCTTATAAAACCCAAGATCTCCCCGACCGATCACTAATTAATAAAATGGCCTACAGGCTTGCCTGCAGCTCAATGTTATGGAGGCATTTTCTTCCTTGAGGCTCTTCCTCTCTGATGATTTTAGCTTGTGTCAAGTGGACAGGAAACTATGAAGCACATCCTTGAGCAAGGAGGTGTTTATCTCCTCAGGTAAGGGCAACTTATCTGCTCTAGCAGTTGCCATCAGAGTCACTACCCGATTAAGTTATTGATAGTTAACTGTCATTCTCCACAATCCATATGTCTTCTGTGCTGTCTAAATAGGAGAGTTAAGGAGACCTGTGGTGGGAATCTTTCAATTCCCTGATGGTGGCACTAATTTCTAGCACTCCTAAAAGGATGCAATAGTGGTTTGGATTCACTGTTTTCCTTGACACAGGCAACTCATAAGGCTTCCATTTAGCCTTTCCAACCATAGTAACCCTCACTCCACAGTCAGGAAACCAATGTGAGAATTCTGCCAACATCTAAGTATATCTATTCCAATTACACATTCTGAGATTGGGTAAATAACCACAGGGTGAATTTGAGGACACACTGGCCCTACTATGTGTAGGACATGAGCCAAACCTCTACTAATCACCTGACTTCCAAAAGCTCCTGTTTAGCTGGAGGGCCACCAAGTTTCTTGGGATCTCCACGGAAAGGTGTTAATTCAGGACTAGCATCCAATAGACCCAGGAAAGTCTGATTGTTTTCTTTCCCCTGGTACACAGTTACTCTTGTAAAAGGCTATATTTCCCTCTGGGGAAGGACTGGAGAAAGGTTACTGGTAAAACATTTAAATATTTTATCACGATCCTTTCTTAGAGGAACCTGGCCACCATTTCACTCAAGGGCTTCTGGGTATGCAAACCAAGGCTCAAGGGTAGAAACTAATGCATAGCCTAGGCTACAACCCAAGACCCCATCTAAAATAAATAAACAAGCAAAATAAATAAACAAAATTGGTCAGACTGAAAAAACCAGTAACTAGAAGTCTCTGCTGAGACTCGCTTCCTCATTTCATAAGAACCCTCAGAAATGTTACTTCTGAAATTATGCCAGACCTAGAAAGGTAATCAATCTCTCTTATATAACTGACATCTCCCATTAAGGATGAACATGGTCTATTATTTCATCTATCCTTGTTTACTATAAAGAAACTGAGGTTCAGAGAGACGTTAGATTGACTTTCAGTCTAGCCCATAGCAAGGTGAGATTCTAGTTCTGTTGACCCATTCCTCAGTGCAGCAACTAAAGTGTATGGAGCTGAATGCTTTGAAGTATCTTAACCTACATTTTCCTTTTCTTGTGTAGAAAAACATCTTGACTTTTTGACTGAATAATACTGAAAACCCTGACTGATCTTGGGGCCAGAACAAAGAAATCCTTCATTATGTGCTTCCCCATGAGTGCTCACTCTTTGCGCATTTATTACTCACTGGTTTCAAAACTTAAGTTTTTGAGATCTTGTTCTTCTAGAGAACCCATGTTTGAGGCCAGGAACCCCTGTGGCAGGTCACAGTTGTCTATAACTCTAGTTCCAGGGACTTCTGTCTCCTCTTCTTGCATCTGAGGATACTGCATGAACACAGGTAAAACACCAAAATCTACAAAGTAATTTTTTTTAATGAAGAAATGTTAAAAACAGGTTGGTTCCTTTTGCCTGCAGTTGGGTTAATGCTCATGGGACTGAATTAGTGATTGCTACACTGAACTCTGATAAAGCGTGGGCATTTTCATTTTGGTTTCCCCATGTGAATTAAGGATATGGTCTTATGATCCCAACTTTGAGCACTGTGGGATACAAAAAGCTTAATCTTTAAAAATTACCCCCATTTCAGGTATGTCCTTGTAATAACAAAAATCAGAATATGACTATTGAAGAACCCTGCTATTAAGGTCACAGTCCCCCATGTCTGGATGGCTTTCTGAGCTTGGTGCTAAATGGAGGACTTGCCTTCTCAATGGGGCTTCCCTTTCTCTGCCTGGCTGCCTGGAGAGTGTCCCTGAACACAGATGGTTGGCCTTGTCTGAAAAATGACCTTGTACAGAGCTCCCTCCAAGGGCTGCACAAGTCATCCCACGAGTCCCTATTTGGCTTCCTGCCCACATGATAATTCTGTACTGTGACCAATCAGCCCTTAGGACATAGGACATTAACACAGTGCTCATTGCAGACCTCTACATTTGACAGAGTCAGTAACGGTGAAGTAGTCAAGCTTTGCTTGAAGATAAAGGAAACTGAGAGAAGCTTCACCCAACTGCACACTCTCCATTCCACAGCAACAACGAGACTGGCATTCTCTGGGGGTTAGGAATTCAGAATCTCAGGTTTTACTGGGGATTTCAATACATATCAGCTATGTGGCCTATAGTTCACCAAGTACTCTAGGTGACTGGTGGACACAGCCACATTTAAAAAGCCCTAAAGAAGAATAAACTTTGGAACAACATGTCCTAGGCAGCAGCTTTCTATCTTTGTGATGCACAATAGAGTTGTCCTTAAGAATTCCTTTATTAGTAACACTCAAATTTATGAGGGAATTGAATTCCGCAAACTATTGTTTGATTTTCTTGGGAATAAAGCATTCTATTTTTAAACGAGGAGGAAAGTTCCTAATCAGATTTCCACTGTTTCCAAAGGTTTGGCTATTGTTGTTACCATCCAAGACTGTGCAGGAAGACATTTCAGGCTGGGCTATGCAGAAACTTAGAGGACACTATAGTTGTCATAAAGGGTGGGGTGGCTCCTTCTTGATCTGACAGTAGATCTTAAGGGTATCATGAGAGACTGGATAAGGGCATAAATGCTGCTTCAATGTTCTAGAGAAAACCCTGGGAAGGTAGGCAGCATATAACAGAGTCAAATTCCCTGTTGGGCCTTTGGACACCCTGTGCTGTTATTCTTGGCTTTCTGGTAGTTTCATAAGCACAGGTGCTGTCCCATGTTATAATGATGCCAGTGTAGCCGCTGAGATCGGCCGACGTGATTAACCATGAATAACCACTCGTTCTGATTCAAGAGTTATACTCCTAGAAGCCAGACTTTGCCTTCATTACTATTCCGGGTCATGATGACCCTGGCTGATTTACTGTTACTGTAACTTCTGGCATGTTGAATTCATTTTTCAAATGCTTGAGGACATCACTATCCTGACTAATGCTGTTCTAAGAACTAGACAAAACCCACAAACAGACATTGGGTACAGTGCATTCTTATGCCAGGGGCTAGCTCCAGATTTCACAAACATCTAGAAAACACATGGTTAATGCAAGACCTCTTCTTCTCTCTCAGTCTGTCTCGTCCTGTTTCCTGCTTTCTGTAATGTCTACTGTCTCCGTTTTTAGCCATTTTTTTTTCAATTCGGCCTTTTGATCTGCACAGAAAGCCTTCTTTTTGTATCAAAGAGGTATTATGTAATTTGCATGCTGTCATTATGCCCATGAATTTCCTTCAATTAATTCACTGAGTTGTTTTTGTAGAGGAAAGTGTTACAAAGGCTTATGGGAAAACTAGTTATATAATAAGGTTATTCATAGAAATTCAAGATAACTTCTCGTTAAATTTAACTCTCATATTGACCCTCAATGCTTTTTAAAAAGTTTTTCAAAGCACATTTTTGTTCAAGTACTGAAAGTAGGTCCATTAACATCAGATTCAAATGCCACGAAAATTGGCATTTTATAATTTTGTGACCTGAAAGTAGACAAGATCCTCTGCTGTACAGGAGGGTTTAAGAAGTGAACATTGTTGATTTCAGTACTGGACAAAATTAGCAGGCAAATCCCCTGTTCTCTTCCTCTTGTCCTTTTCTCTTCCTGCCAGCCTCACCTGGGAGGCTCAGTTGCTTCACTGTTAGTGACTTCCAACCCCCTTCTTCCTTTTTCCCTCCTTGTATTTTCCCCACTAAAGAAAAAAGACTGAGTAATGAATCCACCTGAAGTGGAAGATTCTGTCCACTACAGACAGGACAAAGTTGGAAGGAAGACATGTCAACATGCTTGTGATATGGACCAGGGCATAGGAGAACTCTGGGAGCTATCCATAGATGATGATATCTATGCCTAAAGAGATCATCTACATCAGACACAAAGCACACAAGATGCTCTGGAACCAAAAAGATTGATACTGAAAGAAGCAACCAATGGGACAATCATATTAGAATAAGGCATATTAAATATAGGTATACATATGATTCAGGGTTTTAGATTATCTGCTGACTTTTTAAGTTTATGGGTTCCAATCAGTGTTTAGAGATTCTGAAGCAATTCATAAATGTTGATATGACTTTTAAGAAATAACATGCTCATCCCACATGTCTGCAAACATCCTCAGGTGATGATAGCCCTTCATATCTGTACTTCTGTACAGAAAGTCAGTGAAAGGAAGGGCCATCCCTCTGGAGCCCTTTCTTCTGGCTCCTGGCAGTGAAAGCTGAGCCCCCATAACCAACTTGCTAAGTTTTGAAACTTGAATCACCCACACATCTTCCTTTCTGTGGTCAACTTTCTCTCTTGAATAATTTTAACAGCTTCTTAGTTGCCTCTTTCCTCCTGTGTTTTCCCCTTCTGATTATCTACATATAAGCTGTTATGAAGATACATACAGGAACTACACTGTGAGAATTCTCACACACAGTGATGGATGTTTGGTGATCAGGTCACTGACCATTCAGATGCTCATGTCTTTCCCGTCCCAATACATAACACAGCCTCCATTCACTCGTTTTTTGAGTAGGATGATTGACTTCAATACCTTCCTACTCTAAAGCAGTAGCCACTGGTGACAGGCTTGAGACAACTGTCATCACACACCATTCCTTTGGTTCCAGGAATGAGATCCCCCTTAAGAACATTACAGGATCATGGGAAATAATATTATCTTAGGAGGAAGTAACATTCTGCTCTTGGTTTTTCTGTCTGATCTTTTCTTGGATGTGAATAAGGAACACTGAACTGCTGGAAATTCTTAGCCTCCACTATTTGGAAAATTGAAACCATATTTATTACCTTGAAGGTAGCCTAAAACTAAAATGTAGAAAGGAGAGTGGAGGAAGACAACACATTTCTTCCCTGTGGTTAATATTTGAGCTATGGTATACGTTGTTTGAATCTCATATTGTTATTAGACTATGAACACCAACGAATTCCATTCCTCACATAAGCCTGTTTGAGCCATTCTTTGAGCATCCTTCATTTTCTGCAAACTTGGATGAGGCTCACCAGGTTACACCAGCCTTCTTTCTTATCTAAGAGCTTTCTATGCATGGTTTCTTTTGCTTAAGAATTCCGTACTCCCTCCCACCTCATCCCCACCCCTAAACCAGTTGTTCATTTATTATCTCTAGGTTTCAAATTCACACTAGGTTGCCTAATCTGTATAAATGGATATGGGCCCTTTAAATACTTTACCTTTGGTAATTGATGTGATGCTAATTCTTGTCCATTGAGGTCATTTGACTGAGAGACATTGCTAAGTAAAGGGTCTTCCTTTAGATCCCATTTGCCAGACTTCTTTTTTTTTTTAAGGAACTTCCTTTTTTTTTATTAACTTGAGTATTTCTTATTTACATTTCGAGTGTTATTCCCTTTCCTGGTTTCCAGGCCAACATCCCCCAAACCTCACCCCCTCCCCTTCCTTATGGGTGTTCCCCTCCCCATCCTCCCCCCATTGCCGCCTTCCCCCCAACAATCACGTTCACTGGGGGTTCAGTCTTAGCAGGACCCAGGGCTTCCCCTTCCACTGGTGCTCTTACTAGGATATTCATTGCTACCTATGAGGTCGGAGCCCAGGGTCAGTCCATGTATAGTCTTTAGGTAGTGGCTTAGTCCCTGGAAGCTCTGGTTGGTTGGCATTGCTGTTCATATGGGGTCTCAAGCCCCTTCAAGCTCTTCCAGTTCTTTCTCTGATTCCTTCAATGGGGGGTCCTGTTCTCAGTTCAGTGGTTTGCTGCTGGCATTCGCCTCTGTATTTGCTGTATTCTGGCTGTGTCTCTCAGGAGAGATCTACATGCAGTTCCTGTCTGCCTGCACTTCTTTGCTTCATCCATCTTGTCTAATTGGATGGCTGTATATGTATGGGCCACATGTGGGGCAGGCTCTGAATGGGTGTTCCTTCTGTCTCTGTTTTAATCTTTGCCTCTCTATTCCCTGCCAGGGGTATTCTTGTTCCCCCTTTTAAAGAAGGAGTGAAGCATTCACATTTTGATCATCTGTCTTGAGTTTCATGTGTTCTAGGCATCTAGGGTAATTCAAGCATTTGGGCTAATATATACTTATCAATGAGTGCATACCATGTGTGTTTTTCTGTGATTGGGTTACCTCACTCAGGATGATATTTTCCAGTTCCAACCATTTGCCTATGAATTTCATAAAGGCATTGTTTTTTTTTAATTTAGAGAATACTTTATTAGTTTTTGTAATCAAACCCACATATATAAGACCTTACATATTTAATACAGTGTGTTACCCCTGTACAAATGGAAAAAACTTAAGTTCAACATTTCTAGACCAATATGGCTGTTAATTTCTGTACAGTGCCAACTCAACACAGTAAACGGGGATACTTTTTTCGAAAGTTGACAGCACAGGTAAAGTTTCAAAAAATTCAAATTATATATCTGTATATATATATTTATATTTATATAAAAAGACCAATAATAGCAGTGTGTTATGCATCAACAGCAGCAACAGCTTTTCCAGGTTCTGCAGTCATCTGAACAAAACTGTAGAGACATCCAGCACACTCTATTAAAAAAAAAAAGTAAAAAAACAAAACCCGAGAAAACAGCACAGTTCTGTTACTCTTGTGGTACCTGGCACCATTTTTTTTTAAAATTAGCTTCTCAATCATCATCTGGAAAGAAAACATTCTGAGCAACATCATTAAAAACAGCTCTGATAAAGCACGGTCATTACTACGTATCATAAAGCAGGTACAAGCTATTTTACATCCACAGAGGTATGATACAGTACTGTCCTACATCTATAATACTAGAGGATACAATTTAAAAGGCATTATTTGAGACTTGATTCTACTTTTCCAGCAGAGGGCCCAAAGGATGGTGTGACACAGCATTGTAAAGAAACATACTCTAGACAGGATTTCCTTTCACTAGTGGCACAGTTCTAAGGATTCATTCTCTCCATGAATGTCAGCTAAAACCGTTATTAAAAAAATGAAATATCCCTAGAACAAAACCGTATAACCACCGGATTCACATGAAGATGACCTAGTGGAGACAAGCTGGACCTCACCTTACCAACAAGCTATCAAATCTGTTATGTTTAAACAGTGAGACCTCCAAGGAAGGAGATGCCAAGTAGTGCTTCAAAGCTTCGGACCACAATCAAACACAGCATCCTTTTCAACAGAAGCAGAAGCTCATCTGAATATGCTCATGGATGCTGACATCAACATTTAATCATCTCCTCACTCATCCAGGAAGAGGGGGAGATCAGTTACTACTGTACTTTATTGTGTTCAACCAAATCACCATGTTACAAAAATAGCAAGCTGCCATAATAAAAAATAAGGCTCCTCTATCCAGCACCAGATAGCATCATTTTACTTTCAAGCCTAGAAATTGCACACTTGTATATAAACCAATCGAAGATGAGGATTGAGAGTTCATCTTGGTGGATTTTTCCTTTGATGAATATGAAGTGTCCTTCCTTATCCTTTTTGATGACTTTTAATTGAAAATTGATTTTATTTGATATTAGAATGGCTACTCCAGCTTGCTTCTTCTGACCATTTGCTTGGAAAGTTGTTTTCCAGCCTTTCACTCTGAGGTAGTGTCTGTCTTTGTCTCTGAGGTGTGTTTCCTGTAGGCAGCAGAATGCAGGGTCCTCATTGCGTATCCAGTTTGTTAATCTATGTCTTTTTATTGGGGAGTTGAGGCCATTGATGTTGAGAGATATTAAGGAATAGTGATTATTGCTTCCTGTTATATTCAAATTTGGATGTGAGGTTATGTTTGTGTGCTTTCATTCTCTTTGTTTTGTTGCCAAGACGATTAGTTTCTTGCTTCTTCTAGGGTATAGCTTGCCTCCTTATGTTGGGCTTTACCCTTTATTATCCTTTGTAGTGCTGGATTTGTAGAAAGATATTGTGTAAATTTGGTTTTGTCATGGAATATCTTGGTTTCTCCATCTATGTTAATTGAGAGTTTTGCAGGATACAGTAACCTGGGCTGCCATTTGCCAGACTTCTTATGCACACAGTCTTTGCTTTATCCATTGCTTGCCAGCACAGATTTCACTGGACACAGGGTCAATATCACACAGTGTCTGCTAGGATTTTATTATTATATATTTTCTACTTAAACTTAAGATTTATTTATAAGATTTATTTATTTAGTTAGTTATTTAGTGTTAGTTAGTTAGTTAGTTAGTTAGTTAGTTAGTTAGTGTTCACAGTGTGAGTTTATGGGCACCATGTGCATTCAGGAGACCCCGGAGGTCAAAAGAAATATCCCATCTCCTGAAACCTGTGTTACTGGATTACGAAACTGGAGGGACTGAATTATGAGCTGCCATGTGGGTTCTGGGAGCTAAAACTAGGTCCTCTGCAAAATCAGTAAATAGTCTTAATAGCTGAGACATCTCCCCAGTCCCCCAACTCCTTTGTATCAGTTCTTGACCAAAGTAGCACATCATGTGTGCCTGTTTGCTGCCCGAGGTCACTAGTCACATTCTTCCCTCAGCTGCACCTTCCCCTTAGCCCCAGACTGACTTGGAGCCATATTAACGTAGACCAGGCTGGCCTCTCATCCACACATCTCTCACTTGACACAATTATGTTGTTTGTAAGCTTGCTGATCTGCTCTTTAAGAGAAATTGGAGTGTGCAGTGGACTAAGTTAAACAAGTGCTTTTGCTTTCATCTATGAGGTAACTCCCTTATGAGGAATAGCACTAATTGGTCTTTATAGTTGAGAGGTTGAGAGATGTGATTTTACTATTTTTATTTTTAGTTCATAAGAGAAAGTGATGGTTTTTTTCTATCTGTTAAGGATGCAAGTGGTTCTTTCCTAATCAGTAGTCTGTGTCTTTTCCAACATTAATTTGTTTCCCAAGGATGCTTGCTTCTTTTTTCAAAGCTCCTGAGTGAGTTCCATATGTACTAGAGACTGTGTCAATCAGGATATATACAAGGGACAGTTGTTGGCTATACCACATGAAACTAAGATCCCATTTCTGATCACAAGACTCTTTGTTCTAAGGATTACCCACTGCCCATCTTTCTGTCCATATGCATAAACGAAATTGGTTTTGTAGTTATACTAGGTGTATAGTTGTGACAAGACTCTAGTTTATATTTATGTAACACAGTGTTGTCTGTTTACTTTGGAACTCAGAGTCCAAAATGGTGAAGCTGGCATTAATGAAAGTCTGATTTCTCTTTGAATCTTCTCAAATGAGGCTCTCTTTCTCCTGCAGCCAAGGGTTTTGACAGATATTCTGGTAATGCTGCAGCTGTCTAATAACCACAAGGCTAGAGGACTGAAAAAAGTTAAAGGGAAACAGAACCAGATGGAAGATGAAACCTATGCAGGTGTTGAAAAAAAGAAAGAGAGAAAAGAAAAAAGTAAAACAAAACAAACAAAAACAATATCTATGAAGCTGCTCCAGAAACTAGAAATTCTAGACTTTTCAGTTCTCTGAACTCATAAAACCACTTATTGCTAAACAAATTTACCTTAAACATGCCAATGACCTTGTTGACAATCTGTTCAGATCCAAATCATGAATAAATGAAAGGCAGGCAATGAAATTTCTTTGATAAAATAACTAGAGAAACAGCTTAATGAGAAAAGGTTCTTTATGGCTCATAGCATGTGGTGGCTCAAGTGTTTTTGGTGAGTGCTTGGGGGAACAATGCCATTTACTAGGTTATTCTGAGGAAGCATAGATACAGAATTAAAAACAAGATATCATGTTATAGACACACTTTGAAAGTCCTGTTCTGTCCATTTAGGTTGCAGCTTTTATGTTCCTTTTATATCCCCCACAGACTTTCAAATTATTAACTCATCAATGGACTAATCCATTGATAAAAATCAGAGCCTCCATGATCTCATTACTTCCCAAAAGTAGCCACTCAAGAATCACATAGCTGGGGAATATTTCAGAGCCAAACTGTAACAAATAATAGATCAGTAAAAACGAGTAATGCTGAGATAAATCATGCTCATTTCACTCATTTTTTAGTCCTCAAACTAGACAATAAAAAGTAAGTATACAGTCTGAGAGCAACTCGGTATAATAAAACACTATTTTTTTTACAGTGATGTCATATAATTTTGTTTCACTGCTATGGACACTACCACAAGATTTAGCTTACCCTAAAATATAGTTGAGAAACCTAGTACAAGCTAATATATGCTAATAAGTAATACACAGAATATGTTAGGAAAGTATATGCTGTATGCAAATTAAAAGACTAGTGAAAGACAGTGAAGCAAAGAGGCAGTGACAGACAGACAGAAACAAAGGGGGAGGTAGATAGACAGACAGATAGGAAAAAGAAGGAAAGAGAGTAAGAGACAACAGGATAGAAAAGAAGTAATAACAAAACAAAGGAAAAGAATAATGAAGAATGGGAGTAATAAAAATTATTCAGACATACATTTCAACCAAACACAAAAACATTTATGTTGTTCTCAGCATCTCACAGAACCTTCTCCAAAATTTGCCATAGACTCAGTCATAAAGCAAGCCTCAAGAAATATAAGAAAATTGAAATAATGCCTTGTATCTTAACAGACCATCATGAATTAAAGCTGGACCTCAACAACAACCAAAAGCTTACAAATCTCATGGACACTGAACAACTTTCTATTGAGTAACCACTGGGTCAAAGAAGAAATAAAGAAAGAAGTTAAAGACTTCCTAAAATTTAATAAAAATGAATGCACAATATACACAGTCTTATGGCACACAATAAAAGCACCGCTTAGAGGAAAACTCATAGCACTAAATAGCTTCATAAACAAATTGGAAAGATCTCATACTAGTCACTTAGCAGCACACCAGAAAGATCTAGAGGAAAAAGAAGCAAACACACTCAAGAGGAGTAGACAGCAGGAAATAACCAAACTCAGGGCTAAAACCATTAAATTAGAAAAAAGAGAACAATACAAAGAATCAACAAAACTATGCACTGGTTCTTGGAGAAAATTAACAACATAGACAAACCCTGAGCCAAACTAACTAAAAGGGAGAGAGAGAGAGAGAGAGAATATCTAAATTAACAAAGTAAGAAATGAAAAGAGAGACATAACCATAGACCCTGAAGAAATCCAAACAACCATTAGGTCTTACTTCAAAAGCTCATACTTACAAAATTGAAAAATCTAAATGAAATGAATGATCTTCTAGACAGATACCACTTACCAAAGTTAAATCAAGATCAAGCAAACTATTTAACTAGTTCTATAATCTGTATGAAAATAGAAGCAGTCATTGAAAAAAATCCCAGGACCAGAAGATTTTAGAGCAGAATTCTACCAGACTTTCAAAGAAGTGCTAATATCAATACTCCTCAAACTCTTCCAGAAAATAGAAATGGGAGTAACATTAACAAATTTATTCTATGAGGCCACAGTCACCCTGTTACCTAAACCAAAGACTCAACAAAAAAATTAATTTCAGACCAATTTGTCTTATGAACATTTATTCAAAAGTACTCAATAAAATACCTGCTTACCAAATCCAAGAACACATCATCCATCATGATCAAGTAGTCTTCATCCAAGGGATGGTTCAAAATAAGAAAATCCATCAATATAATCTGTCATATAAACAAACTGAAAGAAAAACACACATAACCATCTCATTAAACACTGAAAAAGCCTTTGATAAAAATCCAACACCCTTCATGTTTTAAAGATAGTTGAGAAATCAGGATACAGGGCACATACATAAACAAAATTAAAGTAATATACTCCAAACCAATAGCCAACATCAAACCAAATGGAGAAAAACTTAAAGCAATTCCATTAAAATCAGGGACAAGGCAAGGCTGCCCACTCTTTCCCTACCTATTCATCTATATATTTGAAGTTCTAGCTAGAGCAATAAAAAAAAAACTAAAGGATGTTAAGGGGATGCAAATTAGAAAAGACCAAGTCAAAGTATTGCTATTTGCAGATGATATGACAGTATACATAAGGAATCCTAAAATTTCTATCAGAGAACTCCTCATCTGATAAACACCTTCAACAAAGTGCATAAAATTAACTAAAAGAAACAGGAGTTCTCCTTTATACAATGATAAACAGGCTGAGAAAGAAATTGTGGACCCAGCACCCTTCACAATAGCTGTAAATAATGTAAAATATATGCTGGAACCCAAACAAATGAAAGACCTGTGTGCCAAGAACTGCAAGTGTCTTAAGAAAGAGATTGATGACAATATCACAATGTGGAGAGATCTGCCATGGTCATGACTTGGTAGGATTAACATAGTACAAATGGACATCTTACCAAAAGTAGTCTACAGATTCAACTGAATTCCCATCAAAAATCTAACACAATTCTTTACAGACCTTGGTAGAGCAACTCTCAACTTTATATGAAAAAACAAAGTCCCAGGATGGCTAAAACAATTCTGTACAATGAAAGAACTTCCGGAGGTATCACCATTGCTGATTTCAAGCTGTACTATACAGCAGTAGTTGAAAAACGGCATGGTATTGGCATAGAAACAGTCAGGTTGATCAACGGAAGAGAACTGAAGACCCAGAAATAAACCCATATACTTACGGACACTTGAATTCTGACAAAGAAGCCAAAACTGCATAATGGAAAAATGAAAGCATCTTCAACAAATGGTGCTGGTCTAAATAGATGTCTGCGTGTAGAAGAATGCAGATAGACTCATATCTATAACTTTGCACAAAACTTAAGTCAAAGTAGATCTAAAACCTCAGCATAAAACCAGACACACTAAATCTAATAGAAGAGAAAGTAAAGAATTGCCTTGAATATATTGGCACAGGAGACAAATTCCTGAACAGAACACCATAGCTCAAGAACTAAGATCAACAATTAATTAATTGGACCTCATGAATCTGAAAAGCTTTTGCAAGGCTAAGGACCCATCAATAGAACAAAATAACAGGCTACAGAATGGGAAAAGATCTTCATCAACCCTATATCTGAAAAGGTGCTAATATGCAAAATATATAAAGAACTCAAGAAATTAAACACAAACCAAAGGACTCAATTTCACAAGTGGGATAAAATATAAACAGAGAACTCTCAATAGAGAAATCTAATGGGTGAGAAGCACCTAAAGAAATGTTCAACATCCTTAGTCATCAGGGAAGTACAAATCAAAATTACTCCTAAGTTTCCATCCCCACAGAATGGCTAAGAGCAAAACCTGAAGTGATGGCACATGCTGGCAAGGATTTGGAGCAAAGGGAATACTCCTCCATTACTGCTGGGTGTGCAAACGTGTACAACCACTTTGGTTATTTATCAGAAAATTGTGAATTTAGTATAGACCTAGCTATACTGCTCCTGGACATATACCCCAATGATGCCCCATTATACAGCAGAAATACTTTGTTCAACTATGTTCATAGCAGCTTTATTCATAATAGCCAGAAACTGGAAACAATCTGGGTGTTCCTCAACTGAAGAATGGATAAAGAGACTGTGGTACATCTACACAATACAATACTATTCAGCTATTAAAAAGAAAGACATCATGAAATACACAGAAATATGAATGGAACTCACAAATATTATTCAGAGAGAGGTAACCAAACCCAGAAAGATATACATGATATGTACTCAATTATTAGTGGATATTAGCCTATATAGGATATATGTACAGGATAGCCATGCTATAATCCACAGGCACGAGGAAACGAAGAGATAAGGAAGGCTTAAGGGACTGTACATAAATCTCACTCAGAAGGGAAAATAAAATAGTCATTGAAGTGGATGGAGGGATAGAACTGGGTGGGAGAAGGGGTGGGAAGGAAAAAGAGATTGCCATCAGGTGTGGGGAGATGGATTGTGGGAGAGGATGGGAATGAGAAGAGAAATAGGTTGAGAACCTGTCTGGGACTGGTGGCAGACCTGGGACTGGAGAAGAGGTCCTGGGACTCTTTGGGGCCATGATCCTAGCTGAGATTCCTACGGGGTAGGGAGGCAGAAATGGAGACTGAAGTGGCCAACTCCGTGCCAGGCAAGACTTCAATGGAGAGAGGGGACATCAACTCACCCACAAAACCTTCAACCCAAAATTTGCCCTACCTATACGATGCACAGGGGAAAAGGTGGAGCGGAAGTTGAGGGAATAGCCAATTAATAACTGGCCCAACCTGAGACCCATCCCATGGGGAAGAGCCAACTCCGACACCACTATTGATACCATTCTGTTTGCAGTTGGGCACCTAGCATAAATGTCTCCTGGGAGGCTTCATCCAGCAGCTGATGAAAACAGATGCAGAGACCTCCAGATAAACACAGGTGGAGTCTGCAGAGTCTTGTGGAATAGTTGGGGATAGAATTGAGGGAGCAGGAGAGATCAGGGAAATAACAAGAAGACCTACAGAGTCAACTAACCTGGACCCTTGGGGGCTCCCAAAGACTGAACCATCAACCAAAAAGCATGCAGGGGCTGGCTAATCCATCTAGTCATATGTAGCTGATATGCAATTTAGTTTTCATGTGGGTCCCCTAACAATTGCAGGGGAGCTCTCTATGTCTTTGTTACCTGCCAAGGAATCCCCTTCCCCTAACTGGAATGACTAGTTTGGTCTCAGTGTGAGAGAATGGCACCTAGTCCTGCTGCAACTGGATGCCCCACGGCAGGGTGGTAGCCAAAAGGAACGTTCCTTTCTCTGAGGAGAAAAGGAGAGGATAGTGGCAGAGAGAAGCGGAAGGGTGGGACTGGGAGGAAAGGAGGGAGGGGGCCTGTGATCAGGATGTAAAGTGAATTAATTAGTTAGTTAATTAATTAATTAATTAATTAAAACATTCAGTAAATATTCTAGTTTGGGGAAGGTGAATTCAAAGAAAAACAAGTAAGAAGGAAGAGAAGGAGCAAAGGGAAAAGGACAAAGAGGGGGAGAAGGAAGATGAGGGAGATGAGGGAGGAGGAAGAAGGAGGAGAGGGAAAACTGGAAGAACTAACCCAAGGTTATGCTCCTCAAGACATTCAGGGTGATATGTAAAGGTTGTTGGGTTTAGAGTGCAATGCAGAAAACTCACTTCAGATACAGAAGTCTAAAAATGAAAGCTTAATTTTCTGAGTGTTCAAGGAGGTGGTCCATGTGGAATCTGAATCACTACCCTGAAGGAAGATTGTACAACATTTTTATAGGAAAAGAACACAAAGCAAGGGGGGAGCTGGGAGGAGCTGCAGTGGTATCCAATTGTATTTTGACCTTATGGGATACGCAAGGGAGTACCTACTGGAGACTGGGCCATAACCAGGACTGCTGGCTTCAAGGTTCTTAATTCATTCTCTTAGACTTTGGGTCATTGGGTCAGGAGCTGAGAGTGATAAAGGGACAAAGGAGCTTCCTGTAGTTAATTAATGATAGCAGGCAGTTGGTTATTTATTTTTACAACTTATGCACCTTGGATTAGATAACAGCAATTTCTATATTCTTTATGGGTGAACAGACAATGAAGAAAACAGTGAAGCCTGGGAACATGAACTTGTTTGACCATACAAGTCTGGCTGGACTCAGACAACAGAAGCTGTTCAGCTATAGGGAAGTTCCCAGCTTCCCTAGTGCCTGGGACCTTCAATTTAGTTGTTCCCTATTAAATGGAGTCTGAAAATGAAATGGCAGTTCTTAAAATAAAGGGGTGTGTGTGTGTGTGTGTGTGTGCGTGCGTGCGTGTGTGTGTGTGTGTGTGTGTGTGTGTTCCCAACATGGTGGACATATAAACAGCAGTAAAAATATATACATCATACTTGTGAGGTTGATGAAATACAGATATATATATATACCAGGTGTTGTAAGGAGAGAGAAGCAGGATCCTGGGTAGATAAGACTTCCTAGATAAGATAATCTTCAAACTGAACCTTGACCATGCAGTAGGAGTTTCTAAAGCAGAAAACAACGTTGCTGCTCAGAGAGGTACAGCTGTGGGGGGCCTTAGGCAAGCCAGACAATAGAAAGGAGGTATACCTGACCATATCTGGTTTCTATCTTAAATTTACTAATCATAAAGACACCTTCGTCTGGGATGATTACATAAGGCAAGGGTTCTGGTGTGTTCTCTGTAAGCTTAGAGGGAGAAAACCCGCTTGCTGCACTGGGTGGGGATCATCGAGCTCAGAATGGACCCTGCTTTTAGAGAAGTTAGAACTCCATCAAGTTTGACATTGTTGCCCAACAGTGTAATAGTGATGTGAATGCTATGGGGGGACAGTTTATTTTCTGCTTGAATTTGATGCCTGACCCACAGGAGGAATCCATGTCTGGTGCAGAAAACCCGATCAAAAGCCCATGGTTCAGTAGGTCACAGGTCCTAGGAGAGAACCTAGTGGCATTGTTCTGCTAAATGCTCTTATTGTCTTCTAATTATTTTGCCTTTCTAATCATATTGCCTTCTAAATATTTATGCTTATTCCCATAGACTATTACTGCTCTCAATATTTGTCAAAAAGGGTTTTTTTTAAGTGGTTAACAGTTCCTGAACAGACACATAATTGGCCACAGTGCTCAGAATAGTGACTCTTGAGTATTCATACAAAAAAGAGACCTCTGTATGATCCCCGACCCCTTCCTCAGAAGCTCAGAGAACACTGTCAAAGACGGAGCTGAAAAGGAGTAAAAACATCTGCTCTAGGGATGCCATGAGACCTTGTCTTCTGAATATAACTGGCCATGTATTCACATACCATCACAAGACCCACAAAAGATTAAATCCGTTCTACATTCCAACATGTGTGGGGAGCAAGCATTATATGAGTCTTCAGCCCTAGCTGAAAATTTAGAGGCAACTAATCAACTAAACTCTGTGGGTCAGAAAGAAACAAAAAACAAAAAACAAAAAAAAAGATGAAAAGAAAAAGGGGGCAGGACATGTTGTGAAGACAAGAATTCCCAGAGTTGATAGGGACAGGATAAGAAAGAGGAGTTGGGGAGGGTGCTATAACCAAAGTACATAATATGAATGAATGAAAATTTCAAAGAATAAATAAAATTTATCTTCAAGCAAAGGGCCCTATTTCATTAAGGAAAACTAGATGCTTATCCAAAGTAGTTTTCACTGGAGCATCTTTCTTTTTATTAGATATTTTATTTATTTATATTTCATATATTTATATTTATTTTCATATATTTATATTTATATATATTTTGCGGTTCCCTTCTGGAAACCCCCATTCTATCTTCCCTCCCCCTGCTCCTATGAGGGTGCTCACCCACCCACCTACCCACCTCCCACCCTGACATTTTTCTATAATGGGGGGTCCAGCCTTGTCAGGACCAAGGGCTTCTACTCCCATTGGTGCCCAACATGGGCATCCTCTGCTAAATATGGAGCTGGAGCCAATGGTCTGTCCATGTGTACTCTTTGGATGATGGTTTAGTCCCTGGAAGCTCTGGTTGGTTGGTATTGTTGTTCTTATGGGGTTGCAAACCCCTTGAGCCCCTTCAATTCTTTCTCTAATTCCTCCATTGGGGATCCTGTTCTCAGTTCAGTGGTTGGCTGAGAGCATTCCCTTCTGTATTTGTCAGGCTCTGGGAGAGCCTCTCAGGAGACAGCTATATCAGGCTCCTGTCAGCATGCACTTCTTGGCATCAGCAATTTGTCTGTGTTTGGTGTCTGTATGTATATTGGCTAGATCCCCAGGGGACAGGCTCTGACTGACCATTCCTTCAGTCTCTGCTCCAAACTTTGTCTCCTTATCACCTCCTATGAATATTTTTGTTCTCCCTTTTAAGGACTGAAGGATCCACATTTTGGTCTTTCTTCTTCTTGAGCTTCCTGTGGTCTGTGAATTGTATCTTGGGTATTCTGAGCCTTTGGACAAATAGCCTTTGGCATATAGGGTATGTACTTATCAAGGAGTACATACCTTGTGTGTTCTTTTGTGACTGGGTTACCTCACTCAGGGTGATATTTTCTAATTCCAACCATTTGCCTAAGAATTCATGAAGTCATTGTTTTTAATAGCTGTGTAGTACTCCATTGTGTAAATGTACCACATTTCCTGTATCCATTCCTCTGTTGAAGGGCATCTGGGTTCTTTCCAGCTTCTGGCTATTATTAATAGGGCTGCTATGAACATAGTGGAGCATGTATTCTTGTTAGATGTTGGAGCATCATTTGAATATATGCCCAGGAGTGGAATAGCTGGGTTCTCAGGTAGTACTATGTCCAATTTTCTGAGGAAACACCAGACTGATTTCCAGACTGGTTGTACCAGCTTGTAATCCCACCAACAATGGAGGATGTTCCTCTTTCTCCACATCCTCACCAGCATCTGCTGTCACCTGAGTTTTTGATCTTAGCCATTCTCACTGGTGTGAGGTGAAATCTCAGGGTTGTTTTGATTTGCATTTCCCTGGTGACTAAGGATGAGCATTTCTTTAAGTGCTTTGCGGCCATCCAGTATTCCTCAGTTGAAAATTCTTTGTTTAACTATATACCTCATTTTTTTATTTTAATTTTTCTTTGAAGTCTAACTTCTTGAGTTTTTAATATATTGAATATTAGCTCTCTATCTGACGTATAATTGACAAATAACTTTTCCCAAACTGTTGGTTGTCATTTTGTCCTATGCCTTACGGAAGCTTTGCAATTTTTTGAAGACCCATTTGTCAATTCTTGATCTTAGAGCATAAGCCATCGGTTTCTGTTCAGGAAATTTCCCCTGTGCCAGGTGTTCAAGGCACCTCCCCTCTTCTCATCTACAGTTTCAGGGTATCTGGTTTTATGTGGAGGTCCTTGATTCACTTGGACTTGAGCTTTGTACAATGTGATAAGAATGGATCGATTTGCATTCTTCTACATGCTGATCACCAGTTGCACCAGCACCATTTGTTCAAAATGCTGTCTTTTTTTCCACTGGATGATTTTAGCTCCTTTGTCCAAGACCAAGTGCCCATAGGTGTGTGGGTTGATTTCTGTGTCTTCAATTCTGTTCCACTGATCTACCTGCCTGTCTCTGTACCGATGTATCACTTTTGCTCTGTAATACAGCTTGAGGTCAGGGATGGTGATTCCCACAGAATCCAGATTCTTTTATTGTTGTGAATAGTTTTTGCTATCCTGGGTTTTTTTTATTTTTGCTATTCCAAATAACTTTGGAAATTGCTCTTTCTAAGTCTATGAAGGATTGAGTTGGAATTTTGATGGGGCTTGCATTGAATCTGTAGATTGCTTTCGGTAAAAAGGTCATTTTTACTATATTAATCCTGCCAATCTTGCCAATGAATGGGAGATCTTTCCATCTTCTGAGATTTTTAATTTCTTTCTTCAGAGATTTGAGGTTCTTGTCATACAGATCCTTCACTTGCTTGGTTAGTCACACCAAGATATTTTATTTGTGACTATTGTGAAGGATGCTGTTTTCCCTAATATCTTTCTCAGCCAGTTTATCCTTTGAGTAGAGGAAGGCCACTGATTGAGTTAATTTTATATCCAGCCACTCTGCTGAAGTTGTTTATCGGGT